>NW_024062746.1:0-600000 GCF_006381635.1 Hibiscus syriacus | reverse complement strand
TCTGTAAACCTCTTCAAAAACTTTCCGACAATCGGACATGCCACCTCCAGATTTCGAGTACAAATCAATCAAACCACTCGCAGCGTGAGCATTTTGATGGAATCCAGTTTTGATCAACATAGCATGAAACTGAAATCCTCCAAGCAGGTCCTTTAAGCTTGTAAATGCTGTCAAAACACTGGCCAAAGTAAACATATCGACATCGAATCCTCTCTTAACCATTTCCTGAAACAACTCCAATGCTTTTGCACCCGCTTTATGTTGCCCGTAGGCCACAATCATGGAGTTCCAAGACACTTCATCTTTCCCCTCTCCCATCTCATTAAACACCCGCTTTGCTTCCTCTAAAAAACCCTCTTTGCTATAGCACGAAAGCAACGCATTGTTGACCGAAGCATCTGCATCAAATCCACCAAAAACTACAAAGCAATGTATCTGTCTTATTAAAAACACATTATTTAAACAAGCCGTGATCACCCCAGACAAAGTAAAACCATCCATTTCAAGACACAGCTGTCTCATTCTTTTAAACAGACCCAATGCAGGTTCAGTCCGACCACAATCCGCATAAGCGGAAATAAGAGTGTTATAAGAAACAAGATCAGGGTGAGGAATTTGATCGAACAGCTGGTGGGCAATAGAAGGGAGGGATTCCTTGGCGTAAGCAGCGATGATGGCGTTGAAAGAGAAGGTGTTGGGGTGTTGGGTATGGTGAAAAGCGTTGTTGGCAGTGGTTAAAAAGCCGCATTTGGAATAGAGAAGGATGAAGTGATTGGAAAGGTAAGTTGAAGAAGGGACGATAGATTTGATGTAAAGAGTGTGGAGGGATTTGCCGGTTAAGAGGTTTCTGTGGGATATGCATGTTTTCAAAAGGTAACGGAAGTTTTGGACGGTCCATGAGATTTGGTTCATTTACAAAATTTGTAAACTGGCCTCCCCAGTTGGAGACTTTATAACCAGCTTTAAGCAGGCCATTAGTCCCAAGGTATTGCAGTTTAGAAATTGGCCACTGGTTTGGGCCTATTATTCATATCTCAGAAGTATTTTCTGACGCAGTAAGGATATTATGTTTTTTTACTGTTATAGAATGATTATAAGATATTATCTATTCAAAAGATTTTTAATCATTTTATTATTAATGTTCAAACATCTATGCAGACCATCCTTAATCACTGAAATTATTTGATTCGTTCGTGAAAAATATTATGTTTAAATATCTGGGGACTAAGCACCACGTTCTGAGATGTACTTGAAAACAAACACCCTTTGCTTTCCTCAATTTACTTTATTTATTTATTTTGATTTTATTACTGAAATTGCGAGCATACTGTTTTTGCACAGCTGTATGGATTAGAAAAATGAAAAACCAGGCAACATCTTGGTGGAAAAAGAATAAACAGACAAGTCCATTTTCCCAATATTATAATAAAAACATGTTTTCAAACTTTGAAAAACTATATTTTTTTCGTATTAGTGAGTGTCCATATCACAAGATATACTACAAAATACGATTGGCTAATTTATTAGAATTTAATCTGCATACAAAGTGAAAAGGGGATGTGGAGTCGTCGGGAGGCTTTTGTCATGGTCTGGGTTGGCTGCCTTTAATCAAGGTTTCATTCAGAGTTTGGTTATGGTTAATGGGATTTGACACAATGTGGCTTAAAAAACTAAGCTTGAAATTCTGGTAAATTTGGTTCTACTCTTCCAGTTTATTTCTGTTTTGCTGCTTCTTCTCAACCATTCTTCCTTTCACTTTACGTCTCTACCTATCTTATTTTCTTAGTTACCTAGCAATTAGCAATGCTATATAACATTTTGGTTCGCATTTCGTACCCACTATTTCTCCAGCATCAGACAACAATTTATTAGATTTATTATGATATTGAAAAAATGAATAATATCAAAAAAATATCCTTAACGTTTGAACTAATAGTCATTTTGGTCCATATTCTCATCTTGTTTTAGCATTTTAGCTCATAACGTTTTATTTTTGAAAAAAAAATGTCACTTTATGGATGAAAATAATTAGTTAATGGTCGGTTAACACTAAAAAATAAGGGTCTTTTACCCCCAAAATAAAACATTGAGAGCCAAAGTGACAATTCGGTCAAACGGTAGAGGTCTTTTTGTCCTAAAATAAAACGTTAGGGGTTAAAATACTCCCCAAAAAAAGTAAGGACTAAAGTGATCATTTTGATAAACATTGGAGCTAATTTTAATATTATACCCTAAAAAATAAGCCGCCGTCCACAAACTTAGATATTGACATATGATGATCTACCACTACATTTTGTAAAATTTTGTCTTGTTTCTAAGGACCAAATTGCAATCCACACGGAAAATGTTTTTGATGCGACCACAATATCAAGATGGTAAGATTAGGGCTTGCCTCGAAATCTCTCAATTTTGACCTTTTTATTCAAAAGGTTCACATTGTCATTTTCAAGTTCAATATGAAAACTACGGGAGCTAATTAAATATATATATAAATACAATTGATTGAAATATAAAATATTATTCGATCAAACATAGTTGAAGACTCAACCATTACTGAATGAATAATATTTGTAAATAGAATTGATTGAAATATAAAATAAGTACATATTTCTCCCATCTTCATTTTTAGCTTCCCTTACCTTCATCACATCTGTCTCTCTTCCTCCTTTTTATATTTTAAATCTGTATTTTACTCTGTCATCAAATACGGGTCATCTTTATTTTCTTTTCTGATATTCTGGATTTCTTCCTATTCTTTCATTCTCGCCCTCAAGATGTCAACCAAATTAAATAAGAGTTTCTGGCAATTACATGTCTACCCATTCTAATTTAAAACAAGATTGGCCTGCACAACAAAATCCAATGGAGTCAAAATGAGGCTCAACTGAATAATTTCACCCATTTTATCAACCCAAAAAAAAATTCATCCAATGTGCAACACCTGCCTGAAAAATCCAAATATCAATTACTCGATTTGGACTCGAAAGTCAATTTTGACAATGACCTGATTGATGTCTATTTGTTTGATTTTAGCGTAAATATTAATAAACCCCTTCTTTCAATCAAAGTATTAATAATATAATATAATAAAAATAATTATTATAAATTAAAAATAAATGAAGTGATAATTAGAATATATTTAGACTTATTAGTTCTGGATAAATAAATTTATAAATAAAATCAATATATTTATATAATTAAAATTAAAATCAATTACCGAGACACTTAAAATAATAACGTTTGTAATGTTAGACACTTGAATTGACCGAAAAATAATTTAAACAGCTAAATGGAAAAAAGAGTACAATTTAAACACTTATTTTTATACTAAAAAATCCAAGGCTTCAACCTTTGCAAATCTATCATACCTTATTGACAATTTTTAATCAAACGGTTTTTAAAATGAAATAGCATTATAGAGCAAGTTCGGTGCACATTACAAGTTTATTTTTATAAATGAAATAACATTATAGATGGTGTCTACAACCCCTTTATTTAAAAACGATAAAATATAAATTAAACTAAACATATAAATCAAATTATGGAATTTTTTTGTTAATAAATGACTAAATATTTGAATATAAATGAAGACTTGATTCAATTGAATTAATGATATTAGTTTTTTTTAAATCTAATTAATTTAGGATTATTCTAATTAATGATTTATTTTGTTGTTAGATAGTAGCCTCCATTATAAATAAAGAATGGAAAGAGACACATGATTGACATAGGAAATACTCAAATATCGAATGCTGCCAAACCAGGAAAAGAGGACTCTTAAGATCCATAAACACATATCTATGGCTAATTTCGCTTCTGTTGCCTTTTCCCCACATTATCCCATATGCTTAAAAATAAATTAAGCTCTTTTATAATTAAACACAAATCTCGGTTATCTTTCTGTGTCATCATTTCCCTACCATTATTGGGAAATTCATTTAATGACGAAAAATAAAAAGAAACAATAACCCATTATTAGTTCCCTTGTGTGGGTGAGTGAATAATGAATGGAGATTGAAGAAAGTGCATGAAGCTTTAATAAGCTCATGATTGATTCCATTACCGTGCGGAAACGATAGCAGCCAACAAATGGAATTCCTATTGCAACATGAAATACATTTACTATATTCAATAGGGAGCTTTTTTCATTTTAAAGCTTAATCCATGTCCTCCATGAACATCGTGGGCAGCATCTCTCAACTACGTAATTTTCCATGTTAACTTTATAATCATTTTTTAACTTAGTTTTTGAAAATAAAGTTATCGTTTTAGAACGATATTAGTAATTGAACCTGCTGTACTGTGAGAGTCCCCATTTTTGTTTAAATTATTTGCATGATTAGTTTTCAACAAAGCAAACAGTCTAAAAGTTGGAAGTTAAAAGAAAACCAAGAGAGAAGCTGTTTAAAGTAGTAAATAATCAACTGGTTTTGAGGAGAAAGAAAATGGAAAAATTATAAAAGTTGAATTACAAAAACAAAGCAATCTCTTTCTGCATGAATTCATTAGGAGTTTTATTATTTTCTGAAATTCTCGGATAAAAAACAAACTAATGCCCTAGTTGATTCAAATTTACACCACCCATATATATACATTGCTGTCATTGTGGGCCGAAGTAGCTTGATTCTTCATAGTTAGAAACCTGTGGGATGCTTTGTTGTCGGCAAGCTTCAAATACAGACAAAATTTGAGGATAGAGCAGTGAATTTATGTCTCCCCAGCTCCTACTTTCGACAGAACTAGTCCCAGTACTGGTGCCATCGACCATGTTGTCTGTTCCATAAAACCCATCAAACTCATCTAATATTTGTTGATTGTTGCTGTAGATCAGCTCACTTAGCTCCGCTTGGAAACCATCAAGACCTTGAAACACATCATTAGGACCATCGACATCGTTAACATTAAAATGGGTAATTCCGTCTGTGACTTTAGAACAAGTACTGTTTAAGGGACTAAGGGAAGAAGGAGCAGATGAAAACATGTTCATGGAATTCTCATATGGCTGGTCTTGAGAAAACGGAAAATCGAGAGGGTATTGAAAATTCATGGGATTTTTGGCAGTGGGGCTTGCTTGTGGATGTAAATCGGAAAATCTTCCTCCTAGTTTAACAAGCAGATTCTTGATGGGATCTTGGGGCATGACTGGTGGTGGCAGCAGTGGCCAGTGTGCTGCCTGGTTCACCGTTCCAGGAACCGTATAATTCTCACTTTCTCTCTTCATTTCTTGGTTAAAAGAAAGGCAGGTTGCTCTCCGAGCATGATGCTCTTTTCTCTGTTTTCCCAGGAGCTTCTTTTTAAGCTTTGTGTTCCAGTGGTTCTTAATATCATTGTCCGTTCTCCCAGGCAGTTGTGCAGCAATTATAGACCACCTGCGCATTCAAAAAGGAGAATATAAGTTAGAGCTTGATAAGAGGCGTAATTATTAAGAAGAAAAAGACCCCAACTTTAGTAATCATATATATATATACTTGCTTCCAATGCTTATGTAAAGGGTACAAATGATATTATCCTCTTCTTCAGAAAACCCTCCATGCCTGATGTTTGGTCGAAGATAATTCAACCATCTAAGACGACAACTCTTGCCACATCTCTTAAGCCCTGAAATTTGGTATCGTAATTCAAGAATGAACTTGTAATAAGAAAGGAAACTTTGACAACAATGATATATATATCAAGAACTGAAGTATTGCTAACCTATCTTCTGAGGCAATGCAATCCAGTTGCCACCATTGCCGTTTTCGTCTATATAAGCCTTGAGCTTGGCGTCTTCCTCCGGCGACCATGGGCCTCTCTTAACGCTAGCTTTGTCACAGCAAGGAGCTCTCCCCATGTTTATTGAGTTGAGAAAGAGAATTTCAAAGTAATTATATCTGTTCTATTCTTGTCTCTTGCTTGACAACAATGAGAGTGATGATATATATATTCACACCACGGAAAAAGAGAAGGGGAGACTATAATGGCCAGAGGAAGACAGACTTAAAGATTAGAAATGTGTCCCCCAGCATTTCAAAAAAGGAGAACGAGGAAGAAAAACATATTAAAAAACGATGAAACTTTATGCATAAAATATTGAAGAAATAAAAAAGTGGATGAACAAGAGAGCAGGATTTTTCTGATTGTCCTTCTACCTCCTGAATCTATGCTAATCTTTATCTAAATAATAATACAATTATTTTATCATTTAATTTCATAGTTGCTGCTACATTGATTAGCCCATTTCTATAATTTGACTCGATCCCGTATCTGTTGATGGAGGTCTGACACATGATCAGCTGCATCTACGGTTGAAGATGCTCATGGAACTTAGTGGACCCACCAATGGTTGTGAGAAAGATGATATGGGATGCGGTAAACGTTGAATGGTTCTTGGGTTTATACTTTGTAGTATTCTTCATTAGTTAAGATTGTGGTTTTGGTCGAGTGAAATTAAAAAAATTTAAGTTTTTTATGTTGGTAAGTTTTATTTTATAACTCAAATTTTATTTGTAATTTTTTGAGTCAAGTCGAGTTTATAAAATTTGAATCGAGTCGAATTGTTCAAATTTTTATTTAAATTTAATTATAAATATTTATAATATTATGATATTATTTAATTTAATTTAATTTAAACGATTTTTTATAACCATATACAATACATATATATATTTCTTCATATTTTTAATATGTGATATACATATATTATACAAAGTTGAAAAACTCAAATCAAACTTAAAAACTAATTCACTCATTACTAAAAATTTCAAGTTATTTTAGTTATTATTCGAATTCTATTTTATAACTCAACTCAAGTTTTTAAAAAATTAGTTGAGTTTATAAAATTATAAGTTGAGTCAATTCGTATAGAGTTAAATCAAAAAGATCAATTTTTTGAAGAGAAAATAACTTCAGTCACCGAAAATGTCTTATAATATACGATTTTAACCAACTTTTTTTGGATTTGCGAAAATGACCAACAAATTAGCAACGCGAACTCCAATTTCGCAACTCAGTTTCTACAATCGCAACGCGATTTTCCAAATTCGCAACTTAATTTCTGAATTCGTAACGCGTATTTCTTTTTCGCAACAAGATTTTCTAAATCGCAACACGAATTTTTATTTTGGCAACTCGATTTTCGAATTCGCAATACGAATTTTAATTTCGCAACAGCTTTTATTTTCGCAACACAAATGTTTTGGGTATATAAACTACGTAGCAGCAGCAACTCATAACCTAAATCCCTAAATCGCAACTCATTCCATCTCCATCTCTCACTCTCTCCGACGACATCCGTTTCTATATCCAACAACATCTTTCCCCATCTCTAATTTTTTTACATAATTTTATTTCTATATAATTTTTCAATGATTTCTCTCTCAAATTATCAACTATCAACTTAATAAAGGTATGTTTTTCTCTAAGTTAGTGATGATATATAGTTTATAACTCGTTTGTTTAGTAAATTAATTTACAATTTATATAATGAAATCATCTAATGTTGATCATGTTTGGATAGATTTGTGTTTTGGAGGGTCATGGGAGAATGTTCATGGTGTTTTACAAAATATGCATTTACCCATGAATCTTCAACTAAAACTGTCATTAAAAAAGATAACTTATGAAACTCTAATGTTACGTGTTGCAAAGAAATTGAATTTAGAGCCTCTAAGTGGATTTAGGCTATCTTATCAGAAAAAAATGTAAAGTTTATTTGTTAACCGACAATGAAGATGTTGAACGATTCATTGCTTACATTAGTGTTTCGCAAGATGATGTTACATTGTATGTTGTTGAACCTAGAAGTAGTGAAGTTGGGTCAGTAGCGAGTAATAATCAACTAAGTTCTTCAACCCGAGTTTATGGTGCTCACAATATACAATGTTGTTATCAACCTCAAAATTTAATGGTTCCACCACAATTTCATCACCAAGAAAATTTTGTTTCACCACATTTCCAATGCAAAACACAATCTCAAAACCCATAACATTTCCCTAATCCAAATCCCAATCAACTTTCAACACCAAATTTCGGTTTTCGTATTGATCAATTAGACAATGATGAGCCAACAGAAAAAATTGTGAGTACTAGTTAGTATTCGAAATTTGATATTGGTCAATACCCGGACTTTGATCTTGGTCAATACTTGGATTTTGATGATGTTTCAGAAGAAGAAACAGACCCTGCATGTAATGATTTTGATATTGGTCAATACCTGAATTTTGATGAAGAAACAACCATTGCTGAGGAATATGTTGTTGGTGATAATGAAGAGGAAGTTACGATTGTGAATGAACATGTTGAACATCCATTCTGTAATTCATATAACCCTGAAGAAGAAAAAGAAGAAGAAGAAGTCCCCGAAGAAAAAAAGAAGAAGAAAATACCACGGGAGTATAACTGGAATATGCCAGAATTACTTCAGATATCGGAAAAAGAGTTGGTAAAGATAACAATTGATTGTTACACAAAAGTTATTCGTATTAAGAAAGATGATTGTTTTGATACAAAGGAAGACTTGAAGATAGCTTTGTATACGAAATGTGTGGAAGATGACTATCAACTAAAAGTTAACAAATCAAGTAAAGATCGTTTCAAAACAAAGTGTATGATTGAAAAAAATGTACGTGGCGTATGATTGCAAAGAGGATAAAAGATTGCGAAATGTTTCAAGTTAGTACTTTTATTGATAAACATACATGTTCAAGAACCCAAGTTTTTCCTTACCATAGACAGGCAAACAAAAAGGTGTTGGGTGGTTTTCTGACTGAGTTAATGTTTTTGAATGGCAGGGTATATCAGGGACATGAAATTATGATTGATATAAATGCTCGGTTCAAGATTAGTATCTTATATTCTCAAGCTTGGAGAGCCAAATGTATGCCTTGGAATTGTTGAGGGGGTCACCAGAAGCATCGTTTGCCCAACTGTCGGCTTATTATCACAATTTAAAGCTGAAAAATCCTGGGTCGGTAACTCATATCAAAACAGATAGAGATGGACGCTTTGAGTTGTTGTTTATCGCCATTGGTGCTGCGGTTAGTAAATCAATATAATTTTGTTGACTCAGACTCATTTTTAATAGTTATATGCATTTCACATTTAAATAATTATATTTCTTGTTTATATTATTTTGTAGATTCGTTCGTTTATTACTTGCATGCGCCAGTTATTATAGTCGACGGAGCACATTTGAAAGGTCGACACCTTGGAGTAAAGTTATTAGCAGTAGCCATGGATGCTAACAATGAGATATTGTCAATATCTTACAGGGTTGGCAAATCTGAAACCTCTGATTCATGGATATGGTTTATGGGGCATCTTAAAGATTGCATAGGTCCTATTAGTAACATGACAATCATATCCGATAGGGTAAACTCAATTGACAACGCTGTTAGAAGGTGATTCCCAGATGTTTTTCATGGACTTTGTGGTGTTTATTTGTACAGAAATCTAAAATAAAGGTCTGCTGGAATTAAAAAATCACAAATGGACATACTGGAAGGCTGTAAAAGCTTATCGGGAAGTGGATTTTAATAAGCATATAAATTGTTTAAGACGTGTTTTGCCTCAATGTGCTCAAACACTAGAAGATGTCGGGTTTAAAAGATGGCCAATGGTACATCAACTTGGAGCAAGATATGGTTTCATGACGTCTAATAGTGCAGAATCAATCAACGCTCTAAGTCGTCATTCCCAAAAATTACTCATTATTATGTTAATGGAATTTTTTCGAGCCTATATTCAACAGTGGTACTACAAGAAAAGAAACCATGCAGGTATTATTTCTTTAAATTCGTAACTTATCATATTTAATATATTTTACTAAGTATTATTTATTTAAATTTACAGGAACATTGAAACGTCGTGTTACACCATGGAATGAAAAAAAGATAACGAAACGTGTTGTGAAGTAAACATCATGGAGAGTTGAACCATGTTCAAACACTTTGTTTCAAGTATTGAATAATAACTTAAATGAGCTTGTCGATCTAAATGCAAAGACGTGTAGTTGTATAAAATGGTAAACATCTGGTTATCCGTGTAGCCATGTTATAAAAGTTGTTCTTCATCTAAACCAAGATGATTCAAGCGCATACGCTATGGATTGCTACACTACAGAAGTATATTGACAGACTTATGCTGAGATTGTCTACCCTATTTCATATCCTTCTGAGTGAGACATACCAGATGACTTACAAATAATTTTGCCACCAGTCATGGACAACAGGCTACCTGGCAGACCAAAAAATCATGATCGTATACCGTTTAAGGGTGAAGAGAATAGGATATCGACATGTAGTCGGTGCAAGGAAAGTGGTCATACAAGATTGACCTATGGATAACCAGTGCCATCACAATCATCGTTTCCTTTACCAAAATATGGATCCTCATCAAAATCCAAAGAACATATGGTGCCAAGCAAAAGGAAATCAAAATCGCAATCAAAATCAAAATCTCAATCACAACCGGCTTCACCTTTTGGGACTTATTAACTTAGGTGATTTTTAAATGCAAACATTGTATTATGTGTATTTTATGTGTAAATGCATACATTTTCAGTTAGACATGCATTAGTAACTTGAGTTTGAACATTGCTATGATATGTTCAGTTGTTATCACTTATCAAATTATTGTTTGTTATCTTTTTGAAGGTGTTTTCCTTGAATTCACAACGCGAAAGTCAAATTCACGTTGCGATTTTCGCGTTGCGATTGTTACGAAAGTCAAATTCGAAACGCGAAAGTCAAATTCGAAACTCGAAAGTAAAATTCGTAACGCGAAAGTAAAATTCGTAACGCGAAAATCGCAACGCAAATTTGACTTTCACGTAGCGAATTTTACTTTCGCGTTGCGAATTTGACTTTCGCAACAATCACAACGCGAATTTGACTTTCGCGTTGTGAATTTGATTTTCGCGTTATGAAAGTGTACCTTCAATATGTCTTTTTTGCCTTCAACATAATGCAGATTAAAATTAAACAACAAATCAATTAAACAAAAAAATAATTCTTATTTACACTTGACAGCACATTGATACATCAATTAGCTCCAGACAGTACATCCAAATGCTCCTAACAATAGGGAGCTTACATTCAAATATATCAATTTCACGCAGCTCACTTGAAGGATTAACCTGCAGAAATGTTATGGCCATGAGATTTTCTACACATCTAAAACCAACAAATATGAGCTGAAATTATTGAATTCTAGGTACTTAACCAAACATTTTCAAACCAACAAAGATTATATATGTTAACAACACTTGCTTAAACTTACCAATAACAAATGGTTGTTTATGCACACTTTCAGCACACGGATGCAGGTAGGCAACGTCTCGTATATATCTCTCTAGCCATAAAATGCCGAAACCAGAACCCTACTGCACCTCTATCTCTATCTGTGGGAGGTAGAAATTGTTTACCTCCTGTCATTATAAGTTCTAAGCACATGCATACATGTAACATTCCAAAATACGGGTTAGTGACTAAATTGTAAAATTTCAGAGTTTGGTGATTTAAGTAGGATATTTGTACAGTCCAATGATTTGTTCGGAAATATTTCCTGAAAGTTATTAGTAATTATCAAAGGAATTAAAGGGCAAAATGGTCATTTAGCATGAAAGATATTTTTTATCTCTTTATTAAGAGATAAATGTGAGTTGGGGAAAGAGTTTCTGAAAACTCTTTCTTCTTCTTTTCTTCTTCTCCAACGTGCAGGGCAAAGGTAAGGTTTTCTAAATTGTTGGTTATTTGTTAAATTAAAGATTGGGTTTTGATCATTAGATGATAACTAAGCTTAAGGAAAGCTTAAGTTGTCTTATAATCAAAAGATGAAGAACTTATAAGAGATTAAAGAAAATGAGTTTTTATATGAAATCATGGAAAAGAGTTGATAAGTTGAATTTAAAGTTAAATTTGACTTGTCATCATCCTAATTAAGGAATATGAAGTGTTAGAATTGTATTTAGAACATATTGAAATTTGAGTATGATTCTTGAATTTCATATGAAGGATAGGATTTTGAAGTTATAGATGATTTTCATGGATATAAGTTGGTTTAAGTGATGGTAGTTGAATTTAATGACATGATAGGGGTTTAAAATAGAAGAATTAAGTGAAGAATTGATGATTTTCGGGGTTAAAATACCAATTCTGGTTAGAGGGAACCGATACCCTATGAAGGGAATCGATTCCCCCTCTTGGACGAAATTTTTCCAGAATGTCCAGGGGGTATCGATTCCCCTGGGGGGGAATCGATTCCCCCTAAAGGAAAAATGAAATTAGGTTCAATAATCTGGCTTAAGTTGTTAACATCAAGTTTAAGGTTTAGGCTTCTGATAGTTGTTTTGAAATGTTATATTTATGTAGATATTGAGCCTAAACAAGTTCTGGAATAATCAAAGGATTATAATTGATTCAAATCAAACAAGGCTAAGGTGAGTGCAATTTTTATTGTACTTATATTATTGAACGAACATTGGCTTGCGATGAGCCAGTGATGGAGTTACTACGGTAAGAAGTGACTCCTAAATTGTTATTTGATTTCATGATTTTTATATGTGCATGAATACATGAAATGTGTATAGATTATTATAAATGTTACATGATATTTATGCATACATGATTATGCTATGAGACATGACCATGTGAAATGAGAAAAACTATGTGAATATATGAAATGACATATGAATATGCAAAATGTGATACATGTGATATGATATGAAATACATGGTTACACATACATGTGGTATGTGACAGAAGAGAAAGAACAAGTGATGAGAAATGTATTCATCATAAATGCCCATAGTATATGATACGAGAGCTATAGGTATAGTTGGCATGCCAAGAGTCGAGGGTTCTGTAGTCCTTCGGGACGTAGTCCTTCGGGACGTAGTGGTCCTACGGGACATATATAGCAGTCCTTCGAGACGAATACTGAACTAATGTTCGGTGCCCCATGAGGGAATTTATACGAGCTGTGGTGACAGCATTTGTGCACAACCTCAATGAACTCACATACCTCTATTCTCAATAATATACATGGGCAATACAATTGAAAGATAAATTAAAGTGAAAGTGGCACAAGAAGGTAAGTGTTACATGTGCTTGACATGCTTATATATGTTATCATGTGATAGATACATGCATGTTGAAATGTCATGATCAAATGATAAGAATGCACATTCATGAATTTGTTGTTAAATGTTTATTTATTGCCTCACTAAGTCTATGACTTAGCGTGTAAGTGATTTACACGTAGGTACCAAGAAACGTGAAGAGCAAGAATAGAAGTAGCAAGGACAATATTATTACTTGAAGATCATATCAGAAGTAATCAACAAGTATGTATTTTGGCGTGTATAGAGTGTTGGCATGTAATAAGTCGTTAATTATGAATACTCTGATCAAACTTGTATTTTGTGGTCTCTCTGATGTAAATTAAAGTATTTTGTTTTAAACAAAGTTTTAAATTACCCGGGGTATTTTATTTAAGTGTCCAGATTTGAAAAGTCAATGTGACACCTCGGACTCGTATTCGGGTCGGGTACGGGTTGGGGTGTTACAGTTAATGGCATCAGAGCTAAGGTTTAGTCGATTCTCGGCATAAACCGGAGTCTTGAGTGTTTTATAAAGTATACATGCCAACAATATAGTGAAAACTTCTGATCTGATGGAATAGTAAGTATGCTGTTGTGCTAATAGAACTATATGATTGTATTTTTATAGATGTCCGGACAAGGTAGTTCTAGAAAGGAAGTGGGAGATGATATACCCGCTGAAAGCAGTAATTCACCTGCCCTGGCCAGGCAGAGTGAAGAACAGACACCCTCTGGAGTGCCTGTGAATGATCAAGATGTATTCTTTAGAACTTTAGACGCAGTATTGACGCGTTTTCAACCTCCTGTTACTTCAACTCCAAAAATGAATGTTGCGAAAGAGTTAAAGGGATTAGGAGCTCCAGAGTTTAGAGGGGAAGCCGATGAAGGTCTTATTACTGCGGACCTTTGGCTTAATGACGTGAAGGTCATGCTTAAGGGACTTCATTGTTCCGATGCTGAGAAGTTAGATGGGGTAATTTCCTTGTTGAGAGGACAAGCAAGGATTTGGTGGACCAATGTTACATTGAGGATGACTAACGCCCAAGTAACTTGGTCATTATTTTTAGAAGAATTCAAACATAAGTACATCGGAGATCAGTTTGTTCGCCAAATGAAGCAAGAGTTCATGAATCTGAAGCAATGGAATCACACCGTATATGAGTACGAGTGTGAATTCAATAAGTTGAGTCGCTTTGCTGCTGAGCTTGTTCCTACTGAGAAGGATGCTTGTGAGTGGTTCGTAGAGGGGTTACGTCCTCGGTTGAAGGAAATGTTGATTGTATTGAATTTATCCTCGTTTCAAGAGGTAGTCAATCGTGCCAAAGCTTTGGAAAGAGCTCAGAATGAGAGATTTGAAAATTCAAGGACTCAAACAGTCAAGAGAGCGGGTGCTTCTTCGAGTTCTGCACCGTCAAAAAGAGGCAGAGATGCTGGTTCTCGACCTCAAGTTAGATCGGAGTCAGTAGTATCCTCAGCTAGAGGATCAAATCCGATGAGAGGCAGACAAACTCAATCAGTGGGATCTGGAGCTGGGAGATTTAACCAGAGTCAAGATAGACAATGCCAACATTGTGGAAAGAATCATCCTGGAATATGTAGAAGGATTTCTGGAGCTTACTTTAGATGTGGGGAGACCGGACATTTTGTTCGGGATTGTCCTAGAGTAGTCGATGAATCTGCGCAGCCAGAGAGGTCTATTTCTACAGGCCAAAGGGGAAGAGGTAGAGGCAGAGGAAGAAATCAGTCAGAGTCCTCTGCTCAATAAGAGATACGTTCCACTGCTCGAGTGTATAATCTCAGGACCAATGAGGATCGGGATGAACCGGAGATTTTAACAGGTACTTTTCTGTTGTTTGATAAACGGGTTATGGTATTGATTGATACGGGTTCTACATACTCATACATTACTAGTAAGTTAGTAAGAGAATTGAACATTCAATTAGAAGCTACTAACAATGAGGTGATAGTGATGAATCCGTTAGGACACAGTGCTCGGGTAAATATGGTGAGTCGAGGGTATCCCATACGAATTCAGGGAATTGAATTCCCTGCTAATTTGATGGAATTACCATTTGAAGAATTTGAAGTGATATTGGGAATGGATTGGTTATATCGTTATTATGCTAATGTCGATTGTAGACTGAAAAGATTAACGTTGAGAAGTCCAGAAGATGTAGAAATTGTGGTGTTTAGTGAAGGGTGGAATCCATTGGCAAATGTGATCTCAGTGATGACGGCAAAGAAGTTACTGCTACAGGGATGTCAAGGTTTTATTGCTAATGTACTTGATGTTAGAACTAAGGAAAAAGGGATTGAAGAAATTCCTATCGTTAGAGAGTTTTCTGATATATTTCCTGCAGAATTGCCAGGTTTACCTCCGGACAGAGAGGTAGAATTTCAGATTGAGATAATGCCGGGAACAGCGCCCATTGCCATGTCACAATATAGGATGGCTCCAAAAGAGTTGCAAGAATTAAAGATTCAATTACAAGAATTACTGGACAAAGGTTTTATTAGACCAAGTGTATCACCTTGGGGAGCTCCAGTTCTATTTGTTAAGAAGAAAGATGGATCAATGCGTCTTTGTATCGATTACAGACAACTCAATAAAGTAACCATCAAGAACAAGTATCCACTTCCCCGAATCGACGATTTATTTGATCAATTAAAGGAAGCTTCAGTGTTCTCAAAAATCGATTTGCGTTCGGGTTATCATCAATTAAAGATTCAGGATAAAGATGTTCCAAAGACGGCGTTTAGAACAAGATATGGTCACTATGAGTTTATAGTGATGCCGTTTGGAGTTACGAATGCACCAACTGCTTTCATGGATTTAATGAACAGAATTTTTCAACCCTATTTGGATCAGTTCGTGGTGGTTTTCATTGATGATATTTTAATATATTCAAAGTCAGAGGAAGAGCATAGTTCTCATTTGAGGATTGTCTTGCAAAATTTACGAGACAAGAAGCTTTATGCTAAATTCTCTAAATGTGAATTCTGGTTGAATGAAGTGGCATTCCTTGGACATGTAATTTCTGCAGAAGGAGTTCGAGTGGATCCTCAAAAGATTAAAGCTATTATGGAGTGGGAAGTTCCAAAGAATGTATCAGAAGTTCGAAGTTTTCTGGGGTTAGCTGGTTATTATCGAAGGTTCGTTAAAAACTTTTCGATTATAGCTTTACCTCTAACTAATCTGTTGAAAAAGGAAATAAAATTTGTTTGGACTTAAGAATGTCAAGAGAGTTTTGAAAAGTTAAAGAAGATTTTGACAGAAGCTCCAGTGTTAGTCCAACCTGAGTCTAGCAAGGACTTTGTAGTGTATTGTGATGCGTCTCATAATAGCTTGGGATGCGTGTTAATGCAAGAAGGCAAGGTGGTGGCCTACGCTTCGAGGCAATTAAAACCTCATGAGAAGAATTATCCGACACACGATTTGGAGATGGCTGCAGTAGTGTTCGCTCTAAAGATCTGGCGTCACTACTTGTATGGTGAAAAATGTTACCTGTATACGGATCACAAAAGTTTAAAGTACTTGATGACTCAGAAAGAGTTGAATTTAAGACAGAGAAGATGGGTGGAATTTCTCAAAGATTATGATGTTGTGATTGATTTCCATCCTGGAAAGGCAAATGTGGTAGCGGATGCCTTAAGCCGAAAAACGTTTGCAGCTTTACGAGCTATGGATGCTAAATTATCATTAAGCGGAGATGGTGCAATTTGTGCAGAATTGACTATCAAACCATCATGGTTAGATCGAATTAAAGGATTGCAGGAAAAAGATGAAAAATGTTCAAAGAAGTTGCATCAAATAAATAATGGAGAGAGTACAGATTATGAAATCAAGTCTGATGAGAACTTGTATTATCGAGAGAGATTGGTAATTCCGGATGATGTTGAATTAAAGAATGATTTGTTAACGGAAGCTCATTGTAGTCCATTGACAATGCATCCGGGAGGGAACAAAATGTATATGGATCTCAAGAGTCGATATTGGTGGCCGGGAATGAAGAAAGACATTACAGAATTCGTATCTAAATGTTTGATTTGTCAGCAAGTTAAGGCTGAGCATCAGGTTCCGTCGGGACTGTTACAATCAATTTCAATTCCTCAATGGAAATGAGAGAATGTAACGATGGATTTTGTCACGGGGTTGCCTTTAACTCCGAACAAAAGAGATTCAATATGGGTGATTGTAGACAGGTTAACTAAGTCAGCCCATTTTATTCCGGTACGAACTGATTTTTCTATGGATAAATATGCTGAGTTTTATATTAGAGAGATTATACGGTTACATGGTGTACCTGTTTCCATAATTTCTGATCGGGATCCTAGATTCACGTCACGATTTTGGAAGTCTTTACATGGATCATTGGGCACACGACTGAATTTTAGCACAGCATTTCATCCTCAGACAGATGGTCAGTCTGAACGAACTATCCAAATTCTGGAGGATATGCTAAGAGCTTGTGTAATTGAATTCAAAGGATCATGGGAAAGGTATTTGCCACTTGCTGAATTTGCGTATAACAATAGTTATCAGTCAAGCATCAAAATGGCTCCATATGAAGCTTTATATGGAAGAAGATGTCGTACACCCTTGAACTGGTATGAACTTAAAGATCGAGAGGTTATTGGTCCTGAGTTGATTCAGGATACGGAAGAGAAAGTTCAACTCATTCAGAATAATCTGAAAGCTGCAGCTGATAGACAGAAATCATATGCCGATTTAAAAAGAAAAGAAATTGAGTTTCAAATCGGAGATAAAGTGTTCTTGAAAGTGTCTCCGTGGAAGAAAGTATTGAGATTTGGACGTAAAGGAAAATTGAGTCCTCGGTTCATTGGACCATATGAAATCGTTAAGAGAGTAGGACCAGTGGCATATCAATTGGCTTTGCCACCTGAAATAGAGAAAATCCATAACGTCTTTCATGTCTCCATGCTGAGGAAATATCGATCCGATCCATCTCATATAGTGACTACTGAAGAGATCGAAGTTCAATCAGATTTGACTTATGAGGAAGAACCTGTTCAAATATTGGCTCATGATGTCAAGCAATTAAGGAACAAGACTATTCCATTAGTCAAAGTGTTATGGAGAAATCACAAGGTGGAAGAAGCTACGTGGGAACGCGAAGAGGACATGAAGATTCAATATCCCCATCTCTTTGAACAATGAAAATTCGAGGACGAATTTTCTTAAGGGGGAGAGATTTGTAACATTCCAAAATACGGGTTAGTGACTAAATTGTAAAATTTCAGAGTTTGGTGATTTAAGTAGGATATTTGTACAGTCCAATGATTTGTTCGGAAATATTTCCTGAAAGTTATTAGTAATTATCAAAGGAATTAAAGGGCAAAATGGTCATTTAGCATGAAAGATATTTTTTTATCTCTTTATTAAGAGATAAATGTGAGTTGGGGAAAGAGTTTCTGAAAACTCTTTCTTCTTCTTTTCTTCTTCTCCAACGTGCAGGGCAAAGGTAAGGTTTTCTAAATTGTTGGTTATTTGTTAAATTAAAGATTAGGTTTTGATCATTAGATGATAACTAAGCTTAAGGAAAGCTTAAGTTGTCTTATAATCAAAAGATGAAGAAGTTATAAGAGATTAAAGAAAATGAGTTTTTATATGAAATCATGGAAAAGAGTTGATAAGTTGAATTTAAAGTTAAATTTGACTTGTCATCATCCTAATTAAGGAATATGAAGTGTTAGAATTGTATTTAGAACATATTGAAATTTGAGTATGATTCTTGAATTTCATATGAAGGATAGGATTTTGAAGTTATAGATGATTTTCATGGATATAAGTTGGTTTAAGTGATGGTAGTTGAATTTAATGACATGATAGGGGTTTAAAATAGAAGAATTAACTGAAGAATTGATGATTTTCGGGGTTAAAATACCAATTCTGGTTAGAGGGAACCGATACCCTATGAAGGGAATCGATTCCCCCTCTTGGACGAAATTTTTCCAGAATGTCCAGGGGGTATCGATTCCCCTGGGGGGGGGATCGATTCCCCCCTAAAGGAAAAATGAAATTAGGTTCAATAATCTGGCTTAAGTTGTTAACATCAAGTTTAAGGTTTAGGCTTCTGATAGTTGTTTTGAAATGTTATATTTATGTAGATATTGAGCCTAAACAAGTTCTGGAATAATCAAAGGATTAGAATTGATTCAAATCAAACAAGGCTAAGGTGAGTGCAATTTTTATTGTACTTATATTATTGAACGAACATTGGCTTGCGATGAGCCAGTGATGGAGTTACTACGGTAAGAAGTGACTCCTAAATTGTTATTTGATTTCATGATTTTTATATGTGCATGAATACATGAAATGTGTATAGATTATTATAAATGTTACATGATATACATGCATACATGATTATGCTATGAGACATGACCATGTGAAATGAGAAAAACTATGTGAATATATGAAATGAAATATGAATATGCAAAATGTGATACATGTGATATGATATGAAATACATGGTTACATATACATGTGGTATGTGACAGAAGAGAAAGAACAAGTGATGAGAAATGTATTCATCATAAATGCCCATAGTATATGATACGAGAGCTATAGGTATAGTTGGCATGCCAAGAGTCGAGGGTTCTGTAGTCCTTCGGGACGTAGTCCTTCGGGACGTAGTGGTCCTACGAGACATATATAGCAGTCCTTCGGGATGAATACTGAACTAATGTTCGGTGCCCCATGAGGGAATTTATACGAGCTGTGGTGACAGCATTTGTGCACAACCTCAATGAACTCACATACCTCTATTCTCAATAATATACATGGGCAATACAATTGAAAGATAAATTAAAGTGAAAGTGGCACAAGAAGGTAAGTGTTACATGTGCTTGACATGCTTATATATGTTATCATGTGATAGATACATGCATGTTGAAATGTCATGATCAAATGATAAGAATGCACATTCATGAATTTGTTGTTAAATGTTTATTTATTGCCTCACTAAGTCTATGACTTAGCGTGTAAGTGATTTACACGTAGGTACCAAGAAACGTGAAGAGCAAGAATAGAAGTAGCAAGGACAGTATTATTACTTGAAGATCATATCAGAAGTAATCAACAAGTATGTATTTTGGCGTGTATAGAGTGTTGGCATGTAATAAGTCGTTAATTATGAATACTCTGATCAAACTTGTATTTTGTGGTCTCTCTGATGTAAATTAAAGTATTTTGTTTTAAACAAAGTTTTAAATTACCCGGGGTATTTTCTTTAAGTGTCCAGATTTGAAAAGTCAATGTGACACCTCGGACTCGTATTCGGGTTGGGGTGTTACAGTTAATGGCATCAGAGCTAAGTTTTAGTCGATTCTCGGCATAAACCGGAGTCTTGAGTGTTTTATAAAGTATACATGCCAACAATATAGTGAAAACTTCTGATCTGATGGAATAGTAAGTATGCTGTTGTGCTAATAGAACAATATGATTGTATTTTTATAGATGTCCGGACAAGGTAGTTCTAGAAATGAAGTGGGAGATGATATACCCGCTGAAAGCAGTAATTCACCTGCCCTGGCCAGGCAGAGTGAAGAACAGACACCCTCTGGAGTGCCTGTGAATGATCAAGATGTATTCTTTAGAACTTTAGACGCACTATTGACGCGTTTTCAACCTCCTGTTACTTCAACTCCAAAAATGAATGTTGCGAAAGAGTTAAAGGGATTAGGAGCTCCAGAGTTTAGAGGGGAAGCCGATGAAGGTCCTATTACTGCGGACCTTTGGCTTAATGACGTGAAGGTCATGCTTACGGGACTTCATTGTTCCGATGCTGAGAAGTTAGATGGGGTAATTTCCTTGTTGAGAGGACAAGCAAGGATTTGGTGGACCAATGTTACATTGAGGATGACTAACGCCCAAGTAACTTGGTCATTATTTTTAGAAGAATTCAAACATAAGTACATCGGAGATCAGTTTGTTCGCCAAATGAAGCAAGAGTTCATGAATCTGAAGCAATGGAATCACACCGTATATGAGTACGAGTGTGAATTCAATAAGTTGAGTCGCTTTGCTGCTGAGCTTGTTCCTACTGAGAATGATGCTTGTGAGTGGTTCGTAGAGGGGTTACGTCCTCGGTTGAAGGAAATGTTGATTGTATTGAATTTATCCTCGTTTCAAGAGGTAGTCAATCGTGCCAAAGCTTTGGAAAGAGCTCAGAATGAGAGATTTGAAAATTCAAGGACTCAAACAGTCAAGAGAGCGGGTGCTTCTTCGAGTTCCGCACCGTCAAAAAGAGGCAGAGATGCTGGTTCTCGACCTCAAGTTAGATCGGAGTCAGTAGTATCCTCAGCTAGAGGATCAAATCCGATGAGAGGCAGACAAACTCAATCAGTGGGATCTGGAGCTGGGAGATTTAACCAGAGTCAAGATAGACAATGCCAATATTGTGGAAAGAATCATCCTGGAATATGTAGAAGGATTTCTGGAGCTTGCTTTAGATGTGGGGAGACCGGACATTTTGTTCGGGATTGTCCTAGAGTAGTCGATGAATCTGCGCAGCCAGAGAGGTCTATTTCTACAGGCCAAAGGGGAATAGGTAGAGGCAGAGGAAGAAATCAGTCAGAGTCCTCTGCTCAACAAGAGATACGTTCCACTGCTCGAGTGTATAATCTCAGGACCAATGAGGATCGGGATGAATCGGAGATTTTAACAGGTACTTTTCTGTTGTTTGATAAACGGGTTATGGTATTGATTGATACGGGTTCTACATACTCATACATTACTAGTAAGTTAGTAAGAGAATTGAACATTCAATTAGAAGCTACTAACAATGAGGTGATAGTGACGAATCCGTTAGGACACAGTGCTCGGGTAAATATGGTGAGTCGAGGGTGTCCCATACGAATTCAGGGAATTGAATTCCCTGCTAATTTGATGGAATTACCATTTGAAGAATTTGAAGTGATATTGGGAATGGATTGGTTATATCGTTATTATGCTAATGTCGATTGTAGACTGAAAAGAGTAACGTTGAGAAGTCCAGAAGAGGTAGAAATTGTGGTGTTTAGTGAAGGGTGGAATCCATTGGCAAATGTGATCTCAGTGATGACGGCAAAGAAGTTACTGCTACAGGGATGTCAAGGTTTTATTGCTAATGTACTTGATGTTAGAACTAAGGAAAAAGGGATTGAAGAAATTCCTATCGTTAGAGAGTTTTCTGATATATTTCCTGCAGAATTGCCAGGTTTACCTCCGGACAGAGAGGTAGAATTTCAGATTGAGATAATGCCGGGAACAGCGCCCATTGCCATGTCACCATATAGGATGGCTCCAAAAGAGTTGCAAGAATTAAAGATTCAATTACAAGAATTACTGGACAAAGGTTTTATTAGACCAAGTGTATCACCTTGGGGAGCTCCAGTTCTATTTGTTAAGAAGAAAGATGGATCAATGCGTCTTTGTATCGATTACAGACAACTCAATAAAGTAACCATCAAGAACAAGTATCCACTTCCCCGAATCGACGATTTATTTGATCAATTAAAGGAAGCTTCAGTGTTCTCAAAAATCGATTTGCGTTCGGGTTATCATCAATTAAAGATTCAAGATAAAGATGTTCCAAAGACGGCGTTTAGAACAAGATATGGTCACTATGAGTTTATAGTGATGCCGTTTGGAGTTACGAATGCACCAGCTGCTTTCATGGATTTAATGAACAGAATTTTTCAACCCTATTTGGATCAGTTCGTGGTGGTTTTCATTGATGATATTTTAATATATTCAAAGTCAGAGGAAGAGCATAGTTCTCATTTGAGGATTGTCTTGCAAAATTTACGAGACAAGAAGCTTTATGCTAAATTCTCTAAATGTGAATTCTGGTTGAATGAAGTGACATTCCTTGGACATGTAATTTCTGCAGAAGGAGTTCGAGTGGATCCTCAAAAGATTAAAGCTATTCTGGAGTGGGAAGTTCCAAAGAATGTATCAGAAGTTCGAAGTTTTCTGGGGTTAGCTGGTTATTATCGAAGGTTCGTTAAAAACTTTTCGATTATAGCTTTACCTCTAACTAAGCTGTTGAAAAAGGAAATAAAATTTGTTTGGACTCAAGAATGTCAAGAGAGTTTTGAAAAGTTAAAGAAGATTTTGACAGAAGCTCCAGTGTTAGTCCAACCTGAGTCTAGCAAGGACTTTGTAGTGTATAGTGATGCGTCTCATAATGGCTTGGGATGTGTGTTAATGCAAGAAGGCAAGGTGGTGGCCTACGCTTCGAGGCAATTAAAACCTCATGAGAAGAATTATCTGACACACGATTTGGAGATGGCTGCAGTAGTGTTCGCTCTAAAGATCTGGCGTCACTACTTGTATGGTGAAAAATGTTACCTATATACGGATCACAAAAGTTTAAAGTACTTGATGACTCAGAAAGAGTTGAATTTAAGACAGAGAAGATGGGTGGAATTTCTCAAAGATTATGATGTTGTGATTGATTTCCATCCTGGAAAGGCAAATGTGGTAGCGGATGCCTTAAGCCGAAAAACGTTTACAGCTTTACGAGCTATGGATGCTAAATTATCATTAAGCGGAGATGGTGCAATTTGTGCAGAATTGACTATCAAACCATCATGGTTAGATCGAATTAAAGGATTGCAGGAAAAAGATGAAAAATGTTCAAAGAAGTTGCAGCAAATAAATAATGGAGAGAGTACAGATTATGAAATCAAGTCTGATGAGAACTTGTATTATCGAGAGAGATTGGTAATTCCGGATGATGATGAATTAAAGAATGATTTGTTAACGGAAGCTCATTGTAGTCCATTGACAATGCATCCGGGAGGGAACAAAATGTATATGGATCTCAAGAGTCGATATTGGTGGCCGGGAATGAAGAAAGACATTACAGAATTCGTATCTAAATGTTTGATTTGTCAGCAAGTTAAGGCTGAGCATCAGGTTCCATCGGGACTGTTACAATCAATTTCAATTCCTCAATGGAAATAGGAGAATGTAACGATGGATTTTGTCATGGGGTTGCCTTTAACTCCGAACAAAAGAGATTCAATATGGGTGATTGTAGACAGGTTAACTAAGTCAGCCCATTTTATTCCGGTACGAACTGATTTTTCTATGGATAAATATGCTGAGTTGTATATTAGAGAGATTATACGGTTACATGGTGTACCTGTTTCTATAATTTCTGATCGAGATCCTAGATTCACGTCACGATTTTGGAAGTCTTTACATGGATCATTGGGCACACGACTGAATTTTAGCACAGCATTTCATCCTCAGACAGATGGTCAGTCTGAACGAACTATCCAAATTCTGGAGGATATGCTAAGAGCTTGTGTAATTGAATTCAAAGGATCATGGGAAAGGTATTTGCCACTTGCTGAATTTGCGTATAACAATAGTTATCAGTCAAGCATCAAAATGGCTCCATATGAAGCTTTATATGGAAGAAGATGTCGTACACCCTTGAATTGGTATGAACTTAAGGATCGAGAGGTTATTGGTCCTGAGTTGATTCAGGATACGGAAGAGAAAGTTCAAGTCATTCAGAATAATCTGAAAGCTGCAGCTGATAGACAGAAATCATATGCCGATTTAAAAAGGAAAGAAATTGAGTTTCAAATCGGAGATAAAGTGTTCTTGAAAGTGTCTCCGTGGAAGAAAGTATTGAGATTTGGACGTAAAGGAAAATTGAGTCCTCGGTTCATTGGACCATATGAAATCGTTAAGAGAGTATGACCAGTGGCATATCAATTGGTTTTGCCACCTGAAATAGAGAAAATCCATAACGTCTTTCATGTCTCCATGCTGAGGAAATATCGATCCGATCCATCTCATATTGTGACTACTGAAGAGATCGAAGTTCAATCAGATTTGACTTATGAGGAAGAACCTGTTCAAATATTGGCTCATGAAGTCAAGCAATTAAGGAACAAGACTATTCCATTAGTCAAAGTGTTATGGAGAAATCACAAGGTGGAAGAAGCTACGTGGGAACGCGAAGAGGACATGAAGATTCAATATCCCCATCTCTTTGAACAATGAAAATTCGAAGACGAATTTTCTTAAGGGGGAGAGATTTGTAACATTCCAAAATACGGGTTAGTGACTAAATTGTAAAATTTCAGAGTTTGGTGATTTAAGTAGGATATTTGTACAGTCCAATGATTTGTTCGGAAATATTTCCTGAAAGTTATTAGTAATTATCAAAGGAATTAAAGGGCAAAATGGTCATTTAGCATGAAAGATATTTTTTATCTCTTTATTAAGAGATAAATGTGAGTTGGGGAAAAAGTTTCTGAAAACTCTTTCTTCTTCTTTTCTTCTTCTCCAACGTGCAGGGCAAAGGTAAGGTTTTCTAAATTGTTGGTTATTTGTTAAATTAAAGATTAGGTTTTGATCATTAGATGATAACTAAGCTTAAGGAAAGCTTAAGTTGTCTTATAATCAAAAGATGAAGAAGTTATAAGAGATTAAAGAAAATGAGTTTTTATATGAAATCATGGAAAAGAGTTGATAAGTTGAATTTAAAGTTAAATTTGACTTGTCATCATCCTAATTAAGGAATATGAAGTGTTAGAATTGTATTAGAACATATTGAAATTTGAGTATGATTCTTGAATTTCATATGAATGATAGGATTTTGAAGTTATAGATGATTTTCATGGATATAAGTTGGTTTAAGTGATGGTAGTTGAATTTAATGACATGATAGGGGTTTAAAATAGAAGAATTAAGTGAAGAATTGATGATTTTCGGGGTTAAAATACCAATTCTGGTTAGAGGGAACCGATACCTTATGAAGGGAATCGATTCCCCCTCTTGGACGAAATTTTTCCAGAATGTCCAGGGGGTATCGATTCCCCTTGGGGGGAATCGATTCCCCCTAAAGGAAAAATGAAATTAGGTTCAATAATCTGGCTTAAGTTGTTAACATCAAGTTTAAGGTTTAGGCTTCTGATAGTTGTTTTGAAATGTTATATTTATGTAGATATTGAGCCTAAACAAGTTCTGGAATAATCAAAGGATTAGAATTGATTCAAATCAAACAAGGCTAAGGTGAGTGCAATTTTTATTGTACTTATATTATTGAACGAACATTGGCTTGCGATGAGCCAGTGATGGAGTTACTACGGTAAGAAGTGACTCCTAAATTGTTATTTGATTTCATGATTTTTATATGTGCATGAATACATGAAATGTGTATAGATTATTATAAATGTTACATGATATACATGCATACATGATTATGCTATGAGACATGACCATGTGAAATGAGAAAAACTATGTGAATATATGAAATGACATATGAATATGCAAAATGTGATACATGTGATATGATATGAAATACATGGTTACACATACATGTGGTATGTGACAGAAGAGAAAGAACAAGTGATGAGAAATGTATTCATCATAAATGCCCATAGTATATGATACGAGAGCTATAGGTATAGTTGGCATGCCAAGAGTCGAGGGTTCTGTAGTCCTTTGGGACGTAGTCCTTCGGGACGTAGTGGTCCTACGGGACATATATAGCAGTCCTTCGGGACGAATACTGAACTAATGTTCGGTGCCCCATAAGGGAATTTATACGAGCTGTGGTGACAGCATTTGTGCACAACCTCAATGAACTCACATACCACTATTCTCAATAATATACATGGGCAATACAATTGAAAGATAAATTAAAGTGAAAGTGGCACAAGAAGGTAAGTGTTACATGTTCTTGACATGCTTATATATGTTATCATGTGATAGATACATGCATGTTGAAATGTCATGATCAAATGATAAGAATGCACATTCATGAATTTGTTGTTAAATGTTTATTTATTGCCTCACTAAGTCTATGACTTAGCGTGTAAGTGATTTACATGTAGGTACCAAGAAACGTGAAGAGCAAGAATAGAAGTAGCAATGACAGTATTATTACTTGAAGATCATATCAGAAGTAATCAACAAGTATGTATTTTGGCGAGTATAGAGTGTTGGCTTGTAATAAGTCGTTAATTATGAATACTCTGATCAAACTTGTATTTTGTGGTCTCTCTGATGTAAATTAAAGTATTTTGTTTTAAACAAAGTTTTAAATTACCCGGGGTATTTTCTTTAAGTGTCCAGATTTGAAAAGTCAATGTGACACCTCGGACTCGTATTCGGGTTGGGGTGTTACAGTTAATGGCATCAGAGCTAAGTTTTAGTCGATTCTCGGCATAAACCGGAGTCTTGAGTGTTTTATAAAGTATACATGCCAACAATATAGTGAAAACTTCTGATATGATGGAATAGTAAGTATGCTGTTGTGCTAATAGAACTATATGATTGTATTTTTATAGATGTCCGGACAAGGTAGTTCTAGAAATGAAGTGGGAGATGATATACCCGCTGAAAGCAGTAATTCACCTGCCCTGGCCAGGCAGAGTGAAGAACAGACACCCTCTGGAGTGCCTGTGAATGATCAAGATGTATTCTTTAGAACTTTAGACGCAGTATTGACGCGTTTTCAACCTCCTGTTACTTCAACTCCAAAAATGAATGTTGCGAAAGAGTTAAAGAGATTAGGAGCTCCAGAGTTTAGAGGGGAAGCCGATGAAGGTCCTATTACTGCGGACCTTTGGCTTAATGACGTGAAGGTCATGCTTACGGGACTTCATTGTTCCGATGCTGAGAAGTTAGATGGGGTAATTTCCTTGTTGAGAGGACAAGCAAGGATTTGGTGGACCAATGTTACATTGAGGATGACTAACGCCCAAGTAACTTGGTCATTATTTTTAGAAGAATTCAAACATAAGTACATCGGAGATCAGTTTGTTCGCCAAATGAAGCAAGAGTTCATGAATCTGAAGCAATGGAATCACACCGTATATGAGTACGAGTGTGAATTCAATAAGTTGAGTCGCTTTGCTGCTGAGCTTGTTCCTACTGAGAAGGATGCTTGTGAGTGGTTCGTAGAGGGGTTACGTCCTCGGTTGAAGGAAATGTTGATTGTATTGAATTTATCCTCGTTTCAAGAGGTAGTCAATCGTGCCAAAGCTTTGGAAAGAGCTCAGAATGAGAGATTTGAAAATTCAAGGACTCAAACAGTCAAGAGAGCGGGTGCTTCTTCGAGTTCCGCACCGTCAAAAAGAGGCAGAGATGCTGGTTCTCGACCTCAAGTTAGATCGGAGTCAGTAGTATCCTCAGCTAGAGGATCAAATCCGATGAGAGGCAGACAAACTCAATCAGTGGGATCTGGAGCTGGGAGATTTAACCATAGTCAAGATAGACAATGCCAATATTGTGGAAAGAATCATCCTGGAATATGTAGAAGGATTTCTGGAGCTTGCTTTAGATGTGGGGAGACCGGACATTTTGTTCGGGATTGTCCTAGAGTAGTCGATGAATCTGCGCAGCCAGAGAGGTCTATTTCTACAGGCCAAAGGGGAAGAGGTAGAGGCAGAGGAAGAAATCAGTCAGAGTCCTCTGCTCAACAAGAGATACGTTCCACTGCTCGAGTGTATAATCTCAGGACCAATGAGGATCGGGATGAACCGGAGATTTTAACAGGTACTTTTCTGTTGTTTGATAAACGGGTTATGGTATTGATTGATACGGGTTCTACATACTCATACATTACTAGTAAGTTAGTAAGAGAATTGAATATTCAATTAGAAGCTACTAACAATGAGGTGATAGTGACGAATCCGTTAGGACACAGTGCTCGGGTAAATATGGTGAGTCGAGGGTGTCCCATACGAATTCAGGGAATTGAATTCCCTGCTAATTTGATGGAATTACCATTTGAAGAATTTGAAGTGATATTGGGAATGGATTGGTTATATCGTTATTATGCTAATGTCGATTGTAGACTGAAAAGAGTAACGTTGAGAAGTCCAGAAGAGGTAGAAATTGTGGTGTTTAGTGAAGGGTGGAATCCATTGGCAAATGTGATCTCAGTGATGACGGCAAAGAAGTTACTGCTACAGGGATGTCAAGGTTTTATTGCTAATGTACTTGATGTTAGAACTAAGAAAAAAGGGATTGAAGAAATTCCTATCGTTAGAGAGTTTTCTGATATATTTCCTGCAGAATTGCCAGGTTTACCTCCGGACAGAGAGGTAGAATTTCAGATTGAGATAATGCCGGGAACATCGCCCATTGCCATGTCACCATATAGGATGGCTCCAAAAGAGTTGCAAGAATTAAAGATTCAATTACAAGAATTACTGGACAAAGGTTTTATTAGACCAAGTGTATCACCTTGGGGAGCTCCAGTTCTATTTGTTAAGAAGAAAGATGGATCAATGCGTCTTTGTATCGATTACAGACAACTCAATAAAGTAACCATCAAGAACAAGTATCCACTTCCCCGAATCGACGATTTATTTGATCAATTAAAGGAAGCTTCAGTGTTCTCAAAAATCGATTTGCGTTCGGGTTATCATCAATTAAAGATTCAAGATAAAGATGTTCCAAATACGGCGTTTAGAACAAGATATGGTCACTATGAGTTTATAGTGATGCCGTTTGGAGTTACGAATGCACCAGCTGCTTTCATGGATTTAATGAACAGAATTTTTCAACCCTATTTGGATCAGTTCGTGGTGGTTTTCATTGATGATATTTTAATATATTCAAAGTCAGAGGAAGAGCATAGTTCTCATTTGAGGATTGTCTTGCAAAATTTACGAGACAAGAAGCTTTATGCTAAATTCTCTAAATGTGAATTCTGGTTGAATGAAGTGACATTCCTTGGACATGTAATTTCTGCAGAAGGAGTTCGAGTGGATCCTCAAAAGATTAAAGCTATTCTGGAGTGGGAAGTTCCAAAGAATGTATCAGAAGTTCGAAGTTTTCTGGGGTTAGCTGGTTATTATCGAAGGTTCGTTAAAAACTTTTCGATTATAGCTTTACCTCTAACTAAGCTGTTGAAAAAGGAAATAAAATTTGTTTGGACTCAAGAATGTCAAGAGAGTTTTGAAAAGTTAAAGAAGATTTTGACAGAAGCTCCAGTGTTAGTCCAACCTGAGTCTAGCAAGGACTTTGTAGTGTATAGTGATGTGTCTCATAATGGCTTGGGATGTGTGTTAATGCAAGAAGGCAAGGTGGTGGCCTACGCTTCGAGGCAATTAAAACCTCATGAGAAGAATTATCCGACACACGATTTGGAGATGGCTGCAGTAGTGTTCGCTCTAAAGATCTGGTGTTACTACTTGTATGGTGAAAAATGTTACCTGTATACGGATCACAAAAGTTTAAAGTACTTGATGACTCAGAAAGAGTTGAATTTAAGACAGAGAAGATGGGTGGAATTTCTCAAAGATTATGATGTTGTGATTGATTTCCATCCTGGAAAGGCAAATGTGGTAGCGGATGCCTTAAGCCGAAAAACGTTTACAGCTTTACGAGCTATGGATGCTAAATTATCATTAAGCGGAGATGGTGCAATTTGTGCAGAATTGACTATCAAACCATCATGGTTAGATCGAATTAAAGGATTGCAGGAAAAAGATGAAAAATGTTCAAAGAAGTTGCAGCAAATAAATAATGGAGAGAGTACAGATTATGAAATCAAGTCTGATGAGAACTTGTATTATCGAGAGAGATTGGTAATTCCGGATGATGATGAATTAAAGAATGATTTGTTAACGGAAGCTCATTGTAGTCCATTGACAATGCATCCGGGAGGGAACAAAATGTATATGGATCTCAAGAGTCGATATTGGTGGCCGGGAATGAAGAAAGACATTACAGAATTCGTATCTAAATGTTTGATTTGTCAGCAAGTTAAGGCTGAGCATCCTGTTCTGTCGGGACTGTTACAATCAATTTCAATTCCTCAATGGAAATGGGAGAATGTAACGATGGATTTTGTCACGGGGTTGCCTTTAACTCCGAACAAAAGAGATTCAATATGGGTGATTGTAGACAGGTTAACTAAGTCAGCCCATTTTATTCCGGTACGAACTGATTTTTCTATGGATAAATATGCTGAGTTGTATATTAGAGAGATTATACGGTTACATGGTGTACCTGTTTCCATAATTTCTGATCGAGATCCTAGATTCACGTCACGATTTTGGAAGTCTTTACATGGATCATTGGGCACACGACTGAATTTTAGCACAGCATTTCATCCTCAGACAGATGGTCAGTCTGAACGAACTATCCAAATTCTGGAGGATATGCTAAGAGCTTGTGTAATTGAATTCAAAGGATCATGGGAAAGGTATTTGCCACTTGCTGAATTTGCGTATAACAATAGTTTTCAGTCAAGCATCAAAATGGCTCCATATGAAGCTTTATATGGAAGAAGATATCGTACACCCTTGAACTGGTATGAACTTAAGGATCGAGAGGTTATTGGTCCTGAGTTGATTCAGGATACGGAAGAGAAAGTTCAAGTCATTCAGAATAATCTGAAAGCTGCAGCTGATAGACAGAAATCATATGCCGATTTAAAAAGGAAAGAAATTGAGTTTCAAATCGGAGATAAAGTGTTCTTGAAAGTGTCTCCGTGGAAGAAAGTATTGAGATTTGGACGTAAAGGAAAATTGAGTCCTCGGTTCATTGGACCATATGAAATCGTTAAGAGAGTAGGACCAGTGGCATATCAATTGGCTTTGCCACCTGAAATAGAGAAAATCCATAACGTCTTTCATGTCTCCATGATGAGGAAATATCGATCCGATCCATCTCATATTGTGACTACTGAAGAGATCGAAGTTCAATCAGATTTGACTTATGAGGAAGAACCTGTTCAAATATTGGCTCATGAAGTCAAGCAATTAAGGAACAAGACTATTCCATTAGTCAAAGTGTTATGGAGAAATCACAAGGTGGAAGAAGCTACGTGGGAACGCGAAGAGGACATGAAGATTCAATATCCCCATCTCTTTGAACAATGAAAATTCGAGGACGAATTTTCTTAAGGGGGAGAGATTTGTTACATTCCAAAATACGGGTTAGTGACTAAATTGTAAAATTTCAGAGTTTGGTGATTTAAGTAGGATATTTGTACAGTCCAATGATTTGTTCGGAAATATTTCCTGAAAGTTATTAGTAATTATCAAAGGAATTAAAGGGCAAAATGGTCATTTAGCATGAAAGATATTTTTTATCTCTTTATTAAGAGATAAATGTGAGTTGGGGAAAAAGTTTCTGAAAACTCTTTCTTCTTCTTTTCTTCTTCTCCAACGTGCAGGGCAAAGGTAAGGTTTTCTAAATTGTTGGTTATTTGTTAAATTAAAGATTAGGTTTTGATCATTAGATGATAACTAAGCTTAAGGAAAGCTTAAGTTGTCTTATAATCAAAAGATGAAGAAGTTATAAGAGATTAAAGAAAATGAGTTTTTATATGAAATCATGGAAAAGAGTTGATAAGTTGAATTTAAAGTTAAATTTGACTTGTCATCATCCTAATTAAGGAATATGAAGTGTTAGAATTGTATTAGAACATATTGAAATTTGAGTATGATTCTTGAATTTCATATGAAGGATAGGATTTTGAAGTTATAGATGATTTTCATGGATATAAGTTGGTTTAAGTGATGGTAGTTGAATTTAATGACATGATAGGGGTTTAAAATAGAAGAATTAAGTGAAGAATTGATGATTTTCGGGGTTAAAATACCAATTCTGGTTAGAGGGAACCGATACCTTATGAAGGGAATCGATTCCCCCTCTTGGACGAAATTTTTCCAGAATGTCCAGGGGGTATCGATTCCCCTGGGGGGGAATCGATTCCCCCTAAAGGAAAAATGAAATTAGGTTCAATAATCTGGCTTAAGTTGTTAACATCAAGTTTAAGGTTTAGGCTTCTGATAGTTGTTTTGAAATGTTATATTTATGTAGATATTGAGCCTAAACAAGTTCTGGAATAATCAAAGGATTAGAATTGATTCAAATCAAACAAGGCTAAGGTGAGTGCAATTTTTATTGTACTTATATTATTGAACGAACATTGGCTTGCAATGAGCCAGTGATGGAGTTACTACGGTAAGAAGTGACTCCTAAATTGTTATTTGATTTCATGATTTTTATATGTGCATGAATACATGAAATGTGTATAGATTATTATAAATGTTACATGATATACATGCATACATGATTATGCTATGAGACATGACCATGTGAAATGAGAAAAACTATGTGAATATATGAAATGACATATGAATATGCAAAATGTGATACATGTGATATGATATGAAATACATGGTTACACATACATGTGGTATGTGACAGAAGAGAAAGAACAAGTGATGAGAAATGTATTCATCATAAATGCCCATAGTATATGATACGAGAGCTATAGGTATAGTTGGCATGCCAAGAGTCGAGGGTTCTGTAGTCCTTCGAGACGTAGTCCTTCGGGACGTAGTGGTCCTACGGGACATATATAGCAGTCCTTCGGGACGAATACTGAACTAATGTTCGGTGCCCCATGAGGGAATTTATACGAGCTGTGGTGACAGCATTTGTGCACAACCTCAATGAACTCACATACCTCTATTCTCAATAATATACATGGGAAATACAATTGAAAGATAAATTAAAGTGAAAGTGGCACAAGAAGGTAAGTGTTACATGTGCTTGACATGCTTATATATGTTATCATGTGATAGATACATGCATGTTGAAATGTCATGATCAAATGATAAGAATGCACATTCATGAATTTGTTGTTAAATGTTTATTTATTGCCTCACTAAGTCTTTGACTTAGCGTGTAAGTGATTTACACGTAGGTACCAAGAAACGTGAAGAGCAAGAATAGAAGTAGCAAGGACAGTATTATTACTTGAAGATCATATCAGAAGTAATCAACAAGTATGTATTTTGGCGTGTATAGAGTGTTGGCATGTAATAAGTCGTTAATTATGAATACTCTGATCAAACTTGTATTTTGTGGTCTCTCTGATGTAAATTAAAGTATTTTGTTTTAAACAAAGTTTTAAATTACCCGGGGTATTTTCTTTAAGTGTCCAGATTTGAAAAGTCAATGTGACACCTCAGACTCGTATTCGGGTTGGGGTGTTACAGTTAATGGCATCGGAGCTAAGTTTTAGTCGATTCTCGGCATAAACCGGAGTCTTGAGTGTTTTATAAAGTATACATGCCAACAATATAGTGAAAACTTCTGATCTGATGGAATAGTAAGTATGCTGTTGTGCTAATAGAACTATATGATTGTATTTTTATAGATGTCCGGACAAGGTAGTTCTAGAAATGAAGTGGGAGATGATATACCCGCTGAAAGCAGTAATTCACCTGCCCTGGCCAGGCAGAGTGAAGAACAGACACCCTCTGGAGTGCCTGTGAATGATCAAGATGTATTCTTTAGAACTTAAGACGCAGTATTGACGCGTTTTCAACCTCCTGTTACTTCAACTCCAAAAATGAATGTTGCGAAAGAGTTAAAGAGATTAGGAGCTCCAGAGTTTAGAGGAGAAGCCGATGAAGGTCCTATTACTGCGGACCTTTGGCTTAATGACGTGAAGGTCATGCTTACGGGACTTCATTGTTCCGATGCTGAGAAGTTAGATGGGGTAATTTCCTTGTTGAGAGGACAAGCAAGGATTTGGTGGACCAATGTTACATTGAGGATGACTAACGCCCAAGTAACTTGGTCATTATTTTTAGAAGAATTCAAACATAAGTACATCGGAGATCAGTTTGTTCGCCAAATGAAGCAAGAGTTCATGAATCTGAAGCAATGGAATCACACCGTATATGAGTACGAGTGTGAATTCAATAAGTTGAGTCGCTTTGCTGCTGAGCTTGTTCCTACTGAGAAGGATGCTTGTGAGTGGTTCGTAGAGGGGTTACGTCCTCGGTTGAAGGAAATGTTGATTGTATTGAATTTATCCTCGTTTCAAGAGGTAGTCAATCGTGCCAAAGCTTTGGAAAGAGCTCAGAATGAGAGATTTGAAAATTCAAGGACTCAAACAGTCAAGAGAGCGGGTGCTTCTTCGAGTTCCGCACCGTCAAAAAGAGGCAGAGATGCTGGTTCTCGACCTCAAGTTAGATCGGAGTCAGTAGTATCCTCAGCTAGAGGATCAAATCCGATGAGAGGCAGACAAACTCAATCAGTGGGATCTGGAGCTGGGAGATTTAACCAGAGTCAAGATAGACAATGCCAATATTGTGGAAAGAATCATCCTGGAATATGTAGAAGGATTTCTGGAGCTTGCTTTAGATGTGGGGAGACCGGACATTTTGTTCGGGATTGTCCTAGAGTAGTCGATGAATCTGCGTAGCCAGAGAGGTCTATTTCTACAGGCCAAAAGGGAAGAGGTAGAGGCAGAGGAAGAAATCAGTCAGAGTCCTCTGCTCAACAAGAGATACGTTCCACTGCTCGAGTGTATAATCTCAGGACCAATGAGGATCGGGATGAACCAGAGATTTTAACAGGTACTTTTCTGTTGTTTGATAAACGGGTTATGGTATTGATTGATACGGGTTCTACATACTCATACATTACTAGTAAGTTAGTAAGAGAATTGAACAATCAATTAGAAGCTACTAACAATGAGGTGATAGTGACGAATCCGTTAGGACACAGTGCTCGGGTAAATATGGTGAGTCGAGGGTGTCCCATACGAATTCAGGGAATTGAATTCCCTGCTAATTTGATGGAATTACCATTTGAAGAATTTGAAGTGATATTGGGAATGGATTGGTTATATCGTTATTATGCTAATGTCGATTGTAGACTGAAAAGAGTAACGTTGAGAAGTCCAGAAGAGGTAGAAATTGTGGTGTTTAGTGAAGGGTGGAATCCATTGGCAAATGTGATCTCAGTGATGACGGCAAAGAAGTTACTGCTACAGGGATGTCAAGGTTTTATTGCTAATGTACTTGATGTTAGAACTAAGGAAAAAGGGATTGAAGAAATTCCTATCGTTAGAGAGTTTTCTGATATATTTCCTGCAGAATTGCCAGGTTTACCTCCGGACAGAGAGGTAGAATTTCAGATTGAGATAATGCCGGGAACAGCGCCCATTGCCATCGTTAGAGAGTTTTCTGATATATTTCCTGCAGAATTGCCAGGTTTACCTCCGGACAGAGAGGTAGAATTTCAGATTGAGATAATGCCGGGAACAACGCCCATTGCCATGTCACCATATAGGATGGCTCCAAAAGAGTTGCAAGAATTAAAGATTCAATTACAAGAATTACTGGACAAAGGTTTTATTAGACCAAGTGTATCACCTTGGGGAGCTCCAGTTCTATTTGTTAAGAAGAAAGATGGATCAATAAGTCTTTGTATCGATTACAGACAACTCAATAAAGTAACCATCAAGAACAAGTATCCACTTCCCCGAATCGACGATTTATTTGATCAATTAAAGGAAGCTTCAGTGTTCTCAAAAATTGATTTGCGTTCGGGTTATCATCAATTAAAGATTCAAGATAAATATGTTCCAAAGACGGCGTTTAGAACAAGATATGGTCACTATGAGTTTATAGTGATGCCGTTTGGAGTTACGAATGCACCAGCTGCTTTCATGGATTTAATGAACAGAATTTTTCAACCCTATTTGGATCAGTTCGTGGTGGTTTTCATTGATGATATTTTAATATATTCAAAGTCAGAGGAAGAGCATAGTTCTCATTTGAGGATTGTCTTGCAAAATTTACGAGACAAGAAGCTTTATGCTAAATTCTCTAAATGTGAATTCTGGTTGAATGAAGTGACATTCCTTGGACATGTAATTTCTGCAGAAGAAGTTCGAGTGGATCCTCAAAAGATTAAAGCTATTCTGGAGTGGGAAGTTCTAAAGAATGTATCAGAAGTTCGAAGTTTTCTGGGGTTAGCTGGTTATTATCGAAGGTTCGTTAAAAACTTTTCGATTATAGCTTTACCTCTAACTAAGCTGTTGAAAAAGGAAATAAAATTTGTTTGGACTCAAGAATGTCAAGAGAGTTTTGAAAAGTTAAAGAAGATTTTGACAGAAGCTCCAGTGTTAGTCCAACCTGAGTCTAGCAAGGACTTTGTAGTGTATAGTGATGCGTCTCATAATGGCTTGGGATGTGTGTTAATGCAAGAAGGCAAGGTGGTGGCCTACGCTTCGAGGCAATTAAAACCTCATGAGAAGAATTATCCGACACACGATTTGGAGATGGCTGCAGTAGTGTTCGCTCTAAAGATCTGGCGTCACTACTTGTATGGTGAAAAATGTTACCTGTATACGGATCACAAAAGTTTAAAGTACTTGATGACTCAGAAAGAGTTGAATTTAAGACAGAGAAGATGGGTGGAATTTCTCAAAGATTATGATGTTGTGATTGATTTCCATCCTGGAAAGGCAAATGTGGTAGCGGATGCCTTAAGCCGAAAAACGTTTACAGCTTTACGAGCTATGGATGCTAAATTATCATTAAGCGGAGATGGTGCAATTTGTGCAGAATTGACTATCAAACCATCATGGTTAGATCGAATTAAAGGATTGCAGGAAAAAGATGAAAAATGTTCAAAGAAGTTGCAGCAAATAAATAATGGAGAGAGTACAGATTATGAAATCAAGTCTGATGAGAACTTGTATTATCGAGAGAGATTGGTAATTCCGGATGATGATGAATTAAAGAATGATTTGTTAACGGAAGCTCATTGTAGTCCATTGACAATGCATCCGGGAGGGAACAAAATGTATATGGATCTCAAGAGTCGATATTGGTGGCCGGGAATGAAGAAAGACATTACAGAATTCGTATCTAAATGTTTGATTTGTCAGCAAGTTAAGGCTGAGCATCAGGTTCTGTCGGGACTGTTACAATCAATTTCAATTCCTCAATGGAAATGGGAGAATGTAACGATGGATTTTGTCACGGGGTTGCCTTTAACTCCGAACAAAAGAGATTCAATATGGGTGATTGTAGACAGGTTAACTAAGTCAGCCCATTTTATTCCGGTACGAACTGATTTTTCTATGGATAAATATGCTGAGTTGTATATTAGAGAGATTATACGGTTACATGGTGTACATGTTTCCATAATTTCTGATCGAGATCCTAGATTCACGTCACGATTTTGGAAGTCTTTACATGGATCATTGGGCACACGACTGAATTTTAGCACAGCATTTCATCCTCAGACAGATGGTCAGTCTGAACGAACTATCCAAATTCTAGAGGATATGCTAATAGCTTGTGTAATTGAATTCAAAGGATCATGGGAAAGGTATTTGCCACTTGCTGAATTTGCGTATAACAATAGTTATCAGTCAAGCATCAAAATGGCTCCATATGAAGCTTTATATGGAAGAAGATGTCGTACACCCTTGAACTGGTATGAACTTAAGGATCGAGAGGTTATTAGTCCTGAGTTGATTCAGGATACGGAAGAGAAAGTTCAAGTCATTCAGAATAATCTGAAAGCTGCAGCTGATAGACAGAAATCATATGCCGATTTAAAAAGGAAAGAAATTGAGTTTCAAATCGGAGATAAAGTGTTCTTGATAGTGTCTCCGTGGAAGAAAGTATTGAGATTTGGACGTAAAGGAAAATTGAGTCCTCGGTTCATTAGACCATATGAAATCGTTAAGAGAGTAGGACCAGTGGCATATCAATTGGCTTTGCCACCTGAAATAGAGAAAATCCATAATGTCTTTCATGTCTCCATGATGAGGAAATATCGATCCGATCCATCTCATATTGTGACTACTGAAGAGATCGAAGTTCAATCAGATTTGACTTATGAGGAAGAACCTGTTCAAATATTGGCTCATGAAGTCAAGCAATTAAGGAACAAGACTATTCCATTAGTCAAAGTGTTATGGAGAAATCACAAGGTGGAAGAAGCTACGTGGGAACGCGAAGAGGACATGAAGATTCAATATCCCCATCTCTTTGAATAATGAAAATTCGAGGACGAATTTTCTTAAGGGGGAGAGATTTGTAACATTCCAAAATACGGGTTAGTGACTAAATTGTAAAATTTCAGAGTTTGGTGATTTAAGTAGGATATTTGTACAGTCCAATGATTTGTTCGGAAATATTTCCTGAAAGTTATTAGTAATTATCAAAGGAATTAAAGGGCAAAATGGTCATTTAGCATGAAAGATATTTTTTATCTCTTTATTAAGAGATAAATGTGAGTTGGGGAAAAAGTTTCTGAAAACTCTTTCTTCTTCTTTTCTTCTTCTCCAACGTGCAGGGCAAAGGTAAGGTTTTCTAAATTGTTGGTTATTTGTTAAATTAAAGATTAGGTTTTGATCATTAGATGATAACTAAGCTTAAGGAAAGCTTAAGTTGTCTTATAATCAAAAGATGAAGAAGTTATAAGAGATTAAAGAAAATGAGTTTTTATATGAAATCATGGAAAAGAGTTGATAAGTTGAATTTAAAGTTAAATTTGACTTGTCATCATCCTAATTAAGGAATATGAAGTGTTAGAATTGTATTTAGAACATATTGAAATTTGAGTATGATTCTTGAATTTCATATGAAGGATAGGATTTTGAAGTTATAGATGATTTTCATGGATATAAGTTGGTTTAAGTGATGGTAGTTGAATTTAATGACATGATAGGGGTTTAAAATAGAAGAATTAAGTGAAGAATTGATGATTTTCGGGGTTAAAATACCAATTCTGGTTAGAGGGAACCGATACCCTATGAAGGGAATCGATTCCCCCTCTTGGACGAAATTTTTCCAGAATGTCCAGGGGGTATCGATTCCCCTGGGGGGGAATCGATTCCCCCTAAAGGAAAAATGAAATTAGGTTCAATAATCTGGCTTAAGTTGTTAACATCAAGTTTAAGGTTTAGGCTTCTGATAGTTGTTTTGAAATGTTATATTTATGTAGATATTGAGCCTAAACAAGTTCTGGAATAATCAAAGGATTAGAATTGATTCAAATCAAACAAGGCTAAGGTGAGTGCAATTTTTATTGTACTTATATTATTGAACGAACATTGGCTTACGATGAGCCAGTGATGGAGTTACTACGGTAAGAAGTGACTCCTAAATTGTTATTTGATTTCATGATTTTTATATGTGCATGAATACATGAAATGTGTATAGATTATTATAAATGTTACATGATATACATGCATACATGATTATGCTATGAGACATGACCATGTGAAATGAGAAAAACTATGTGAATATATGAAATGACATATGAATATGCAAAATGTGATACATGTGATATGATATGAAATACATGGTTACACATACATGTGGTATGTGACAGAAGAGAAAGAACAAGTGATGAGAAATGTATTCATCATAAATGCCCATAGTATATGATACGAGAGCTATAGGTATAGTTGGCATGCCAAGAGTCGAGGGTTCTGTAGTCCTTCGGGACGTAGTCCTTCGGGACGTAGTGGTCCTACGGGACATATATAGCAGTCCTTCGGGACGAATACTGAACTAATGTTCGGTGCCCCATGAGGGAATTTATACGAGCTGTGGTGACAGCATTTGTGCACAACCTCAATGAACTCACATACCTCTATTCTCAATAATATACATGGGCAATACAATTGAAAGATAAATTAAAGTGAAAGTGGCACAAGAAGGTAAGTGTTACATGTGCTTGACATGCTTATATATGTTATCATGTGATAGATACATGCATGTTGAAATGTCATGATCAAATGATAAGAATGCACATTCATGAATTTGTTGTTAAATGTTTATTTATTGCCTCACTAAGTCTATGACTTAGCGTGTAAGTGATTTACACGTAGGTACCAAGAAACGTGAAGAGCAAGAATAGAAGTAGCAATGACAGTATTATTACTTGAAGATCATATCAGAAGTAATCAACAAGTATGTATTTTGTCGTGTATAGAGTGTTGGCATGTAATAAGTCGTTAATTATGAATACTCTGATCAAACTTGTATTTTGTGGTCTCTCTGATGTAAATTAAAGTATTTTGTTTTAAACAAAGTTTTAAATTACCCGGGGTATTTTCTTTAAGTGTCCAGATTTGAAAAGTCAATGTGACACCTCGGACTCGTATTCGGGTCGGGTACGGGTTGGGGTGTTACAATACAAGAGGGCCACAATCCCCTCTGGCTCTCGCCGTTTGTTGTGGCGCTGTCTTGTCTCTCATCATTGTAACTTTTAACTTATTTGGCTTCTTGTTTCCTGAATTAGTCCAATAATCAATCGTATCCAAGTATTTAGCCAAATGATCGCTCCATCCTCTACAAATAATATCTTTCAAATCAGACAATGGTATGTAATTCAACATGATGTCATATACTTTCATCTTCAGGGATGGGAGCTGAAGCTCGACGAGAAGCCAATGACGACGTTCCATAACAGGGATAAACACATGCAATCATAAATAATAATCCAATTGCGCACATCAAATAAAATTTATGAACACCTTTAAATATGCAAAAATAAATACTAACCTTATCGACCTCTCACCACGCAGGATAAATGATAACTTTTCCATTACCCAACGCATATTAAGCGTCTCTCTGATCCTTCAAGTAAGCTGCGTGAAAAGATGAAGGCATAATAGTCCATCGCGTCTTTTTTATTTTCTTCAATTTCCTTATAATCAGAAGACGTGACACACATGCATCAATATGTTGTTTTATAAAAAAATACATATATTAGTAAATTTAATAAATTAAAAAATAATCAAAATACAATATAAGAAGAATGTAAGACTTACCCCATATTCGAAATAGTCATTCTCTTCAACCCCTAATAAAACACCCCACCAAGACCGCTCAAGAAACAAATGCATATTATCGTCGATTTTATATATGTCAGCGTAGCACCCCTGGCTCCGCTCATGTAGATAAAAATTAATTGCGGTCTTAGCCCAAAGGGTATTATCCATAATTGTGTCCGGTAGTGTTCTCTTCTCGTGCTGAGGAATTGTACTAGCCGGTAACTGAAACGGAATCCAACTCTGATCCATCATGTCGGGCACGAGAGGGGGTTTATCAATATGTCGATATAGTATGCCATGTGAATCGAGCTCTTGAACGGTGGGAGGGGCCTCTTGAACGATGAGATGGACCTCTTGAAAGATAGGAGTGGCCTCTTGAACAATAGGAGGGGCCTCTTGAACGATGAAAGGTGAATCGAGCTTCTTCTTACGCAGTTTTGGAACTATTAGGGTGAAAGGAGACATAATGGCACGTCCACGATGTCTGATGTGTGAACCCCGTCGTACAAGAAAAACCTGACGTAAAGCATCTACCTTATCGGGCCGCTAAAAATAAATTAATACATAAATCAGTAAATAAATAAATAAATAATGCTGAAAAAAGTTATTTGTATTTTTAGTATAGTATTAAACAAACTTACCTCATTGCGTAGAGTATGAACATTATTCTGCAACGCTGAAACAATCTCACGTAGAGCGGCAACCTCATCACGTAAAGTAGATACCTCACCACGTAAAGCACCATTGTCATCGCGTACAATAGCTACTTCACCACGTAAAGACCGTATCTTATCACGCCATGCACCATTGTCGTCATATAAAGTACCGATCAAAGCACTGACCTCATCACGTAACTCCCCTAACTCATCTCGTTGAGGTGGAGAACGGGGAGATAAATGTAGTGGCATCTTTGCCAATCGCCTATCATGAGGTGATGGTGGAGAAGAGGCTAGATGATGTGATGGCTCTCGGTGTGGAGGTGTATAATCGGCTCGATCAGGTGATGACTCTCGGTGTCGAGCTGTAGAATCGACTCGATCAGGTGATGGCTCTCGAAGTGGGGGTGCTCATCATTCGTCCCATCAAAAAAACGCTTATTAGCTTGCCACCAATCAGTGGCAAGCTCAGCCTCTGTGGGTGTCAGCCTCTGTAATAGATAGTTTGCCTCCTAACAATATAAAAGCTCAAACAAAGTCAAACGTCTACTAGTAATAACTTGTTTATATATGGTAGTATTTGTGTTAACTTACATCATTCATAGTCGTATATGGTAGTAAATCTTCTCAATCCAACAGCCGGATACTCCTCCAGGTAATAGCCCTAGGAATATCATTTGAATTTTTAATGGCATATGTTCGCATGCTGGGAAAAGCCTCAAATATCCAAATCTACAAACAATATAATAAATAAACATTAATTTTAATAATTGTTAAATAATTAATTATAATTTTGGAAACATTATATAGAAATTATTACCTTAAAGGCCCAAATAAAGTCTACTAAAGTGTATTTGGAACCATGGCCATGCAAACTATGACGGTCCTCAAAGGCAGACGACAACTTTTTCCAGGTAGTTTTCCATAGATATGAACCCCACGGAAACACGTTCCATGCATTTAGGTCCTCTACCAATAATATTAAATCCTCAAAAATAGGTTGTCTGCCCTCTTTGCCTAAAAAGTCGGCATTCAAAAGTAATAAAAGGCATACTCGGACAACATTAAGGTCATCCATCCGAGTAAATCCATCTTTAAGAAGTAATCTTTTCAAATCGTCGACGTGTAAATTGGACTTTGCCTTTGCCAGCTCAGGAAAAACCCGAAATAACCATGATGGCCGGGCGATATGACTAGTGTACCAACCTACTTCATCGTGTCGTCCGAAACGTAGACCAGTTATTAAGCAAAACTCCTTCCGCCCAAAACAAGTATACGCCGGTGGAAGATGAAACCATATCTCTTCATCACCACGTTGTATCCTCTTGGGTAGATCGTTAGTCATGGTCTGAATAAACAAATGGGTCAACATAGCATCTCCACCTAGATGTTGTACTTTCAACCATGGCCCGAAACAAGTATTCTCAAACAAATTTCTTTGTACAGATGTAAGTGTCGACGTAAATGTAGTAGCTAGGCTTAATCTATTCCTTAAAGTCAATGAAGCCAAAAAAATCCCAACAAAAACAATAAACATACCAAGTTATATATACCAAAAACTACAAATTATACACTATAAACAAACATGATATTAAACAGGGAAAATATAGCCAAATATATTTCAAACTAGCACAGTATTCACCCAAGTCATTATTCTATCATAGTTCACAAAATGCATCAGATAACATTCCAGAAGTAAGCACTTATATAAACATTTAAAAGGATAACATATAGGTTTAGTGCAGGTTCAAGGACAACATAAAAAGTAGTAGTTTATTCTTGAAACTTAAATTCACAACACTGTGAAGTTAGTATTTGTCTTTGTTTTTTGGTTGAAGAAATGCAATTCATTCAAGTTTCAATTTGCAGAAGAAGAGTAGTTTTTGAAACTTAAATTCGCAACACGAAAATGAAATTTGCAACGCCAAAATCGCAAAGCGAAAAGGAAAACCGTAACGCGAAAATGAAAACTGCAACGCGAAACTAAAATCACGTTGCGATTTTCGTGTTGCGAATTTCATTTTCGTCTTGCGAATTTAAGTTTCAAAAACTATTCTTCTGTAAATTGAAACTTGAATGATTTGCATTACTTCAACCAAAATACTAACCTCACAGGGTTAAAGACTAAACAGTTTAGCAGTATTGGCAGCAACCGAATGAATTTACTAAGCAATCTAAGTGAAATGGTTAATCTATATATTGAAATTACCAGTAAATTTATCATCAATTTAAATATGAACAAATCTAATAATAATACAAAATTTTCAAAATAAAAATAATTAAAAAAACTAACACTCTGTGGTTGATTTTTCATTTGTGGTCGTGAATGGTTGTGAGAGGGTGGCTCTGAGAGATGGAGATAGAGTGGGGTCGCCAGAGATGGGGACAGATGTCGCCGGAGAGAGTGAGAGATGGAGATGAAATTGAGTTGTGATTTAGGGTTTTAGGTTATGAGTTACGATTATACTGTTTACATTTGTGTTGCGAAATTTATATAATATACAAAAAAAAAATTATATAATATAGATTGTTAGCATATTAAAATTTATATTAATAATATTTTAAGACAATATAACAAAAAATAACATAATATAAAAGGTCAATAGACAACTTAATGAGGTTTTAATTTTATTATTTTAAGTTTATTAAAATACAAGGGAAGAATTACAACTCCAATTTTAGAGACATTATTAATAAAGATAATCATAAAAATAGATATTAAAGGATAAGAACTAAAAATAGGCAGAATAGATTTCAGGGAACAAGAGAGAATTTCATTTGATTTGTTTGATTGCCTTCTTTTGATATTTCTCACTTTCACCACCGTCAAGTGGTCAACCCATCTACAATATACAATTACATGTTAGTTGAATTTTTCCTTTTCCTACTGATTTTAAAGATAGGCTATGGTTGAATTGATATATTCTTTTTGACCAATTAAATTTACCGATTATTGTAAAACACATAGTATGTCATTTACAAAATTGAACCATGTTCATTTTGAGGATAAAAATATAATCTAATAGGTTAAAAATACTATTTAAAACAATTTCTATCTAGGAAAATGAGAATGGAATTAAAAGGTTAACCTTGTTATTGAAAGAACATTAGCATATAAATGTTTCATTTAAAAAAGTAATAGCAATTTGTCGAATCGGTTCGTATTAAAATAACTCCTATCTCGTATATATTCAATCTGGACCAAACTTGTAAACATATTACGTAGATTTCTGGTCTTAAAAAGGGAAGCAAAATGAGAAAAAGTACCAATGGTAAATTAACCGTTAAGAAAACACAGACAAATTGAGGGGGTATATGACCCTCGTATGATGTAGCTAGTTTTATGGCCGCATAAAAGAATGGGAGAGATGGTCAAATATAGAGAATTGAAGGGCCATTCCAATTAAGTTAGGTTATTAGGTAACCAATTAAGGAAGAAAATTTTACCATTGGGAAACTTAGTCCATGCTTTGAAATTACTTCAATTCCACCATGTTACATAGAAACACCAATAATAGATGCGCAGACAGGGATGTAACCATGGGTGGATGAAGGTAGGGAAATTTAAAATTATTATATATTTTATATTTTTTTAATATTTTTTGTTAAAAATATGTATTTGTCTCTTAAATTTTACAAATTAATTTATTTTTAAAAATTACCTTTATGACATAAAAATTTACATCTATTCTCCATAGGCAAATTACATTTATTATATATTGAATATGATAATAAAGCAATGCAAGTTTACCAGCGGAAGCCCACTATCATGTCACTTACATCACGTAACTGATCTTATTGCTAGTCTCTTTTTCTACTCTTTTTTCTTTCTTTCTTTCTTTTTCCAATATAATTATAATATTTCTGAAATTTGTTTATTTACTATAAATTGCAAATAGATTACATAAAAAATGTTAAAACTGCACATTTATATTTGTTGTGACGTGGATGGATTGAAGGAGATGAATGGGTACAATCGATTTTGAAAATTTTAAATTAGTATATATTTAGATTATTTTTTTAATATTTTCAATTGATAATATATTTTTATTTCTATAAAATTTTATAATTCATATCCTCCTAAAAATTTAAAAATCTAATCCTTAACATGTTCGTTACTAACAAAAGCTCACTCACTGGGCGTCGATAGTGCTTGTATAATTCCGGTGAAATTTCCAATCACATTAACCCTTTTTACTTTGTTAATTTCTCTTCAAATTGAAGAAGATAAAATAACCCAAATAGGAAATTTAAACCAATTGGTAAATGTTGACCTAAACTATTTTTCAAATATTTATGTGATATTAATTTTAATATATTAATAATTTATATTATATAAAAAATTAAAACATTTGTGTATATTTATTACATATTGTTTATTATTAATTAATCGTACGACTACTCACCTCTTTCTCTCAATTGAAAGTTCAAATCTGGAAAATTTTAAATATACTATTGTCCTCCAATTATTCTGAATAAAAAATAATATAGTGGGTTTGATTGCTTTTAAATAGCATTGCCAATACTATACATTTATACTTTTAAAAATTACTCAATTTATTAATTAACATGGTTTGATTGCTTTAGCTAAGGCCTACAAATATAAAATGAAAATATAGTGGGTTAACTGTGAGTTTGGTATTATTATTTTTGAATAATTCGATATGATTATAAAGTCGTGTTTGTTTAAAATTTTCTTAATTAATTGATTTTGAGAGAATAATATTTATTTGTATCATTGAAGTCACTTGATAGGTTGTGAGTTCAATATTTTTTAAATGAATTTTAGATTTTAATTGTATAGGTGAAGAAAATAATTTTAGGAAAGTTTTTTTTTCTTTAAGAATTTAATCTAATTCGATTTAAAATTTAATCTACTGATTTTGTTAATTTAAATATTAGGATGGTTGTTATATAAATAAATGAAAAGCAAAGTGAAAGTATACAAGTTTTCAACGCGCAAGCCAAAGGGAAATGGTGGCGTTGGTAGGGCACAGCTCAGCTTTGAGACTATTTTCTCCTCTGTGTTAGCAGATGGAAACTGTTTTCTCCATATCTGTACAGCTCTGAGATTAAAAAGGTTAAAATAAAAGAAATTTGGTGTTCATATTGATTAAAATAAACTAGAAAGGTTAAGCCACTTGTATATATGACACAAATCACCTCATTATGAGGCCATTTGGCTTTATATTTCATTCAAAGCTTAATTACTAGTACTATGTAATAATTTCAAAAACGTTGTTTGTTTGGCTATGAATGAAACCATTCAGCGCTGAATGCTGAACCGTTCAACATGCAACGTATTTGTTTCTTATCTCTGAATGATTCAATACTGACTGATTAAGCAAAACAGTGCTGAATGATTCATCATCAAAGTACATTCTGAATGATTCAGAGCCATTATCAAACAACATGTCACATTCAGAGTTAATTCATACAGAGCCTTTGAATCATTCAGTATTTGAATCATTCATCACTTAATCATTCTGAAGTAAACAAATAACCCCTAAGTGAAATTATATATAATTTTTAGGATAAACTACACCATATACCACCAAACTTTAGACGTTGTATCGTTTATACCACTGAACTTTCAATTTTATCAATTATAGCATCGAACTTTAATTTTCGTTTCAATTATACCACTGAACCGTTAAATCATTAATGACACGATGACGTGGTTGATGGATGATGATGTGGCTGACAACTTTCGAGGTAGATACCTCACCAAAACGACGTGGTGAGGTGTGTACCTCAACAGTCGTCAATCACGTCATCGTGTCATTAATGATTTAACGATTCAATGGTATAACTGAAATGAAAATCAAAGTTCAATGCTATAATTGAAAAAATTGAAAGTTCAGTGATATAAACGACACAATACCTAAAGTTCAGTGGTATCTAATGTAGTTTTTACCCTAAATTTTATAAAGCTATTACATAAATGTATATATATCTTTCTTTAAATAAAAAAATGTAATATATGTTTTTTAATAGTTTGAGGTAATTATAAAATAATATTTTTTATAATTTTTTTTAGTTATTGATAACATACACATCATGCAAATACATATATTCGAATTTAAAACTTCAAAAGAAAATAACATTATCTTTAACCATTAATACCACTATATGATAATATATGTTTTTTTATGAGTGAATTAAGGTCGAGAAAATTAATTGCACTATTTCAAATAATAATTATATATATATGGAAGATATGTGTTGTCATATATCAAACATGGTTTAAATGATCGAAGACTTGAAATAATAATCCAAAATTTGAATTTAATTTAATTAATTTTATGTAACTTTCTAAAAATAGTTAAATCCTATTATAATTGATTTAAATATAAATGTTTAATAGATTTAAAACTTTTATCACAACCTCCACTAACGTTATAGGTAAAAAAACAACTACAATCATTATCATTTATAAATAGTAGATATGAAAAAAAATCAGACAATGATTCTGAAAATTATCCTTGCTTCTAGAAACGTGCGTCGGACTTGACTATCAAATGTTAAAATATTAAATATAAAGAATTTTTCGTTTTCATTTTTTAAATCAATTTACTGTAACACCTAGAACTGAAGTTCAATGCTTTTTCTCTTTTTACCGCGTCAGAGGGTTTTCCTTTTATATATAGACAATTATTAGAATTATACATATATCTTTTTGTAATATATAATTAATTTTATATAACTATGTATATGAAATTCTAATTTAATATTTATAAAATTTTATATTTATTATTATTGTTACATTATTTTTAAGTTAAGTATTCCATATACAAACAAATCAAAAAAAATATTCCATATACAAATAATTATATTTATCCAACCTAATCTTATATTCTAAAATATTTGATTGGAATTCGATTTTTAAAAGAATCATCTTATATGATCAGATCGAATCAAAATGCGTAAAGTCCAAATCTCATATCAAATCCTGGAAGAACTACAACTACTTTAAGTAACATTATTTGATTTATCGCTCATAAATTTAAAAGACTCCTTATTTTTATCTCAAATAAATTGAAATCCCAATTCCTGAATACTAGTAATTTCGCATGTCATTGAATTCAAGCATATTTCTAAAAGAGCAGTTAATTAATTTGGAAGTGTTATATTAGAAGAGAATCGTAGTCTCACTAAAGAAGCATTTTTCAATATCAATACGAGTCTTAGAGTTGTATTAGAGTTATGGTGTTCAATATTGTCCAACATTAAAACAAACGTCTTAAAAAATAGATCAACATGAGATCCAAAAAGGTATTCTTAATCCGCATTAGTTTATGACAATCGATCCGATGATTGTAGTTTTATAGTAGATTGATCGACTTTAATTCCAAATGACAGTCGTTAAGCACCAACGAGACATCTGTAACAATTCATCTTAAATTTAAATAATAATTTTAAAACTACTAACAAAACTTTATTTTATTTTATATCATTATTGTCGCAATACTTTGAAGGTCAACCATATACCTGCCTAATAATGTAATAAAGATAAAAAATTGAGTACATTTAGGCATCATACTAAACCCAACTTCGTTGAAGGTCAAACCTGGCTTTTGAAAAGATGAAACGACGAGTATAATTAGAGCGTCTTTGGAAAGTACGAATCACTGCCAATCCAAAAAAGTGTTTTAGACCAAAACCTATATGAAGCCATTGGACAGATCATACGAAGGACGGAAGAAGCAATAAGATGTTGATTACCTCTGACTTGGCCTTACCTGATTTGACCGTCATAGGCCGAACAGTCTTTCTTATATGGTCAATGAGAGAGAAACAACCATAGCAAAAGAGTTGAGGACTGAAGGGCCCACCATTTGTTGCAAAAGAAAAAAACTGCAACAAAATATTTGTTTCCAAAACCATTCCAATTATTCCATTAACTTTAGTAAATTCCAAGTTTTTCTTTTCAAGTCCATGAAACAACAGAGTTTGGTTGTAATATTTTTGGTTTTCTACTTCGAAACTAATAATAGTACATCATTCAGTACAAAACAGTGACAATTCTGACCAACATTGCCCAAAAGACGATGTGTCTGCAGACTACGGGAGGGAAAAAACAACACATTTTACCTAAGGCGGTGATGTCTTTAAAGAAAGAGAAGGCAAACCAGATGTTCCTACAATATGCCTAACTCAACAGTCCACTTCATCTTGTCATCGATAAGACCCATCTGGAGTTGGGTAAGCACCGAGTAAAGTAGTTGTGAAACAGCTCCGAAACCATCAAATCCGTATGATACCCTGCACAAAAGTATTTTACAAGAAATTTAACTTATCCCAGTTTTTTTTTTTGTGTGGTAAAATTAACATGTTAAAGCTCAGCCACAGCTACTCCCTACATTACTTGGATTCCAGTTCATTGGAAATTGATCTGTATCTGACATGGGCATGTTCAACAACTTTTAAGTTTTTCTATGCATTTGAAGGATTATATTCCCAACCTCTTGTGTTAGACAGTGTGTTTGACACAGATACATCAAAAATGAAGTGAAGGGCCTAATTTATCATGCAAGTATTAAAATTTTATTTACTAAAATAATTGCTCCATGCAAAAGTAGCTAATAAGAGCCGCATGCCTATCATTTCCATTTGCCACAATAAATTATATAAACGAAAAAAATGGAAGACGTAAACTGAAAAAGAAGCAGATACAAAATTATTAATATATGGAAACAGCGTTCACTCAAATTGCACAGATAACTACCTTTTACCCTTATAAGTAACGCTGCCAACAGGCGACACTACCACTGCTGTCCCAGTGCAAAAAACTTCGTCAGCATCAAGCAACTCTTCCACTTCTACAAGCCGTTCCTCAACCTGTGTCATCAGCATATAAACATTAAGAAGCAACCCAAGGAGCTCCCTTACATACTCACTGAAAAAATTTGGGGGAAAAAGTATCAACTCAATCCAGTGGACGACATCCATGTATTATTTTCTTAAAAACTACATCTTAGAGTACAACAAAATAACTATCAATATATTCAGAGGTTATACTCAAGAAATTTTATTAACTAGGAAAAACAGCTCGTTTTCTCCAAGTTCAGATATCTGGAAGCCTCTATCTTAAGATGTAATTCCGAAGTGACAAGTGCCACTTGGAGACATTCTTTCTATCAATAAAATGTAGTCTGAAGTGACAATTAATCACTAGGACATTATTTCTATCTCTAAAATGTAATTTGAAATGACAAGTAACCATTCTTTAAGAAGCAAAAAATAATAGAGAAACACCATAGAACCACCACAGCATCCACAAGTTGCAGAAAACAAATACTAAACTGCACATAACCAGATTGGCCAGATCCAGTCACATACATTTCCAGATACACAACTTTATTTCGACATAAATACATAATGAATTCATCAAGAATCTTCAAAACTGAACTATTACCTGGAACCCTTGACTTCGAGCAACATCAATTATACTCTTTCTCGTGATGCCAGGTAAGATTGTTCCCTTTATTGAAGGAGTGGAGATGATATTACCCTAAAATACAAAAACTATATTAAAACGGGGATATATTGGGGTCGATTGGGCCACTTCAATATGTTTTAGCTCATCAACCATGATAATAAGATCTAAAACAAGCCTTATTTAACTAAAAAATCTAAACTCTTTATTTTTTGAAACACAATAGCTTCTAATGATTCATGGAAACCATCTAACCACATCTTTTTTAGCATATAGAATAAATAAAATATCCTTACAGATTAACAAGCATTTAGTGATACAGAAGTTTTTTTTGGCAGCTATATCATAGTAAAAAAGAAAAGGTTCCAACAAGCAGCTGTAGTGCCACAGCTATACCTAGGAGTCAATTCAGTGGTATAGCTGTCAATTCAGTCAAAGTCAGTTTAGTAATGATGTTAGCCAGAATTTGTTGTTGGGTGCCACTGAAAGGCTACAGTGGTGGGTTTTTTTTTTATTCTAGTGCATCACATAAAGATTCAGGGTGAAGAAGATAAAGCTGGGAGATCATGATAACAGAGCTTGGTCCAGTGACAAAACATGGTTATGGAGTTATGATAATAAGACAACAATATCCGTTGAGCACAATGAACAAGATTGATTTTAACACTTCGCTCTATGATAACATAAGTAATGCAACAAAGCTTTTGTTTTTGTGTGTGGTGGGGGGGGGAGGGGGCAAAATTAACCAACCACAGATAAGCTGACCGTAATACCTTCACCACGAATATGTTGCAAGAGGAAACTTCCTCCAGATACTTTTTGTGAACACAATCAAGATAGAGGACATCAGAATATCCTTTGGCTTTTGCAGCAGATTGTGCCTTCAGAACCTACATATGACATAGAGAGAAAGCATTGGCTTGTTAAACTTTAGTGAGTCATTTTTCCACTATCAAAATCAATTCAACTGTCACAGGCAGATAAATTGGTAAAGGGATTTGCCAATAACCAGAAAGCCAGCTTACCGCAGCATAATTCCCAATAGTTTTAACACCCCCCGTGCCTCCAGGAGTGGCACGATGCAGTTCGTGCTCAATAATTAAATTTATTGGAGCAACACCTTCCTGGAATCATATAAAAAAAATTGGTGAATGTGTAACCATCATATGACAGTTGCTAAAATTCTCAAAACAAGGGGACTGAAAGGATACCAAAGAGTAAATCTAATGCAAAGGTTAGACCAGAAAAAAAATCTTGTAAATGAGAATACCTCCAATCAGAAAGTTAATAGGTTGAAATTAGGAACCTTCAGTTAAGCAAGAACATGAGAGAAGGGAGAATGATTTTACAGTAAACAGAGCACAACCATGGTTGGTTGCTGATCTCACACGGAAGAAAACAACATGCCAACTTCATTGACAACTAATACGGCAGATTAAACTTAAAGCCAAAAGAAATTTATAAAATAATGGTGTAAAATCATGAAACTTTATGGTGAAACCAGTCTCTCGCACGACAAAGATATCTGAATGTAGGACAATATTCCAGATAAAGTAGCATCTCATTTTTCTATTTGAATGTGTTATAATAATTTAAGGATAAAATACTTTGCATACAAAGTCATGCCAATATCTTTCTTCCAGGGTTACATATGGATATAAAACTTTAAACTCCAAGTTACAGTATATATGCGTGTAGATTAGTATGTAAGAACCTTAAAGCAAAGTATACAGCTTATGCATGACTAAAAATCAAGCAATGAAGGTAATAAACCTTAAAATAGTTTCCCACAGGTGAGACATAAATAAGAAAGGTGTATTCAGGAGCAGGTGCAAGACCAAGAACAGCTCCACTCCCCATGAGCAATGGCCTGATGTACAGAGAACCTTTACCTGGTGGGGGAACCTGAAAGGAGAAATTAAAACTTGACTTAAAAAACAGGAAAAGCCAATCGAAAACCAAACTCATGCTTCAAATCAAAACTATTAGTTACCCAACGTTTGTTTGCTAAGACAGTTTCCTTTACAGCTTCCACAAACTGCTCAACCGTGGGTGATGGCATGCACATCCTCTCCGCTCCCTGCCTCATTCGGAGAGCATTCTCCTCAGGACGAAAAAGAAGAACAGTGTCATCTTTCCTGTAGGCTTTCAGACCTTCAAATAACCCCTGGAGGAACAAACCAGAAAATGATGATGGGAGAGACAGAAAAGAGAACTGATATATCACGGTGCTTAAAGATAAATTAAAAATAATTTTTATGTGTTAAATTTAAAGGGGCCCCAACAGTAAATTATCTTAGAGCGAATATCATCCATGATTAGCTCTCTTTTTCATTTTCAGAGGAAAGGTGTGAAAGAAGCCACATAGGCATATAACTAGCTTAATTTGCAAATAAGAACAGATGCATGACAACTGAACAGAAATCATCAAATACAAGCAAAAGATAAATATAAACCGAGGCATAAAGTTAAGAAATGTGACCTGTCCATAATTTAAAACTCCAGCTGAGGGGCTTAATTCAATATTCCCAAACCTTTGTAATTCACCTTTAGAGAAGCTTCCGCCTTGAGTACATTTCATTATATACATGTAATCAGTAGGAATAAACCCAAATCCAAGATTGTCCCACTCTATATCAGCTAATTCAGTTGCTTCACTGCCGCATTTAACATAGTTGAGTCACATGCACAGACGAACAAAGAGAAAACACCATTTAGGATCAAAAGAAGCAAAGTAACATATAAAATTTAACAATTATCATAATATGATACCTATAAGCAGAGAACTTTTTCAAGAAAATAAGTATAAAAAGTTTTTTCCCTGTTGAACTATCTACCAAATATGCCTATAAGCATGCAACTGCTCAAATGTGTTTCCAAAGGCGTTTTTGTTGTCTATCACTATGCCAAAAAATCAAAGTGCACACCCTAACAATTTGTTCTCCATTAGAGAATTTTTCACTAAAAAATCCAATGCAATTATTAATACTCTTTCCCCCCCCCCTCATAAGAATAAAAAGTTGAAAACAGAAATAAACATCAACCAAAGGAATCACAACTGCTAATACTAAACTTTCTTTCACTTTTTAGCAAAATTAGAACTTTGAAAAAAGAAAGAAAGAAAAAGTGAGTATTTGATAAATAAATCAAAGAAAAAAGAGCAACTGAAAAGGAGCATAAGTGTAAAATAAATACACAAAGAAAATCAATAAAATTGATCAAATCTAATGCAGTTCGTGTAATATCAGAGTTACAATCTTCAAATAGAAAAAAATAAAGGCACGCACCTATAAGATTCGGATAACACAACAGCTCTCTTAAAAGGATTGTTAGCTTCATTAATGTTAAGCCACGAAGCAGAAGCTAAAACTTGCTTCTGTAAAAACAAAATAAACGCATAATGAATATAGGCAAACTCAAACACGCAGAGAAGGAGAGGAAAACCGAATGGGGAAGCGATGTTACCTTGGGAAATAGCGGCGGAGAGAAACGTGTTTGGTGAGAGGAGGAAACATGAGCTGTGCGGGTGGCGACGGCGGTGGAGGAGACGGAAGAGCGAGAAGAAGGGGAAAGGAGGTAAGTAGGGTGGAAATTAGAGAGGACGGCGTTGATCTCCATTTCCTCACACTCTTTGATGTTTGTGTTTGGTCTACAAGAGGCCTTTTCTCGCGGTTCTACCCTGTATTCAACAACCAAAATCTCTTCTTTCAAACAGTATTTTTTTGGGGACAAATTTATAAATATTTTTAGAGCTATAAATGTTAATAAAAAAAGTTATATAGATAAATAGATATAAATAAAATTTTAGAATGAATATCAATAATAATATAAATAATTAATATAAAAAAGTTTAAATTCCAAAACAACACGTACTAACCTTAAACAAGCCTTGCATCCGCTGCTATAAACCACGTATCCATTGAAATACGGGGAGTACATTATGCTCAAAAGACATATGGCAAGTATAAACATATGCTGCAGCGGTATTTCAACACCCACTAATAACCAGATTCCCCATAAATAAGATGGATTACCCAAATGAACATGAGCTAATCAAAGTGGTACAGTACAGCCCACAAACGAATTTATTCATATTCTCGAGCCCAACCAATTCAAAATGAGGTCCTTGTTTAACTCTTTCTTTTATATTTTACATATTTATTTTACAATTCATGTTTGAGGTTTACAATTATTCCTTCCAATAATGTTATTTTCAAGATTCAAAATATAATTCTTTCATGTAATGAAGATCTTACATAACCAAACACACCACATCTTGAATAGGAAATGTCCTAAGAATTACAGACCATGAAAGCATAATCTTAAATCTTGATATTAAAGAGATAAGGCATCCCATCTTCATTGTAATCGATTTCTGACTTTAATAATAACTGGATGACAAATTAACTGATACAAAATATTCCATCAATTTTAAGCTTGCCTTTAATGGCAAAAGGATTGGGAAATGGGAGGAGAGCCCGACGCCAACATGTTTTGTCTGTAGCTAGCAGCCCTTTGCGTACCGCTCTCTACTTCCTTTTTTCTAGTTCTCCATGCACGGCTAATAGCCACGAGCTCCACATAAAGGAACAACATTAATGTTGTTGATCGACTCTTATAAGCTGAGAGTTGGAAAAACAAAATATTAATGGGGCAGTGTTTTCCTCACCTGATTTTAATTAATCGGTATTTATAAGATTATGAGTGGATTAAGATTTCCTGCATTATCAATGATGCAAAAAACGTGAAAAATAATTCATGTTTCTAGTAATTTTTAATTAATAATAGTAATCAATTTTATTAAATAAATAAAGATGAAATTCAACCGCAACAAAAAAATTAATATCTCAACAAAGAAAAGTCTATAAAATTTAATATAGACTAATCATATTAACAAATTATTTTTCTTAGACTCGTCAAATAACTCAAACTAAACACTAGATAAAATATATATAATATTAGGCATTAGCTGAAAAATCCAACTAAACAACTCAAGAAAAAAAATAAAAGATACAAACGAATACTATTATCGATGATGAATGATAGGTATCATCAATATTAATATAAGAATAAAATAATGACTACACGTTATCAACTGACTTTATAATAACTCAAACACGAACGACATATATGATATGATTGCAAAAATTCATCAATATGAGAGAATCAATTCAAGGGTCTAAAATAGTGGTATATAATCAAGATAATCAGATAAATATTATTTGAAGAAGCAACGATAAATCTAACATTAAATAAAAAAAGAAAAGAAAAATGTGTCATACGAGTAAATAAAAAATCATTATTTTTATAAGAAATGATAAAAAAATATTAAATAAATCAATCATGATCATGTGAAGTCTCCTAGTTAAGTGGCAAGTGTATAAGACCAATGGTGAATTTATAAAATTTTAAAAATAATAAATTTATAAAATTTTAAGAATAAAAATAAATTATCGATAATTTTTTTATTATATAAAAATTTAAAACTTTTTAAGGGGACGACAGTTTCACCAACCCTCTATAAGTGATTATTTCTAACTCTATGGACATGTCAGTAAGTTATTGGCTTGGCACCCACAATCACAACATTACCGCACCCATATTCCTTTCCATCCCCTCCAACAAATCTGCCCATTTGTAAACCAATGCGCCTTTCCATGTGTGCTGAACTTGAAGCTAATTTCTCTTTCTCCCATGCATGTGGGGGGCCTATTACCATAACTTTGTGCCACCGATGCAGCCGGCAATTTATCAACTGTTTCATCCCCCCCCCACCCCACACCCCAAAGGTCCTTTAGCTTCCTAACCAACAAGGCAAAATATTTGGGTGTTCCCGTCCAAGAGTATTTTGAATGTGGGGTCATTCTCCTTTGTTTGGGTTTACCCCTAAAATTTCTCTATCTTTTTCTTCGACGGGAAACAAATAAGAAATTGAGGTAAAAAAGTCACCTTTGTTGGGGGGTGACATGGACATGGGTCTCGAGTTCTTCTTCCATTACTTTTAAACGCAAACAATGATGCTCTGTTTGTGAAAAGAAAAAAGAAAAAAATTTCACCCCCCACAAGTCTTGTTTAGGAGAGAAAGTTGAAGTGGGGCAAAAGCCAATGCTTTTTTCATAGTACAATTTCGATCAGCATGAATCTTAGTTTTTGTGTTTTTTTAATCCAATTTTTTGCAGATTCAAATCTTTAAGTTTATATTTTTGGACCCTAAATAATAATAATAATAATAGTGGATGGAAATCTTCATATATATTCCAAGTCTACGGTCTATAGGACTGTACCTAACTTAGCAAAGTTCCCCCTCACCTCTTAATATAATAGGAGGTCTTAATTTCTTTTGAATTGTGTATTTCACCTTTATCTTTTACTCCTGCGTTGGGAAAAAGTCTCTGTCAAGTGCGAAATTAAAATAGTATTGAAGCAATAAGTCAAAGAGTCAATAACAATTAAATCTTTGTTAGTAGTTTTATCAACTTATCCATTTCTTGTCCACAAAATAAAATGGACAAAATCCGTTGTCCTTAGGTTTTTCTATTGTTCTCGTTTTACGAAAAAAAAAAAAGGACAACTGTAAATATCGAATTTTGTTCAGACTTTTCAATTTGTGTTTGGGACTTCAATTTTTTTTTTTGGATAATTTTGATTTGTTATTACCCAATACTGCAGAAAAAAATGCTACATAAATCAGTTCAAACAATGGAAATTGAAACTGGGGTAACCTATATACAACAAAATCAAACTATACCCAAATGGTTACAAATATCTAAATTAGTTCTATCTAATCTAATGACATTCTTGTTGCTTAAATGAGACCCTACAATCTGTTTGATTGAGAGAAGAATATCATCCTCGGATCTGAAACTGTCTCTGAAAATCCTTCGATTCCTTTCCTCCTATATAGTATAGTTAAATGCACACCAAGATAGCTTGAGGATGTTGGTAATTAGAGAATCTCCTTTCCAAGTCGCAGTCGCCCAAACCAATAAGTTAGACCAAGTGAAAAGAGGTTTGTGAATGTCAGAGAGAAGGAGAATAGAGTTCCAAATGGAAGCAGCCATCTTGCATTCTGCAAAAAGATGATTTCTGGTTTCGCGACCATCAGAACAGAGAATGCATTGGTCGTGTGTAGCTAGACCGAACCTTTGAAGTCTATCTTTGGTGGGAAGACGATCCAAAATCACCATCCAAGATAAAATGTTGTGTTTCGGTATATGGAAAGAGTACCAGATCAGTTTCTGTCAATGAACATTGATGTACTTCTGTCGAACCTGTTCCCAAATATCTTTGGTGCTCGTGACTCTTGTAGAAAGCAGTGGTTGAGCAATACTACGAAGCTTCATTATTTTCCTGAAGCTCCAGCTGAAGGTAGGGGATTATTCATGAGTCAGAAATTCTGTTGCTTGATTACATAACTTTGTAACCATGCTACCCATAGTGAACCCTCCACAGCAATATTTTTTTATAAGAATGATCATGCATACTTTGTTTCAGGATTTAATGTCTTTGAGGCCTAATCCTCCTTCAGACTTAGGCGAGCAGATTGTGTCCCAACTTACTCTAGCTCCAGCAGCAGGAACGTGTGATCCTTTCCAGAAGTATCTCGAACAGATTTGCTCAATCTTGTTGATGATGGATTGGGGCAATATAAGTTGCATGCACCAGTAGTTGGCAACGCTGAAGAGGACGGTTTTAACAAGTTGTAACCTACCTGCATAACTCATTTTTAGTCTAGACCATTGGTGCAGTTTGGATTTGATCTTATCGATAAGGGGCTGATAGTCTTTAATAGATAATTTCCTGGTTACCAAGGGAATTCCCATGCATCTGACAGTCAAAATTCCATGCGTGAAACCAGAATAATTAATAATATTTTCAATATGAAGAACAGAGATGACAGTTGTGAAGATCTCACACTTTAGAGCATTTAGTTTAAGACCAGAAAGCTCATAGAAATAGTCAAGAATAGTTATAACTCCCATGACATATTAGAGGTTCCCTTTACAGAATATTAACAGATCATCAGCAAAAGTTAAATGTGTAAGGTTGATTTTCTTGCATTTAGGGTGGTAGCCAAAATCCCTTTATCAGCAGCATTATTGAGGAGTTTAGATAAGACAGTCATAACGAGAACAAACAATAAAGGGGATAAAGGGTCACCTTGTCTGAGTCCTTTTGCCCCCTTAAAAAAAACTCAATCAAGCTTCCATTAAAGGCAATGGAATAGCTAGCAGTTGAGTAGCAAGCAATAATCCAATCAATAAGCTTACTAGGAAACTCTAAATCCTTGAGGATACTAGGAATGAGGCCCCAGTGAATTGAGTCGAAAGCTTTTTGAAGGTCTATTTCAGTGCACACCTTGGAAAAATGTTTTTCCTCCCATAACTTTTCACTATTTCTTGAGCAAGGAGGGTATTATCGGTTATACTCCTCCCTTTGATAAAAGCAATTGTACATTTTCTAATGGTGCCCCACCAATGGTGTGCGTCACTTCGAGAGAGTGAGATTGTATACCCTAACATTTCCCCTGCATATCATGTCCTTTGCTCGAGAATGCATTCTAACGTATCCAACCAATCCTCGACTAGAGTGGGATCCGCTCCACGAACCCCTAAAAACTCTTTAGCACCCAAGACTCTCAAGCTCTCTAATGACAAACTACACTGAACCGACTGAACAAAAACGCGAGCCATAGAATATTATCAATACTGTGGAAAGCATTGATCATGGCCTCTATAAGGGCTCAACATCCACGACATGAGGATTAGGCCTCAAAAGAGGCGGATGAGGAACATTATTATTCATTGCTCTACTATCCGACACACTCGAAACATTAGTAGTACCGGATTCTGCTGTAGTCGTAGGAGGACTACAAAGAGAGATATTTATATTTTATCATATAAACACAAATAAAGAAATATGAGAGATAAGACAAGTGTACAAGTAATTCCTATAAAAATATATTTTATTATGAATTGATAAAATGCACTCAATCATATCCCAAATTATATAATATATGATATTTGAACAAATAAAATATCATAATATTCAATTAAATTTAACTACCAATTATCCAAACAACATACATAATATTCAGCCAAACTCTTTTATCTTAAATATAGATAAGCATATTGTAATAATATCTAAAATTGTGGGATATGGTCTCATCCCACTATCTTGAAGCAGAGGGCAGGCAGTCATTCAATTGGCGCTGGCTGAACCCAGTTTTTCAAATATGCGCAGTCACCGTACACACACATTTCGGCCTAATCCCAAATAAAAAGCATAACCAAACTGATCAGACAACAGAATTTCCGATTCCCATTGATTAGTAAAAAGAAGAAAGAAAATCATTATAGTGATATTAACTTTTTGGTCAGCAATTTCTGTTTTAAAAATATTATCAAGCCTGAGCTCTTTTTCTCCATAAATTTTCTATTTATTTTAGGGGGCTTTGTTTTATGAAGTAACAACTTCCCAAAGGCTTGATGTCGTGTTGGTTAGTTGTATTATTTTAAAGTGATGATCATGTTTTTTAGGCGGACTAACTTTTGATAAGTATAGCCGACAAAAGTATTATTGGAACTGCTTACACAATCCACTCCAACTTTCTACTTAATCAAACCTTTTCATTTTGAATAAAAAATAAAATTAAATATTACGATTCAAATCGATTTTTTAGATCAATAGTTGAAACTACGATAGAGACAGTGGACATGTTTTTTTGGGGGTAAGTTCATGCTCACAATTATAAGAAAAGGGGAATTAGAGCTCCTTGAAACGAAAAAAAGCCAAAAAGAAATGGAAATGGAGCAAGGGTGAGATGGTACCCATATCTAACCACTTAAACCAGGCATGGAGTGGGAGACAGTTCATGTGGTCTGTTGTAACTTGTAAAGGGAAATTGTTAGTATCCAATGATGTCCCCATTCTTTTCAATTAATTAAAGGCAGTCTTTAATAATTCTCCAATTTAATACTACTATACATCGATATAATTTATAGCCTATGTAATCTTTAAAAGGGTTGCAAAAACATAGGCCGTATGTATTAATTATTGCCTATTGCTACGGAAAGACTGAACACAAAAGAAAATCGTTATATAAGTCTAAATATATTAAAATATGTCTAAACAACTCCTATATAAGAATTTTATTCTTATATAATGGAATTTAAATAGAAGTTTAACATGGCTATGATTTTTTATTTGTCATTAAACCAATAGATAAGAAAAGGAGGGTAAAAGTGAAGTAAGGAGATAATTGAAAGATGCAGAAGTAAGAAACAATAGTAAATAAAAAGAAAGAGTTGGGTTGGTAATTAATATGGTAGATTAATGAGTCGAGTGGCCAAGTGCTGACGAATCATTCCGTTGATATGTTAACAGCAGCCATGTGGGTTGTGGGTAATATTTCCATAGCATTGACACAGAAAATTGCCTTGTTTGTTTCTCAAGATAATGGTTGATATATGTGGCGGGGTACAAGTGGTCAACCTTTGTATAAAGGGAAGGAGAAGAAGAAGAAAAAAGAGAGAAATTATTATTATTATTATTTATCATAACAATTCATTCCTTTGATTAATAATCACAACCACCCAATTTCCCTTCTTAAGAACCCTTTTGCACCCTCGTATCATTTCAAACCACATTTCATAACAAAGAAAACAAAGCCTCTCCAATTCCATCGGCCAAACAAAGATATTTTCAGCTTTAATGGGTCTTGATGATGATGATGCATGTAATACCGGCCTTGTTCTAGGGTTAGGCTTCTCCTCCTCCCTGGAAACTCCGACCAAGAACCCGTCATGTCTCAAGTTTGAACAACATCAACCCCTCACTCCGGCGGCACCGCCACCACCATCGAGTTTTGAGCCGTTGTTGACCTTGGGTCTTTGTGGTGTTCAGTTTTACCAAGTGAACAAAAAGGTTGACGTCAATAAGTGTGGTTATCTTCGTCACCATGATCAGGAACTCATGGCCGGTGATTTGTATCGTCGTCAAGCTTCTCCCCATAGCGCTGTTTCTTCGTTTTCTAGTGGTAGAGTCAAGAGAGAAAGAGAACTTAGCAACGAGGAAGTAGTGGTAGAGAACAATTCGTGTAGAGTTAGTGATGAAGACGAAGACGGTGTTAATGCAAGAAAGAAACTTAGGCTCACCAAAGAACAATCTGCTGTTCTCGAGGAAGGCTTCAAACAACATAGCACTCTCAATCCTGTTAGTTCTCTTACCTTTTTGCCAAACCCTTCATCTCTTTCTCTATATCAGCTTGGTTTAATCTTTGGCTATATTTTATGCAAAAACAGAAGCAAAAGCAAGCTTTAGCCAAGCAATTAAATCTGACGCCTAGACAAGTTGAAGTTTGGTTCCAGAACAGGAGAGCAAGGTAAATTGATCCTCTGTAAAGTTTTTCCCTTCTACTTTTTTTCATTCATCAAGCAAAATCATGAATATATATATATATATTCCTGTGCAGGACAAAGCTTAAGCAAACTGAGGTAGACTGTGAGTTCTTGAAGAAGTGTTGTGAGACACTGACAGATGAAAATAGGAAACTGCAAAAGGAACTACAAGAACTCAAGGCACTGAAAATGGCGGTTCAGCCTTTCTACATGCAGATGCCGGCGGCTACTCTCACCATGTGCCCGTCTTGTGAAAGAATCGGAGGCGTTGCTGATGGCAATTCCAAGACCCCATTTTCAATGGCTTCGAAGCCTCATTTCTACAATCCCTTCTCCAACCCTTCAGCAGCATGTTGATTAAGTTCTTTAGAACTTAGCGTAGGAAGAAAAAAAAGAAAGGAAAGACTCCTCCCCCACAACCCATTTTTTTTGGTTAAATGGCTTGTAGTGAATTAAAAATTAAGGTAATTTGTAGAAACAAAATGGTATAATTACTGGTCAATCTTCTCCTCCTTTTCTAAATATATATGTTTGTAAATGTTAGAAGAAGAAGGAAAAATAGCATATCTATGAAGGGATTAGTCTTTATATTTATTACTGATTCATTTGTTCCATAGCTAATGATAAGATTTTTGTTTCTTGATCAACTCCCCTTTACTTTGTTCATGTTAAGATTTGATTATAGTATATGGATAGAACGACATTTGATTTAAAAATAATAATTAGATTGTGCTTTTGACCGTAAAGAAAATCTTTCCCCGTGATATTTTGCACCAAAGGTATAAATAAATAAAAAATACAAGTAAATAATGGTGTTCACGTTGACTTCTGTTTTGAACCCTTTTCAAATGAAAAAAGTTGGAAAAATGTTGTTGAATCAACCCTGCACTCGCCCCGGAAACTTCTTCTTACACACTTGTCAAGAAATAGGTTCTTAGCTAATCTTTTACATTTCATTATTTACAATTTCACACCATTAATTCATATAAATCTAAAATGGAGGGTCAATATTTATTTTGAATTTATAGAATATTCTTGTTATAAAAACAACATCAAGGATGGAATAAAAATGTAATCTTGATAAGGTTTCCTCTAGGTGCACGTTAGCAAGGTTAACGAATCTAGATTTTCCGTTCGTGTCTCCGACGCTCAAGTCGTATTTCTTCGCTCCTTGTCCGTCCTACTGTCTAACCCTCCCTTCAGTGTCCTCCAATGGACTGGAGAAAGCTCTTTGGCTACTCAGAGGGTCTTGATTTGGAATATCATCCACCTAGGGTTAGCGATGGGACGATCTCCGTTCACCCCCTCAAGAGGTTTTAGACGCTGGAATAGATGAATGGAAGTTCTCTATTGTTGGCCAATGTCTCGGTGCTGCCCCAAATCTTACATCTTTGCAACGTATCGTAAACAATCTCTGGAAAAGGGCTCTCGGGGGCAGTAAAGCCCAGGTAAGTTTCGCAAGTAACAACCATTTCGTTTTTTCCTTTGATTCTGAAGCAATTAGGGATTGAGTTCTCGAATCAGGACCCTGGCATATTCTAAATAAGCCACTTATTCTTAGAAAATGGGAACCCAACTGGAAAAGTTTACATTTTGACTTATCTCGTATTCCAGTCTGGGTTAATCTTTTTAACGTCCCCCTTGAACTCTTCTCTAGAACTGGGTTGAGCTATATTGCTAGCGCCATTGGCTCCCCTCTCACTATGGATTCTGTCACCGCTGCTAAATCACACTTAGAATATGCAAAAGTTTGTATTGAGATTGGGGTAAACGATGTTATCCCCAAAACTATTGATGTAGTTCTTAAGAATGGTAATTCTATCTCAGTAGTGGTCGTTGTGCCTTGGCTCCCTCCTACCTGTAAAAAATGTTGTGTTTTCGGCCATAGCGATAAGATCTGTAATTTCCAGAAAAATCAAGCACCGATTAAACAACAAATTTGGAAAAGGAAAGAGGTCTCTAATCCTCCTCTATCGACTGTTCCAGTTGTTGGAGGCGTTGAACTCTTGCAAGAACCAGTAGTCTCTATTCCCATCCCTGTCGAAAATGCTACAGCTGATCCAGTGTCTGAGTCAAATGTTACAGTTGATCCTGTGTCTGAGTCACCTGTTACATTTGCTGAAGGTTCGACAGTCTCCCCTTATAATCTTGATGTTCTTCCCACTGATCCTATCGATAGTGTTGAATTGACTATTAATAAACCTGTTGTTGTTTCTTCTTAAACATCTAACATTTCTCAGTTTTCAAATCCTATTCGGGGTAGGGGCAGACCAGTAAAAACCAAATCAAAATCAACCAGTTCAGATACTAATAACAGATTTGACATTCTTAGTGCTGTGGAAGACCCTCCAAAACTTCTTGAAAGTCAACCTAAAAAAGTTAGAGCAGCTTCCTTAGGAGTTGCCAATCTTGTTAATGAATTAAAGCTGAAAAAGAAAGACAAGTTAATCAAAGTTACAAAATCTGAGTTAGAAGGTAGTGGAACTTTACTAGATTCTTCTTTATGATTTGCGCTTTTTGGAATATTAGAGGACTTAATTGTCCTAAAAAACAAGCTAGTGTCATTAGAAGAGCCAATTCTAACAATGTCGATGTTCTTTGTCTGCTTGAAACCAGAGTTAAAACTGCCAAATCTTTGCCTATTCTCCATAACAAATTTGCTAATTGGAATGCCCTTACTAACTATGACTTTGCGCATAATGGACGAATTTGGATTTTATGGAGAAAGGTTATTGATTTCACTCTTTGTCATGCTTCCAAACAATGTTTAACTATTAAAGGTTTGCATTCTGGTTCCCCGTTTATTCTTACTGTTGTTTACGGTAGCAGTGATGGTAAGGAAAGAAGGCTCCTTTGGCAGCAACTTAGTGATTTAGATAGAAATCTAGGTCATTTTCCTTGGATCATTGGTGGTGACTTCAACATCATCATGAATTCTTCTGAATCTTCTGACTTTGATCTTTTGGGTCCTTCTTCTCCCTCCGATATGAGAGATTTCCACGATGTCCTCTTGGATATTGATCTTTTTGATCATCCCTTTATTGGCCCAACTTATACTTGGTGCAATAAACAACAAATTTCTTTCCTTGCCAGAAAACTTGACAGTGTCCTTATCAACCATAATTGGATCAATTCTTTTCGCTCTTCCCATGTTGAGTTCCTTGCCCCTGGCATTTCTGACCATTGCCTTGCTCTTCTTTGGACCCACAAAGAGATTCATGCCAATCGTCCTAAGCCTTTTAAGTTTTTTAATTTTTGGACCCTTCACCCTAATTTCCTATCTCTGGTTGAACAGTCTTGGCTTATCCTGGTAAAGGGCAATCCCATGCAAATTCTTTTTTCCAAGCTTAAATATCTTAAACCTCTCCTTAAAGACCTTAATAATTCTTTCTTCAGTGATCTTTCTTCTCGGGTTAATCTTAAAAAAACCGAACTTGAACAGCAGCAGCTTAGAACCCTCAAAGGTGAAGCCTGTTACGATTTGGAAATTCCCATACATAAAGATCTCAGGTTTCTCGAGGATGCTGAAAATGTGCTCCTTAAACAAAAATCCAAGGTTCAGTGGCTCAAAGAAGGGGATAAATGTTCTAAATTCTTCCATTCTGTTGTTGCTTTTAAAAATAAAAGAGACACCATTAGACTTCTGATTAATGATTATGGCAATAGATTAGAATCTTTTGATGCTTTGTCCTCTGAGGTGATCAATTTCTTCTCTAATCTCCTTGGCTCTATTAACCCAATGGTTAAGTGTATTGATCATAATGTGCTCAGAGATCTCCTTCATTCCTCTTTGCCTGCCGACTTGCTTGCTAATCTTAGCAAAGATATTACTATGAATGAAATTAAAGCTGGCTTCTATAGTCAAGGTAATGACAAAGCCCCCGGCCCTGATGGTTATTCTCCTCTTTTCTTTAAAAAGGCATGGTCTATAATAGCTGAAGATACTACTGCTGCTATTTTACAATTTTTTCAGGATTCCTACATTCTTCCTGCTTTCAATGCCACAATTATTTCTTTGATTCCTAAGATCCCTAATCCTAGTAAGGTTAAAGATTTTAGACCTATCTCTTGTTGTTCTATGGTTTATAAAACTATTACTAAAATCCTTGGTAACAGACTTTCCACGTTAATTCCTCATCTTATCACCCTCAACCAAACTACTTTTGTGAAGGGCAGATCCATTGTTGATAACACCCTTCTTGCCCAGGAAATAGTGAGAGGGTATAATAGAAAGAATATTTCTCCTCGTTGTTCTATGAAAATTGACCTCCATAAAGCCTTTGATTCTCTTAATTGGGAATTTTTATCGATTGTTCTAAAGGCTATGGATCTCCCTCCTATTTTTACTTCGTGGATTGAAACTTGTTACTCGACTGCGAGCTTTTCTGTTTCTTTAAACGGGAGCCTGATTGGGTATTTTAGAGGAGCAAGAGGTGTTAGGCAAGGGGATCCCCTATCCCCTTTCCTATTTTTTCTTTCTATGAATGTCCTATCCAAGCTCTTGAATCTAGCTGCGTCTAAAGGCCTTTTTAGTTATCATCCCAAATGCAAGCGCATTGGTCTTACTCATCTCTCCTTCGATGATGATATTTTAATTTTCTGCAAAGGTAATGTTGATTCTATCATCGGAGTCACTTCTGTGCTTGATACTTTTTATGAAATTTCTGGCCTTAAATTAAATGCTTCAAAATGTGAACTTTTTACTGCTGGTGTTTCTAATTCCACCCTTGATGATCTGCAAAAGATTACTGGTTTCAAAATTGGTAGCTTACCAGTAAGGTATCTGGGCATTCCCCTGGTTACCAGGAAAATTACTGAAAAAGATTGATTTGCTCTCATCGCCACCATTAAAGATCAACTTCATCATTGGTCTGGTAAGACTTTAAGTTTTGCTGGACGATCAGAACTTATCAGAGCTGTTTTATTTAGCATAACTAATTATTGGTGCAGACAAATATTTTTACCCTTCTCTATCATTAAAAAGATAGAACAATTATGTTCTAGATTCTTTTGGAAAGGGACTGATAAACCTGCTGCGGGTGCTAGAGTAGGTTGGCGGAAAATATGTCTTCCCAAATCTGAGGGAGGCCTAGGTCTTAAAGATTTAAAAACTTGGAATAAAGCTTGCATGATGAGCCTAATAAAGAACAACCTTGCTGGTGAAGGTTCCTTGTGGGTAGCTTGGCTTAAGAGCTACATGTTTAGTACTAATGATTTTTGGTCTCTTGCAGTTAAATCAAGCATGAGTTGGAGCTTCAAACAGATTTTGATGCTTAGAACTGAAGCCTCCTCTATCCTGACTTCTGTCTCTAAGAAAATTCGTCACATTTGGAATGACATTAGGGTCAAGAACCCGAAAGTTCACTGGCATTGTATTCTTTGGTTTCCTCTCCTTATACCTAGACATAGCATTATTACTTGGATGGCATTCCTCGACCGACTTCCCACAAAAGAGAGGCTTCATCGAATGGGGATCGTCACTGACTACCATTGCACATTTTGTGGAACGGGAATGAAAACTAGAAACCATTTATTTTTTGAATGTCAGGTTTCTACTGCTCTGTGGTCTGCAATTTTCTCCTGCAATGGTCTTCGGTTCAACCACCAGTCATGGGATGCTCTCTACGCTTGGGCAACGGTTAAGTGGAAGGGATCTTCCATTCTCTCTTCAATCATGAAACTCTCCTCGAATGCTTTGATCTACACAATCTGGAAAGAAAGAAACAAGAGGATCTTTCAATCACAAACAACTACTGTTAAAGCTATGTTCAGTTTGATCAAGGAATCTGTTGGACTCAACCTTAGGGGAAGGCACATTAACCGCTTACATCCGACTAATATTTCTCTTTGTAATCAATGGGGTATTATTTAACTCTTTCTTCATTGCCATTTTGTTTTTATGACATCCTTTGTAATTCCAAACATTGATTGTATTTTGTAGCAGTTCACTGCTATTTGGGTATTAAAATCAAATTATCCAAAAAAAAATGTAATCTTGGTTGGATTATAATAAGAATGCAATTGTTGAAAGGGTGAGTTTGATGGTGGGGAATAGTGTCAATGTCTCAAATGAAGAAGAAAATGGGGTATGATATGATAGAATCAGTTGGGGCTTATGATTAAGTAAGAGAGGAAAAGGTGGGGGAAGGAGGAGGTTAGCTCACGTGTTTTTGTCTTTCTTACATGAGAGAGAAATAAAAATAAAATAAAATAAAAGGGGTAGTGGTGAGAGGCATCCACACTACGAAAGGAATGGATGGTTCACTTGTAAAAGTAGTGTTTAGCCCAGTCATGGTTTTGTTTGATGCTCTCTCTCTTTAAGGGAACCGGTGGGTCATATCCCACGTGGTGTCCTAATGGCTTCACCTCCTCTTTATCTCTATATTATCTTTACAATTTTACTTACAAAATATATATATTTTATTTGTTTGTACTTTGATTCAATTGTTTAGTATTATCACAACAAGACTATGTTCTACTTTTGAGTGTAACACAAGTATTCTCTTAATAGATTTTAACCTTTTTATTTTCCTTTTCTCATGATCCTATTATGGAGATTTTGCACATGGGGTGGACACGACCCTTGTATTATATGGACCCCCAAGAGGCAAAAAAGATCCCTTCCCCCCTTTTGATTAGAATTCCATTTCTCATCCCAAAAGCAATTTATTCCGCTTTACAACAATGGAACCTATCTTAGGTTTCATCAACTTGATAAAGTGGACGGTGGTTGAGTCACTTGGCTTCCTTATAACTTTTTACAAGTAATTCATGTATTCTAATGGAACCTATCTTAGCTTTCATGAATTCATGTATTCCAATGGAACCTATCATATCTTTCATGTATTCCTTATATTTTGTTGTATCTTTAGAAAAATGACTTTTGAAAACTATTAATTCTAGATTGGTTAAGCGTATCGTATCTATCTATCTATCTATCCAATTATTAAGGTCTTCAAAAAATTCGACTCCTTCACATATAAGTTTTTAAATCATCACATTACATATATAAGACATTTAGATAAGATCTACGATAGACTCACGTGATTTGTCTAAACGAAATTCAAAGTCTAATCAATATATAATCTTAATTTTATCGACCTACAAACAACCATATAATCTGTAATAGGCACACTACGAACCAATATAAATACCTTTGAACACAATATGAAAGAGGATCCTTTACTCTTTCCCTCCCTCACGAACGGTCCTCTTATTCATCCAAACATCAATTAATAACTTTTTTTCTATCAACCATAAATCTATATTCAAATAAAAAAAATAAACGTTTATAACCAACACAACTAATTATTCCTATCAACATATCTCATCAATATTAATACCAAATATTCTTATATGTTTCTATTACTATAACTACAATGTATGATACAAATTACTCAACAGGCTCCACTTTTATCTTACGTGTGAAACTGAAACAATGGAAGACACGTGTCTTGTGTCGGTTAAGAGGCTTTTTCTCTTTGATATCAAAGATTTGAATTATATATTTTATATTATTTTTCATCAAATAATGTTTGAGGGCAACTAAGCTGTTTTTTAATGCAAACAATATTCGATTCTAATCAAGCACCAAAGAATATTTTAAAAACAACCTACGTGTTGTCTTGTATTAAATGACAACCTCCCTCAATTATGGATAAACTTGATTGCATGCCCGCTCCAATCAAGCTTACATCACTCATTTTTCTTTTTACAATTAAAGAAGGAAGATATTGTGAAGATCAAATCATTTATATTTAGTCTGGTTTATATTCGTTTCGAGTTGGGTTGCCATTTTAGGGCTGTATTTGTAAATGAGATTTGTGTACTGCAATTCAATTATTACTTTATAAATAAAAGTATTGTACACTTAAGTTTCTCTTTAAAAAAAAGGGGGTTAATTTTTGCTTATGTTTTATAGTAACAAAAATGTATAAATACATGTCAAATTATGATTTAGTCCCTCTATTACGTTAAACTTAAGCCTTTAGTATCTATATTTTAATCAACTAAATTATATTTTGTCAAATTTTGGTAGAATAGGAAGATCAATAAACTAAGCTTAACCTAAATATTAATAAAACATTTTTTTAAATAATAAAACACATTTTCAACATGATAAGTAGATCAAATTAAATTTATAAATGAACAAAACTTTTGGTATTTAAATTTGATACGATTGGATTCAAGACATGATAGATTAGAGATTTCAATTTTGATGTTTAATCGATATATTTGAGAGGGAAAATGGGTATGAAATGATGAGTTGTAACCCCCCAGACCGTTACGGATGACCCGATCTGATCTGGAGTGTCACATTAGGGCCACCGGAGCGACCCACTGTAAAAATAGCGAAAAATTTAAAACTTTTCTTAAAACTTGTAAACTCATAAAATCATTTACGAGTACAAAATAAAAGTTATCAATATTAGAAATAAAACAGATTTTTAGACTCGTATATAAAACAAAATACAATTACATGCCCCCTAATCACATGTACCGCACTCTGCAAACAACACCGGAAGAACTCCCTTACTGAAGTCGATAGTTGCACTGGTACAATTCTTTTAGCCTGAAAAGATGAGTAACAGAGTGAGCTTTGGAAAGCTTAGTAATACAGAACTACCAGATGATGCTGATGAACGTGCAGATACAAATAAATATATATTTCCTTATTGTTTCCGAACATTTACAGATTTTTATGCTGAGCAGAGATCCTACTGATATTTCAGGTGGTAACGGACAATGAGCTTTCAGTTCAGAGAAATATTTCAGATGACTGAGTTCAAGAGATCAGAATAGGTTATCTAGTGTGTTCCCAAAAACCATGTAACTTTTCAGATCTTTTTAAAACATATATATATATATATACCCCCATCCCAACACAACATAATGTGTAGGTTCCCCAGAACCATACACCCAACCCACACAACTTGTAAGGCCCTGAGCACAAAGCCGAGGAACTTGCGAAAATACTTCCTTCAACAATACCCCCCAATTAAAACATTTTCCATCATTAAACGGAGATATCAGAATTCAGAACAGATATCTGAACAGAATCCATATTAGAAATCAGAACATAATTCAGGTCATGTATCAGAACAAAATTCAAGTCGGAAATCAGATAAAAATATTTATATGATTAGGGAACACACCAGAGTTCACAGATATTATTCAGAGGTACTGGATAATCTTATCAATCAGAGAAACACAGATCTTCTATATGTCGATAGAATGTTGGAATTTAGAATCACTATTGGAAGAGTTCAATAACTGACGGATTCATCAGTTATTCATAATATAATTTATTAGGATCATCTTACTCGAATAATTTTTGGAAGCTCTACGAAATCTGAAGGGTATTCAGGATCTTTACCATCAAAGACGATTAATCTGATTATCGAACAACTCCAGATGAATAGCTTCCAGAACCAATACTTATCAACTTGTCAATTCATTAACCTTCCAGGTTATTCACTCTTTAATACCAAATATTCTTATCCATAGATCATTTTCGGAATCATCACTGAATAGATCTTCCAATGTCTTCATTTCATTTTCATGCTTCCACAATATCATGTAATGCTGACGTACTTGATTATTTTAATCATAAACCATCGTAATTGTACACTATGTAAACCCATCAGAGTTTCCAGACTTATCCAAATCACTTACTAAATCCTCATTCATTGATGTTTCCTAATTCATTTAGCAGTCATGTTCATTTCTGTTATTTCGAGGTTTTCCAGAGTAATTCAGATGTTTCTGAATTTCGGATACATACTGTACTTCTGTTCAATTCAATTCGGTCTTCGTGGTCGATTTGTCTAACAAATATCAAATCCTTACTACTGAATGCGTTTTAGAGTTGAGCTGATCTGATACTTCCAAAACTATCATCGAGCCAAACTTGAAAATACAAACACGCATTCAAGTGACATCTATGTCGTTCAGGTACTGATATAACACTAGCATTGGTTGCTCGACTTAATATGTGATCCATAACTTTTAAGATCAGTACCACACCCATGTTTATTTGTATTCCTTAATTAATCCAACATCTACTTAGTCTAGGTCATAAGGGTATTTTGGTTATTTTGGTGCTCGGTTTCATTCCATTCTTTTCAGAGCTCGAGGATATCCAATCATTCATGAGCTTGGTGATATTCCTGAGTCATTTTCATTATAGGGATATTCTGGTCATTTTACATATACGGTGTATTTCAATCATTTCATTCCATTCCGTCCTATTATTAATTCCAACTTATCATCTATTCCAGACCTTTCAAACAATTCTGACAAAAGAGCACCATCGATAGTTTATTTTTAACTCGGAGATTTTCAGGTCAATAGTCTTCTCAGAAGTTACCAACAGGTTATCAGAATTTTTTGTACAAAGATAGAATCTTAACAATTAAATTCGTAATTCATTGAGTTAAGTACAAATCATCAAAGTACTTTCTCATTCAGGGTTAACTCGGATTATTTTACCTCTCAAGGGGATTTCTGTAATTTCTTAACCAAATAATTTCGATATTAATTCTTAACGAAAATAATATAATTTAGAGATCCTATGATTAATTGCTTTCTTGAACACTCTCTGATCTTGAAATGATTCCCTTAACAGACTTTTAGTATCCTTCACAAACCCTCATAGGATTAAAAACCGGTTATCCATAATTTCCAAGTAAAATTAACATTTCTTATGCACATCAATATTTTTATCAAATCAATATGTCTGTAAAAACCTCTTATTCAACTTCCATATTCAAATCTTGTCTTTTGATAACATAAGGGTATTTTCGTAATTTTACCCTACTAAAGTATTCTCATAATTTCTCATCCAAATACCTTTAACATTTAACCTTTGATGAAATAAATTATAAGTTACAGATCCAGGTTGATTTCTTTATCACTAAGCACATAACTTGTAATTTAATTTTATCAATCCCTCAATTTCTTATAAAAGTTATCTGAACCATAATCAATTACTGAATCTTTTTACCGTATCCAGATCGAGTGTAGAAATTAATCAACTCTACAAAAGTGACCAACATTATCTTATTCATGCATTTATCAATATCAATATATTCCATAAAGCATAAAGAGGTAGTAAAGTATTACCTCGATTTCTATGCCATATTGATCGACCATTAAATTCCATTCGAATGCCCTCAAACTTGAAATCATCTTCCAATATTTCCTCGGATCCATATCAACAAAAATTACATAAAAAACGGAGCTTAATTCTGAAAAACGGATCGAATCGGATGATAAATCAATGAAAAACAGCTTTCCGGGTTCGAATTTAGTGAAACAGACATCGGATTCGGATTCAGGACGTCGAAAGCATAAAATATGACTTTTCAAAAATTTGAAATTTTCGGTCAAAATCAAAGTCAACTGGTTTGACTTGCAATTTCGAGGCCTTCGGGTCCGAATTTCGAAAAACGGACTGCGGAATCGGATTTGGAACGTCGAAAAATCTCAGGATAGGTATACTCGGTCAAAGTCAAAGGTCGTTTAATACCCAGTCAAAGGTCGTTTAATGCCCGGTCAAAGCCGGTCAAAGTTCTGGTCAACTATGGTCAACGCCGGTTAACGGTCCACAGTCGACCATTTTACACAAATATCACCCTAACAGAAATTAATTACCAAATTATCCACATTTTGCAAATATTTACCAAACTAACACCTGAATTTTACACAAATAGCACTCAAACAGAAATTAATTACTAAATTTTCACCCAGACGATGCCTACTCTCAGGGGTGGCGCGTAAACAGTGATACAGTGTCAAAAAACTCCCGGAAAAATTTCTAAAAATTATTTTAAGGTATTTTGAGACACTTACCAAGCTCGGTTCACAATTTTGAACGGCGGAGAGCTCGATTCCGAAACGTCGAAAACTTTGACCATTTCACCTCCTCACGCGCCGCCACCGACGGAGACAAGGAGAACACCGGCAGACTCGGAACGGCACAAGGAACACGATGGTGCAGGAGGTGTCGTAAACGGATAACCGGATCGTCGTGAATCGACGAAAAACCAACTGAAATCATGTTATTACCGATGATACTTCCGACTGAAATTAACGACGAACGGCGACGATTCATGACAAAAGGTTTAAGGGATTTTGTTCCTCGGTCGACAACGAACACGATGGTGGTTTCGGTTCGTCGACCGAGTGATACATGCACCACATGCCCTAAAGCTAAGGATGATGAATTTACTATACCACTTGGCCCTATCACACGAGGCCGGAAAAAACTTCTTAAAGACAAGCTTCAAATCGCAGTTCAAGCATTCATCCGTAAGGGTCTAATAGCAGCAGATTTGCAACAACTTTTTGAAGGGGATCCAGTTTTTATCCGGTCGATAGTTGTTATCCGGTCGACATGTCTCCTGGAGATACAACCGCCTATCTCTTATCTTTCCAACGGTTTTTGAATCGCATCAATCCGATATCGGGAACTCAAGATATGACCATTTTACTGAAGATGGTGCATGCAGGAAATCCTATACGGGATTAATACGTTATTTTGTAAATATTACGAATTTTCAATATTTATATTGATTATTTGTAATATAATTTAATATAGGATGATTAATTATCTTTTAGGATCAGAATTATTATTTTAAGGTATTTTGAGACACTTACCAAGCTCGGTTCACAATTTTGAACGGCGGAGAGCTCGATTCCGAAACGTCGAAAACTTTGACCATTTCACCTCCTCACGCGCCGCCACCGACGGAGACAAGGAGAACACCGGCAGACTCGGAACGGCACAAGGAACACGATGGTGCAGGAGGTGTCGTAAACGGATAACCGGATCGTCGTGAATCGACGAAAAACCAACTGAAATCATGTTATTACCGATGATACTTCCGACTGAAATTAACGACGAACGGCGACGATTCATGACGAAAGGTTTAAGGGATTTTGTTCCTCGGTCGACAACGAACACGATGGTGGTTTCGGTTCGTCGACCGAGTGATACATGCACCACATGCCCTAAAGCTAAGGATGATGAATTTACTATACCACTTGGCCCTATCACACGAGGCCGGAAAAAACTTCTTAAAGACAAGCTTCAAATCGCAGTTCAAGCATTCATCCGTAAGGGTCTAATAGCAGCAGATTTGCAACAACTTTTTGAAGGGGATCCAGTTTTTATCCGGTCGATAGTTGTTATCCGGTCGACATGTCTCCTGGAGATACAACCGCCTATCTCTTATCTTTCCAACGGTTTTTGAATCGCATCAATCCGATATCGGGAACTCAAGATATGACCATTTTACTGAAGATGGTGCATGCAGGAAATCCTATACGGGATTAATACGTTATTTTGTAAATATTACGAATTTTCAATATTTATATTGATTATTTGTAATATAATTTAATATAGGATGATTAATTATCTTTTAGGATCAGAATTATTATTTTATTAGGAATTAAGGTTGGGTTAAAACAATATTTTTAGTTATTATTATTTTATTAGGAATTAGAGTTAAAACATGTTTAGTTTATTAATATTTTATTCTTTAGTTATTTAGGACCTTTAGAATTCAGCCCCTATATAAAGGAGGCTTCATTCAACTTTGTAAATCAGATTTATTTGATTAATAATACAACAAGAGTTCGTTTTTGCAAGTGCTGATTGCCTTGTGCCTTCGAAGCTTCTTCTCCTTTAGTTCTTTCAAGTTCTTGTGAGGGAGATTAATCTTCACACTCCAATTTACCTTTTCATCGCGACTAGGAGGGTTGGTTAGAGCCATATTATCGTGTTTGCCTTTTCATTGCGACTAGGAGGGCTCGATAGGACATTATCCATCGATTTTCCACATATCCATCCACGTCATCAATCATCTTTATCGTTCACCTTCATAAGGGAGATCTTTTGATTTCTTGGTTATCTTATTTTATTTGCAATTCATTTATCTTTTCTTTATCTTGTTTTAAACTTATTTTTATCTTGTTTCCAGCACCAAAAAGAAACTCTATCTATTGTCGCCACCTTCCCGATTCATCCCTTATTGTTCTTCATCGAATCTAGATCTTTTCTAGGTTTGATTCTTCAACAAGAGCAACGTTCATTAATCCGCCACCGCTTCCCTATCAATTGGTATCAGATTTGGGCCGATTCTTGGAAAGAAGAAAGCAATCTTGTTTGTTCTTGCACACAACACCGTCAAGGTACCCCAACGGAGCTAGTTCAGAGAAGATTCATCGTTTCAGGTTATTTTTATTTAATTTTAATTTAGATTCAAATCATTCTTGTTAGTTTGCTATTTTTTTCAAAAAAAAACCAAAAAAAAAAACAAAGAAGCCAAAATTTCAAAAAAAATTACAAACGAAGGTATTTAGGGCTGATTTTCTCCAGATATCATATTCGTCTTAAGTTTAATCTCCAGTCCAAAATTCACTTCGATCAGAGTTCATTAGATCCTTCAAATGCATTATTCAAGTTTTATCGGCAGATTTTGTCTAGAATATTGTCGAATTTCTTGAAAATTCTACAGGATGAATTTTGTGGTGAAAATTTTCATATTGAAACTCCATATATTGGAGATCATTCAAACAAAAAATCAGAATTTTTGGAGATCAAGAACAACTTCGAACAAAGCGATCAAGAAAAACCAATTGTTTGAGGACTCACCGTTCAACAGAGTCTACTGGATACTACTGAAGGTATTTGATTCTGAAATTTTATAGGTGGTTTCTTGACGTATTGAAAAACATTCAAGAATTTTTCCAGAATTTTTGGATACCGTTAACCCCATCAAAAATGTTGCTCAAGTTGATCCAGCATTTTCTAGGTTTTCTGGTTTGGTCCTTTTTTTCTTTAACTCTTAGTGCTTTAGGTTCTTTTGTTTTTCCCTGTTATTGTTCTTTTGCATTATCTAACACATTATCTTCCTTGTGTTAGTAGGACTAAAGAGTTTGCATACTTCTTTCTTCTTTGCATTCTTGTTCTCTTGGAGTCTAACCTTTGTTTGGCCTCTTAGAGCTTTTAGGTTTTTCTTATCGCCTTTGCTAGTAATCAAACTCCGATACGAACTGTGAAAGACTACTTGGTAAAGTGAGTTTTAAAGAGTACAAGATCGACTTACTTGCCTCTCGTTGTGTTACTTTCTTGGAGTGACTTGTGAGGTTTCTTGCTTTGTTAAATTTATTTTCTTTTATTTTTATTCTACTTTAAAATATTCTTTTGAGTGTTATAATTGCAGGATGGGCGACAATAACAATGAGACACTTTCGGCCATCTTAGCCGCACTTGAACGACTCACAACTCAATTTGATCAACTTAACAATGCCTTGAGAGAACGACAAGAACTACAACTAGATCTACCAAACCAGAATCTAAAGCCAAACAATGATGAACTTTTGGCCCCAGGCGAGCACAACCACGTTTTCAAACACCCGAACTCTTTGCAAAACCAAAGTTCACGATCCCGTCTTTTAAAGGAGACTACGATCCAGACAAGTACATTGATTGGGAAGGAAAAGTTGATCTCTTGTTCGCATACCATGACTGCCCCCAAGTTGAACAAGTTCCCCTTATCACCTTGGAATTCGAAGGATATGCTCACACTTGGTAGATGCAAACAAGGAAAAAGATCGACAGCTACCAAATTCAACCAATCACTTCTTGGACCGAACTCAAACATGCCATGAGGAACCGATTCCTACCGACACATTATACACGATAAGTTAAACAACGACTACACCGACTTCGACAAGGTAGAAGTACAGTTGAAGATTACTACAAGGAGATGCAGTCCTTACTCAATAGGGCTAACATAACTTAAGAAGAAGAGGACACCATGTCAAGATTCGTCGTCGGCTTGAACTCAAACATCACTGATCTTCTTGACCTCCATGGGTACGAAAACCTCGAAGATACACTGAAGAAAGCAATGACAATCGAAGCACAAATACAAAGGAGATTCAGATTCAGAGAACATTACCAAGGTACTTCATTCTCTTACCAAGGTAATCCTTCAAATCCTTCCTCATCTTCTACTCCATCTTCTCAAAAAAAATCGAGAGATTACAAACTCGACAAAGAGAAACAACGACCAGCAAAGAATGAGACACTTCCAGCCCCTAAAGACGACACCCGAGCAAGAGACATCAAGTGTTTTAAATGCTTAGGAAGAGGCCATATCAGCCGCAGTTGTCTAAACACGAGGACCTTAACTATACTAGGTGATGGATCTTATAATTTTGACTCCGATGACGACATCGCCGACATACCAGTACATGTCGAAGCCAAAGAAGATAGTGATGACTACGGAAGCGATGAGTACAATGGCACAATCTTGGTGATCCGTCATACATTGAACATCCAAGCATTCGACGAGTCTGACATACAACGTTCCAATATCTTCCACACACGCTGCCTAATCAAGGAACAACCATTCTCCATCATCATTGACAATGGTAGTTGTGTCAACGTCATTAGCTCCAACGTTGTTGAATCACTCAAACTTCCTTGCCAACGACATCCAAAACCTTATTGCTTACAATGGCTTAATGAGAGTGCCGAGATGAAGGTGGTTAAACAATGCCTCATTAATATCAAGATGGGAAAGTATTGTGACGACGTATGGTGTGATGTAATTCCGATGCAAGCATCCCACATTCTCCTAGGACGGCCTTGGCAATACAACAACGACGTCACATATTATGGTCGAAAGAACACTTACACAATTCCAATAAAAGGTAAACCGTTCCAACTTAACCCCCTACCCCCAAAGAGATTCTCATAGATCAACAACGAATTCTCAAGGAAACAGGAAATTTGAAACAAAAGGCAAAAGAGGTCACAACCGATAAAAGCCAAACAAATGACCCACGGGTGGTGAGTGAACCTCAATGTGAAAATAAAAGAGTGTCTCAAAACATTTATGCGAGTGCAAAAGATATGAGAGAGACCCTTTTTTAAAATAGGTCGTGCATTCTAGTCCGTTTCAAGGACTCCATTTTATCAACTATCACTAACATCACAGATTTGCCTAGTGTGTTTTCTTCTCTATTACAGGAGTTTCAAGATGTCTTAAGCAACCCACCGGATGGTTTATCACCTACAAGAGGAATCGAACATCAAATCGACTTTATCCCTGGATCAATCATACCAAATCGCCCCGCTTACCGATGCAATCCTGAGGAAACAAAGGAATTGGAACGACTAATAGATTCATTATTACAAAAAGGACACATCCATGAGAGTCTTAGTCCTTGTGCAATTCCCGTCATTCTAGTTCCAAAAAAAGATGGCACATTCCGAATGTGTGTAGATTGTCGACCTATCAATCAGATAACAATCAAGTATAGGCATCCTATTCCACGCCTAGATGATATGTTGGATGAACTACATGGTGCAAGTATCTTCACCAAAATAGACTTGAAGAGTGGTTACCATCAAATTCGAATGAAAGAAGGAGACGAATGGAAAACAACATTCAAGACAAAGTTCGGCTTGTATGAATGGCTTGTTATGCCCTTTAGACTCACAAACGCTCCAAACACCTTCATGAGATTAATGAATCACATTCTTAAGGAGTTTATAGGTAAATTTGTTGTCGTTTACTTTGATGACATTCTTATATACTCATCTTCTCTTAATTCTCATGTCATTCATGTTCGAATGGTTCTCGAAGTTCTTCGACGAGAACATTTATATGTTAACATGGAAAAGTGTGTGTTTTGCAGTGATAAGCTTATGTTTTTAGGCTTTATAGTTAGTGTACAGGGTATTCATGTAGATAAAGAGAAGGTCAAGGCAATTCAAGAATAGCCCACGCCTACTTCCATCACCGATGTAAGATTTTTTCATGGTTTAGCAAGTTTCTACCGTTGCTTTGTCAAAGATTTCTCAACCATTGCTGCACCATTAACCGAGATCATCAAAAAGTCAGTTGAATTCAAATGGGGACCACTACAACAAAAAGCTTTTGAACTTCTTAAAGATAAGTTATGTTCTGTCCCTATTCTTCATCTTCCCAATTTTTCTAACACCTTTGAGCTAGAATGTGATGCTTCAGGCATAGGCATTGGTGCCGTCCTCATGCAAGAAAGACAACTTATCGCTTACTTTAGTGAAAAGTTAAAAGGTGCACAATTGAACTACTCTACCTACGACAAGGAACTTCTTGCACTCGTCCGAGCACTCGAAGTGTGGTAACATTATCTTCTCCCTAAAGAGTTTGTCATTCACACGGACCATGAATCACTCAAATGGTTAAATGGACAAGGTAAGTTAAACAAATGACATGCTCGATGGGTTGAGTTCATTGAATCTTTTCCTTACATCATCAAATACAAACAAGGGAAATATAACATTGTAGTTGATGCATTATCTAAACGATACACACTTATCACTCGAATGCATGCTACTGTTCTGGGTTTTGCACATATCAAAGAACTTTATCCTAACGATCTAGATTTTTCTGAGATTTATAAACAATGTGTAAAAGGTGCTTTTAACAAGTTTTATCTTGTAGATGGCTTTCTTTTTCGCATGAACAGGTTGTGTATACCACAAGGCTCTTTGCGAGAGTTCTTGGTTCACGAGTCATATGCCAGAGGACTTATGGGATACTTCGGTATTCACAAAACACTTGATATGGTCATGAAACACTTCTTTTGGCCGCATATGCGTAAAACAGTGGAAAAGATTTGTGCATCATGCATCACGAGCAAACAAGCAAAGTCAAAGGTAAATCCTAATGGTCTGTACACGCCTTTACCAATTTCTTCTTCTCTTTGGATCGATTTATCGATGGATTTTATACTTGGCTTACCCCGCACTAAGAAAGGACGAGATAGTATTTTTGTGGTTGTGGACAGATTCTCAAAGATGTCACACTTCATTCCTTGCCATAAAACGGACGATGCCACACATATTACTGATTTATTCTTTCGAGAAATAGTCCGCCTTCATGGCATTCCTCGCACCATTGTGTCCGATCGTGACACTAAGTTTATAAGCCACTTTTGGAAGGTATTGTGGGGTAAGATTGGCACAAAACTTCTCTATTCCACTTCTTGTCATCCTCAAACCGATGGACAAACCGAAGTAATAAATCGGATTCTAGGATCTTTGCTAAGAACTGTGGTAGGTAAGAATACCCGTAATTGGGAAGAATGTTTACCTTTTGTTGAGTTTGCTTATAATCGATCCATTCACTCCACAACAGGTTATTCTCCATTCGAAATAGTTTATGGTTTTAACCCATTAACTACTTTGGATCTTATTCCCTTACCTTTAGATCAAGTTGTCAGTTTAGATGGTGAAAAGAAGGCTGCCCTTGTCAAAGACATTCACGCCAAAGCCAAACTCAAGATGGAGAAAAACTATGAGGCAATCGCAAACCGAGTTAACAAGGGCCGAAGACATGTCACCTTTGAACCAGGAGATTGGGTATGGGTTCACATGAGAAAAGAAAGGTTCCCGACACAAAGGAAATCCAAGCTAGACCCACGAGGCGATGGCCCATTCCAAGTCCTTGAACGAATCAATGACAATGCCTACCGCATTGATCTTCCCGGTGAGTATAACGTGAGTGCATCCTTTAATGTTTCTGACTTATCTCCTTTTGATATTTCAGATTCGTGGACAAATCCTTTTAAGGAAGGGGGAGATGATACATGCACCACATGCCCTAAATCTAAGGATGATAAATTTACTATACCACTTGGCCCTATCACACGAGGCCGGAAAAAACTTCTTAAAGACAAGCTTCAAATCGCAGTTCAAGCATTCATCAGTAAGGGTCTAATAGCAGCAGATTTGCAACAACTTTTTTAAGGGGATCCAGTTGTTATCCGGCCGACATGTCTTCTGGAGATACAACCGTCTATCTCTTATCTTTCCAACGGTTCTTGAATCGCATCAATCCGATATCGGGAACTCAAGATATGACCATTTTACTGAAGACGGTGCATGCAGGAAATCCTATACGGGATTAATACGTTATTTTGTAAATATTACGAATTTTCAATATTTATATTGATTATTTGTAATATAATTTAATATAGGATGATTAATTATCTTTTAGGATCAGAATTATTATTTTATTAGGAATTAAGGTTGGGTTAAAACAATATTTTTAGTTATTATTATTTTATTAGGAATTAGAGTTAAAACATGTTTAGTTTATTAATATTTTATTCTTTAGTTATTTATGACCTTTAGAATTCAGCCCCTATATAAAGGAGGCTTCATTCAACTTTGTAAATCAGATTTCTTTGATTAATAATACAACGAGAGTTCGTTTTTGCAAGTGATGATTGCCTTGTGCCTTCGAAGCTTCTTCTCCTTGAGTTCTTTCAAGTTCTTGTGAGGGAGATTAATCTTCACACTCCAATTTTCCTTTTCATCGCGACTAGGAGGGTTGGTTAGAGCCATATTATCGTGTTTGCCTTTTCATTGCGACTAGGAGGGCTCGATAGGACATTATCCATCGATTTTCCACATATCCATCCACGTCATCAATCATCTTTATCGTTCACCTTCATAAGGGAGATCTTTTGATTTCTTGGTTATCTTATTTTATTTGCAATTCATTTATCTTTTCTTTATCTTGTTTTAATCTTATTTTTATCTTGTTTCCAACACCAAAAAGAAACCCTATCTATTGCCGCCACCTTCCCGATTCATCCCTTATTGTTCTTCATCGAGTCTAGATCTTTTCTAGGTTTGATTCTTCAACAAGAGCAACGTTCATTAACCTGCCACCGCTTTCCTATCACCGAGGTCGAACGACGAGTAGATCGAAGTTGAAAGAAGGGGTGTTAGAGAGGGAAAACTGAGAAAATATTCTGCTGAACATACGGGGAGAGATTTATATTTCTCTCCAAAATAAAAATGGGTAAATCATGGGTTTAGTCACTGAATTTCTTGCACTTCTTAAAACGGTATGCCAACTTTGAAATTTTACAATTTAATTCATCGTTTCCTTTAAAAATACAAATTAAATTCACCACTTTATAATTTCTTAAATTTAACCCCTAGGGTGTTACATGAGTTTTGTAGCTTTTTGATGAATTATAAAGAGTAGACTTTAACTGTAAACCGACTTGGTAGTTGGCACATTAGAGGCAGATCTTGATTAGGGTTAGGCAGGAGATTAGTTCATCATTATTGTTCTTGATTAACTCGCCACACCATGACTCACCCGTGACTAGAAAGTGGGTTAATGATAATTTTAGAGCTTTCAAATCGGGAAAAGGAGCCGACCTTGGAGAATAAGAATAATAATGAAATATATAATCTTCTATCTCTATTTTTAAATCAAAATCAGATGTCAAAATACATTAAAAATCAAGACTAATCCGTATCTCTATTTTTGAATCAAAGATAAATTTACAACTCAATTAAAATTAGAAATCAAATTACACATAATAATCGAGATTAAAAGTTATAATAAATAATAATAGTAGTATAAGATCGAGTCAAGTTCCTATTTATAGAGTATAAGATTGCACAATAATTAAAAGTCAAAAGGAAATGAAGGGTAGGTTTATCCTCACACACCAAATAAAATGGCCCACTTAAAATAAGTATTGAAATGATAAGCCGAAACCAATGACATGGATCACATGTGATTTTGTTCAACACATTGAAGATTTGCTTTTGAAATCAAATGGTAGTTGGCAGATATAATCATAACTAAATTGGGTCCTCCTCCGTCGGTGGAAGATTTTAAATTTTACAATTCAATTTCTTAAAGTTTATATTAAAAATAAATTAACCATAACACATTTTGTGAAAAATTCAAGCTTGTTGAATGTTGATGTCTTTTGAGGTGGCTTAAAGTCATTGGGACATGTCTTTTTGGCTGATTTGCTTTAGTAATTTGCTCCATCAATATCTAATATATACATGAAATCAGCAGAAGATTATTACAGATTGAAAGGCTGTGGTGGTTCTGAAAATACCATCCGTGTAGACAATTCTACAACATTTGTCAACATGTTTTTTCAGAAAGACAAGGTTGATTTCCATGTATTTATTTAAACCATGAAAAATCCATATTCCACATAATCCGTAAAAGAAGTGAACCAGAGGAACTTCAATCAAAATCATTGAAACCTAACCCGGTTTGTTTTTCGTGCATTAAGAATGGAAAAAGTAGGGAATGATTAGGCCAAAAATGAAGAAAACGAAGCATTGCATGTGAGTGGTATTCCAAAACAAGTCAAGAAAACGGGGGCCCTTGTAAGTTATGTTTCAACAAGCTTGACCCCATCAAACCCATGACGGGGAAACCGTGCGTGGGGTTGCCGTGTTTTCATATATTATCAATGCCATCATCCTAAAGTAAAACCAAATCATTCATGCGAATGGCATTTAGACGGCCCCAAATCTCGCCTTGCCCACACACAAACAAAACAAAAGAAGCGATTACAACACGGAATTATGATGCTTATTTCACTGTTTTAACAAATTTCCATCATTCATATATGTCGCTTCAACTGCGATTATAACGAAAGCACACCAATCTCATCATTATAAACAAATTTAAACGGAAAACGAAAGTGTAAAGTTGTAAACATCAGGGGAATACTACACCGTCATTAGTGTTAGGGTAGTTTCATTTTCACCATTGAAAGTTTGGAAAATTACGTGATCATTACTAATGTTATCAATTTATAACAAAAATGACCACTTCATTGTTAACATCCATTAAATTAATGACCTAACACATTAATAAAAAAGTTAACATCTAATTCGACCCTAAATTATTGCTAAAACAACAATTTGGTAATTTAAATCTTCAAAATTCAAACCTTTGATTTTAGAAACCCGAGTTATTTCTCTCTCGTGTTCTCTGAGAAAATCATTTTTCTTGCAAACCCCATCTTTATATCTCTCTCGATGTCGTCGTTTTTCAAAACCATAAACATCGTCGTTTGCTGACTATATTCAAGTCTCTCACCATATCCGTATTCAAATTCAGGCAATAGAGACTGTTCAAATTCGGGTCTCTATCTATAACCAAATATCCGTAATATGATTGATGTGAATGCTCATACGTTAGTCTCTGATAATACATGGATTTAAACTCTCAAGTATGCTACTCGAATCCATGTTTTCGACCATAATCAGATTTTCAAATTTAGATTTGACCGTCTGCACTCCGACTTTAATCCATAGCTGATTCAAATTGCTCATATTCACGCTTCCTTCTATAATAGACTCATTTTGAGCTCCATACTAATAAAATCCAACACCATAAGCAAGTGTATGTTTGAAACAATCATGTCAGACTTCGGTTTAGCATAAGTGTTATATTCAATTTCGGGAGCTTTGTTGGCATAAGCAAGATGTTCAACATTGTAAAAGAAATCGGGATGGTTGTAATCAAAGTCGTCATCGGACGATATCGCTGAAGGGTTTAAGGGTTAAGGTTTTCAATTTAAACTAGTAAAAAAGAGAAGTTTGGGTTTTAAAGGATGAAATTAGTGACCATTGGTGGTGGAGTTTACCGAAACAGGATATTATGAGAACTTGATAAGGCTGTTTGTCAAACATGAGGTCAAGTCCTTTTATGGTTACGTTAATCTAATCAGGAATTCACACCTTTTAATGGGTCCCACCCATAATTTTTATTTTAAAAAATTGAAAGTGAAATGACTAAGATCAGTAAACACGATGAGACAATTCAAAACACCAAAATAATTAGATGATTTAGATTTATCAGAACCGGTATTACACCACCACCGTGCAAGTGAACTTCATCATCATTTTCCTTTGTTTCTTTCTTTTAATGATCAAATCTCGAAAAATGTAAAACCAATTTAATTGACTCTGAAATGTCATTCATCACATTTCACCTGTAGTATGATGAGAAACCGACTTTATTATAATTGAAATTATTTGGGTGTGGATTGGACCAACAAACTTTTTGTTTGACTATTCAATTCTTCAAACCTTTTTACCCAAATGTAGATGCAATCAGGGGTTAGATTTGAGAAGGGGAAAAAAAACCTTGGTCTTCAGAAGAAGCAAAAAAAGTAATAAATATACATTTTTTTTGGTCAGCAAAAGTAATACTTTGAAATATTTGGGAAAGGTCATTTCTTTCCTCCCAAACGGGCCAGATTCACTCAACAGAGACCTCATTGTGGTTTCCTCAAATTTTACATCCATAGATATTGGGCCATGGCTCCATAATCCACACTTTACGAGATAGACGAAATAGACTTTTTAAACAATTTTTATACACAATAAAGTTTAATAAATATGAAAAAAAAACACAAAAAAACTAATCTTTATTAAATATCTCAAATTGGAAAGTTATAATAGTTTGGAATACAAATGAACGAGTTCTGAATTGACAGAGAAAGACAAAAACTCAAAAGGCTACTTTTCTTAAGTTTTGCTCTTATCTATTAAAAAAAATTGTACATGCACACTACATGATTAATCAATTTCATTAAAGTTTTGTATATTTTTGCTCAATAAATTTAAATAACATAATATTTAGTTACTTTCATTTTTATTTAATTAAGATGTGATAACTGAAGGTTAACTGTCATTAAACCTTTAACGGGTCGTTGATTTGGCACAATTAATTTATAAAATTAAAAATTATAAACTACACAAATGACCACTAATATTTGAGTAAGTTTATATTTTCCCCACTGAAATTTGAAAAGTAACAAATTGATCGCTAAAACATCAAATAAGTCATTGAAAAAGTTAGAAATCTTTTAGAATAAATTAAATATAAAATCATTGTTCAAGGACCTATTTGATGTTTTAGTGACCTATTTGATGTTTTTGATACTTCAATGGGAAAAACAAAATTTACTCAAACATTAGTGACCATTTATGTAGTTTATCCTTTTTAATTTTATAAAATCACTATATCGCATACCTTGAAGGTATAATGGTAGCTAACTCTCAATGAACACATTTTAATTAAATAAAAACGAAAGTGACTAAATATTATGTTTTTTGAATTCAATGAGGAAAAGTGTACAAAATTTTAACAAAAATGATCAATCATGTAAATGGCTGTCCCTTTTTCCCATATATATGGGGTAAGGGGGAGGTAAGATAGTAGGCTACCCCCAACACCAGGTTGAGAGCAGCTTCCGTAAGAGACCTCCGAATTATGAAATGCCCTCCGTGGGACTCGATCCCACGACCTTAAGGTTAAGAACCTTGTGCTCTACCAACTGAGCTGGATGGTTAAAAATGATCAATCATGTAGTTTACCCTAAAATCTAACATCTAACAGTGCCGATCGCTACAAACGCTGGTCGTCACCAACACACCCCACCTGATACATGTTAGGTGGCTGCCGAATGGCTGATGAGTATATAACATATATTATAGGGTTGGTATACTGTACGTTAGCAACTATAATCTCGGGCATCAGTTTGAGGTGGTATTTGTTTCAACATTTCTGAATGGCATGCAATCCCATTAATTTTGCTCCAGAGAAATTCTTGGATCCCTGCCTCATTTTACTATTCAATAGTGCTCGATTTGGAGTTTTCCCTTTGGGATTTTGATTCAAAGTAGGCATCTCAGCCATGTAATATGACATCGAACTAGACCAGACCTATTTGTCCGATCTTGCAAACAAGCTCGGGCCACTCGATCCTTATTCATGTCCTTATCTACTACACTTAGTGGAGGCCAGACCCGCTTCAACTAACCTATTCTTTTGCGAACCTAGCATTGCCTCTGATCACAAGGGACCTACTTGAAAGTTGGTGTAATGTAATCTTCAGCAAGCTTCTGCAATAAAAAGGTGTAACCTTCTCCCGAAATCAAAAGAATTGAGATAACGACTAACACAGTGACAGCATCCAATTAATGTAGGGTTATCCCCCACTTGTGTGTACTCCATGTTTTATTTACAGTGATTTGTGACCAACAATGATTTTTGGCTTTCCCTTCATTAACTTATCTTAGCTCCTATTCACTTTTGCTCAAAAGTGCTTCCATTCATTCCTGGAACGTATAGTAGATCCATTGGTTCCAATTTCATTCATTTTTACGCTCTTTTCATGCATATTGACTGTTTGAAAGAGCTCTCTTGGTCCAAGCTTGACAATTATTATATTTTTTTCGAGTTGCATGTGATATTTGCTGCTGCTTCACAGAATGGTCCCTGCTTTATAGTTTTAAAAGGCTTCACCAAGGCAATGTGGATAGGGGTCTTATCATGATTATGCCTGTCGGGGCTGTAATTAAATACACCTAAAAGCAGTGGTTACGTATATTGTTGGTCCCGCCCATGTTGTTTATGCATATGTGGATGTTACCTGCTCACATCAAACACCTCTTTGTTGATTGAATGGCCAAAAAGGAAGAGATTACATCAAACTCGTCGGTATTACCATATGAGCACTATGAATATTTTTAAGAGAGAGTGTTTGTAATTTTGTGTTTATGAATTTCAGAATTGGTTAGTGAGTTTTAGAGGAAACGAAGATTGAGAAAACAAGCAAATGAGGAGAGGCGCTGTCAACAACCATTGAAGAGACATCATCAGTATTGAGGATGGGATAGAGGATATATCATCTCACAGGGGATTTGTTTCCAATTCTGGAAGCTGAGATTCTTCTTCTTCTTCTTCTTTAAACCATATGCTTTAACCTTTTATTTCCACTGATTTTGTCTTTTAATTTGAGCTCTCATTTTTTAATCAAGAGCGACTTGCTCGACGGTGAATTGTTTAAAATGAACTGGAAGACTGTACATTTGTTTCTTCACGACAGTTGATTTGGATAGGATTTCAGATGCCGGCTATGCACTCCGGCGGAGGAACTGGGTACCGGGACTTGTCGGTGCAGTAATCATATATCATGTGGTTCAAACGAACCCACCTGTATCTTCTAGCTTCCATAGCAGTTAGGGCTTGATAAGCAGTGCCCTCCCACCAGTTCCTAGGGTTCGAGGCACAACTTGCTGGCCCTGGGACAGCACAACCTTCGATGTCGAAGTCCTTGTAATAAGCCAAGAAAGGAGCTTTGCTCCAATCGATTTTCTCCAGTCCTCCCCTCGTTGCCCAATCATCAGCTTCCCAAAGCGTCGAATACACTACCATTGGCTGAAGCTTTGGATATGGAATATTTTTAGCTTCATTGTTCTTGTAAACTCTGATGGGCACTTCATCAACGTAGAACCTGTGTCAAAAGCACCCACCCAACAACCCAAACCTATTAACGTTAATAACATAATAATCATTGCTCAACTAATACTTGTATTTCATTAATTGAAGTGACCCCAACTAATACTTGTGTTTACCATACTAGTGTCGGCAATTTACAACTTACACAATATGGTGATGGTTCCACATAATTGAGTACGTATGGAAATCTGCTGCAGGATCGAACCAAAGGTTAACCCTTTGTTCCCTGTCACCCTTTCCATGAGCGTAGATGTTGGTTTGGACAGTATACGGCTGGCCGGTTCGGTTTCCCAAGAACTCGAAATCTAACTCGTCTCTTACAGTATTCGTATCCGAATTCATCTACTCCCAGAATTCAAATGTAAACCAATTAAGACGAAGGAAAAGAAAATGAATACCATTTGTTTTCGGTATTGAACATTACGTAAAAGGCGGCAACTGTTCCGGCGGAATCGCCAGCAACGAGCTTGATCTTCATGCTGACACGTCCGAACAAATACTTACTTTTGGAAGCAAATCCACAGCCTGATAAAAAGAAACATTTGAAGAACAAATGATTAGTTTAATCATGATTATCCAATAATTAAACGAGTTTTGGTTAAAATAATAAAGTGACCCCCACGAAAAATGTAGACCTGAATTTCGGTCTAGAATAAGTTGGATGGCCCTCCCTCCATCGCTTTGCTTAATATGGGAATACGACCAGGTGATTCTAAAATCATCGAGAAAAGAGGCTGGCCGTCCCTGAACCGACGATGATGAGAGAGAAACTGCAAGGATACAAAAGAAAAGCAAAGGAACAGCATTATTTAAGGTCATATTAGTATTATGGAGTTTGATTTAGAGATGAAATGGGTAAGTGTATATATATTAAAGAGCGAGGGGTCCATTGTGTAGAGTGCTGCGTTCAATTGCAAAGTGTCTTCATCACCAGTTTTGCTTGCGATCCAGCTAATGCCAAAGCCGACATTAGGCCTACAACTCCAACTGCTTTTATTTTGCCTTTTGGAATCTCATCTTACTCATAACTTACTCTTCTAGCTAGCTACTGGTTTTCTTTATTATTATTATTATTTCGGGGATTCTTTAGATAAATATTGTGAAAAAATTAGAGAAAAATACAAAAATATAGATGCATAAAAATTATTTAGGGGGATAGATTAAAGTTTGCAGTGTTCGATAAAATTGTTTTCAAATAAATACGATTTTCTTAAAATCGTGTTTTGTTAGGGTTTAAAAAATTATGTCAGTTACAGGGACGAAACCAAAATTAAATATTGACAGGGGTCGAAATATTAGACTATTTAAGAAAAATATAAAGACTTATTAGGTATTTAAACTCAAAATTTAGCATGAAACAAACAACTTTAGTGATTAATGACGTTAATGATTAACGACGTTAGTGATTAATGACCTTAGTGATTAAGGGTTGATGTTATCCTTGAGGTCCCGAGTTCAAGCATGTATGTAGGGGTACAAACATTCATTGTCAAATAGTTAAAAATATTTGTACATATATTACTTTGTATTCACCATAAATTATAAAAAACTCAAAAGACAACTTCTAATTTGTCTAATATTTAAACTTACAATGACTTAAATTGTAATTAAACCAAAAATTTGAGAACACATACTTATCATTTTTTAGTTGGACCCCTACTTGATTAAATATTTAATAAATATTTATATATTTTTACTTGAACCAAAATATCATTAAACTAAAATTATATCGAATATATAAATTTTAACATGTGTCGGGACTCCCATGAAACCTAAGGGAGCTCCGTCCCTGAGTCGGTAGAAGCTACTGATGATTTTGGAACAAATTAGATAAGAATTGAATTGAATAATTTAAAAAACTAGATAATAACTATTCAATGGATGAAGCCGCCACCTGGTTGGGTCTGTTTAAACTCTGATGGTGCTGTCTTCGGTGGCCTGAAGCGGAGCTCTGCAGGGGGTGTTATTCGTGCCTGTGATGGGTCCTGGATTCTCGGATACAATCGTTCTACTGGTTACTGCTCCCCCCTCCAAACCGAGCTCTGGGGTATGCTTATTGGCCTGAAACTTGCATGGGACCATGGATTTAGATGCGTTCTTCTCCAATCTGATTGTCTTATGGCGGTTCGCCTCATCAATGATGATTCCACTTCAGTCGAGCATAGCTCCTTGATTCGGTCTATTGGCAGATTACGTAGGCAGCATTGGACAACAAGAGTTGAATGGATCCCACGTCAAGCTAATAAGGTTGCCGATGCTCTTTCCAAAATCCGACATGCCGATGATAATGAACTTACGCTCTTTAGTAATCCTCCTGTGGCCATTTTAAGTCTTCTATCTAGAGACTCTCAAGGTCCCCCATATATAAGATCTTGATGTAACATGTTTCCCTTTCAATTAAAAAAAATACACCTGTACATGAATACGAACATGAGTCAAACGACGATGTGCGAGGGTCATAACTCTAATCACTCCATGAAACTAAACTATAAATACTATATTTAAATATTTTAAAAAAAGTAAATATGCAATTAATGTAGGATTGCAAAAAAAAAAAACAATATCCAAAATGGTTGGATATTAGATTTTCAAATGTTTAAATATGTTTTTTAACTTATTTTATTAAGTTATTAGAGTTGCTCTCATATGCATGCTATTATCATTTAGTTTATGTTTGTGTTAACATATGTCCTTTGCATATAAATGTATATATATATATATTATAAAATTAATTTATTTCATTCTGATTCTTTTATCCAATTTAATATTTTTTTATTTTAATTTATTTAATTTTGTCTCTGATTTATTTTTAAATTATCGGTAATATGTACAACTCTAGTGAAATCGCTGTTGATAATTTTTATGACAGTTTCTTTCAAAATTCTAGCAAATGATGAATTTAAAAAATTATATTTATTCGGAAATGACTTTATCCAACACTATGAATTGTGACATATTTCTAAAATAATTTTAAGTATTTTTACTCTTCTATTTTTCTACAATATTTTCCTAAATTAGCCATTTCGAGGCCCCCATCATGTGGAGCTCAACTTTCATGACTTGGATAGTTTTGATTGAGCTCACACTTTTAAATATGGACACTTGTTAAAGTAAGATTGGTTTATTTCTTATATAAATATTTATATTTAATTTATTGATCGATTAAGTTAAATTATATATTGTAGAGATCAATTATAAAAACGTTTCTCCTAATCTAGTTTAATTTATTTAAGTTACAATATTAAAATTATTTTAAAACCTAACATCCCATCATTTTAGACCCATTGATAAGTAATCAAAATTCGTCTCTTACATTAATATTTTTATGCCATTTTTTACGATGTTTTGTTGGACTTTCCATTCTCGTTTGAATTACAAGGGTGGTCTTAGTTAGTTTATTTTATTAATAATATTTTGTGATTCATTTTATCATTTATGTCAATATAATGATTATCAAATTGAAATTACATATATATAAGTGTAAGATTGAAAAGCTTAATATCGATTTATGATTAGGATAAATGTAAATTAATAGTTAAAATTATATATATTTTTGTCATTTTTTTATTTTTAATCTCTCATTTAATAGTCTGAGATGGTTACAAGTGCTGAAAAGTCAACAAGTGTAGTCAACTTTCGGTGGGGTTTTTTGACAACAATATTTTCGGTGCAAGTGGTGCAAATGGAAGCTGAAATTGTTGAATATTTTGGATGGTAAAACTATGCAATTAGTCATTGAAATTTAGGGTACTTTCAAATTAGTCCTTAAGCTTCAACTATAAGTACCCTAGCTCATTTAGCTTCAAAATCATCCTAAAGCATTCTAGCTTTCTTCCAATACTATAGAGAATTTAGAGAGTTTCTTGAGAGTTGTTTTCTCCTTTTTATCAAGAGAGAATTATCATTGTTTTCTCCTTGGTAGATCGAGGGAGGTTGTAATTCCTATTTTTCTCATAGTGAAATTCTTCTACCGTTGCCCGTGGTTTTTACCCTATATTATTTAGGGGTTTTCCACGTAAATTTTGTGTCTTCTTTATCTTCATTTTTATTTTCTCAAATTATCAGTTGCGATTTTGCTCTATCCGATAGCCGTCTTCCGCAACAATTGGTATTCGAGCCAGATTAGAGAATGTAATGTCTGATTATTGTCTTTGTGGTTGCCACCAAAAGGTGAATCCTCCAACATAAGAAAGTAAGAAGTTATTACCCATTCTTTGAAGGTTCTAGAGAACTATTCACGATAGTGAAATAGTGGGAGCTATCCGTAAATGAAGCAATGACAACGAAATTTGATATTGAAAAGTTCAATGGGAGAAATTTCTCATTGTGGAAATTGAAGATGAAGGCCATCCTGAGGAAAGACGGTTGTCTAGCAGCTATTAGCGAAAGGCCAGTAGATTTCAAAAACGACAACAAATGGATCGAAATTGACGAAAATGCTATGGCAAACTTTCATCTAGCATTAGCAGATAAAGTATTGTCAAGTATCGAGGAGAAGAAGACAACTAAGGAGATATGGAATCATCTCACCAAACTGTACGAGGCCACATCGCTGCACAATAAAATTTTCCTTAAGAGAAAATTGTACACTCTCCGTATGCCAGAATCTACTTCAGTGATGGAGTACTTAAATACACTGAACACTTTATTTTCTCAGCTGACATCCTTAAGCTGTAAAATAGGAGAACAAGAACGTGCTGAACTTCTACTTCAAAGTCTACCGGATTCGTATGATCAACTCATCATCAATTTGACAAACAATAATGTCATCAGTCTAGTCTTCGATGACGTTGCAGCTGCTGTTCTACAAGAAGAAAATTGGCACAATAACAAGGAAGACAGACAAGTAAATCTGCAACAAGCAGAAGCGTTGACAACGATGACAACGATGAGAGGGAGATCAACAGAACGTGGCCAAAGCAGCAGTCACAAACATGGTAGATCGAAGTCGAGAAGCAAGAAGAATTTAAAGTGTTACAACTGTGGAAAGAAGGGTCACTTGAAGAAGGATTGTTGGAGTCTAAATAAAAACTCCAATCCTCAAGGCAATACCGTAAACACTTCAGATGATGGAGATGCTCTATGCTGTGAAGCGTCAACCACCGTGGAAGGAAGAAAACGATTTACAGATATATGGCTCATTGATTCGGGAGCAACATATCACATGACCTCAAAAAGAGAATGATTCCATCATTATGAACCTGTCTCAGGAGGATCTGTGTATAGTTGCAATGATCATGCCTTAGAGATCATAGGCGTGGGAACCATCAAATTGAAGATGTATGATGGAACAATTAAAGTTGTTTGAGATGTGCGGCACGTGAAAGGCCTGAAGAAAAATTTATTATCCTACGGATTGTTGGATAATAATGCAAGCAAGATTGAAACACGAAAAGGAATCATAAAGGTATTCCGTGGAGCGCTTGTGGTACTGAAAGGCGAAAAGATAGCTACAAACTTGTACATGCTGAAGGGAGAGACTTTGCTAAAAGCAGATGCCTCTGTTGCCTCATGTAGTTCAAATTCTGCAATGCTATGGCATCAGAAACTTGGACACATGTCAGAACAAGGAATGAAAGTCCTTGTGGAGCAAAACCTACTTCCAGGCTTAATAAAGGTATCACTTACCTTGTGTGAGCATTGCATAACAAGTAAGCAGCACCGGTTGAAATTCAACACGTCAAATTCTAGAGGTAAAAGTGTTCTAGAATTGGTTCACTCTGACGTATGGCAAGCACCAGTTACATCCCTAGGCGGAGCAAAATACTTTGTCTCATTTATTGATGACTACTCTAGGAGATATTGGGTGTACCCTATTAAGAAGAAGTCAGATGTGTTTTCAACTTTCAAAAACTTCAAAGCGCGGGTGGAACTTGATTTTGGAAATAAGATCAAGTGTTTCAGAATAGATAATGGAGGAGAATACACAAGCGAAGAATTTGATGACTTTTGCAGGAAAGAATGCATCAAAAGACAGTTCACAGTGGCAAACACTCCTCAACAAAATGGAGTGGCAGAGCGGATGAACAGAACCTTGTTAGAAAGAACAAGAGCAATGTTGAGGGATGCAGACCTAGAAAAATCATTCTGGGCAGAAGCAGTCAATACCGCTTGTTATTTGGTGAATCGAGCTCCATCAACTGCAATAGAGCTGAAGACACCGATGGAGATGTGGACTGGTAAACCAGCTGATTATTCAAACCTCCAAGTATTTGGAAGTATTGTGTACGTGATGTACAATTCCCAAGAAATTCAAAGCTAGATCCAAAATCCAGGAAATGCAAATTCTTGGGGTATGCTGATGGTGTAAAGGGGTATCGCTTGTGGGATCCCACTACCCGTAAAGTGATCATCAGCAGGGATGTTATCTTTGTAGAAGATAAACTACAAAGAAAAGAAGATGATGATAGCGCTGAAAAGTCAGAGACTACACATATACATGTGGAAAAGGAGGTTGAACAAGGAGATTATTCTGAAGCAGAACCAGCACATGATGAACAAGAACCAGAGAGTTCTGAAGCTCCAAAAACTCGTCAATCAGATCGTGTGAGAAGACGTCCCAATTGGCACTCAGATTATGTTATAGAATGTAATATTACATACTGCCTTTTAACAGAGGACGGTGAGCCATCAACATACCAGGAGGCAATAAACAGCTCAGATGCTTCACTGTGGATGATGGCGATGCAAGAAGAAATCGAAGCCCTTCATAAAAATAATACATGGGACATTGTGCCACTACCACAAGGAAGGAAGCCAATTGGTAACAAATGGGTCTTCAAAATCAAGCGAAATGGTGACGATCAAGTTTAGAGGTATCGTGCAAGACTGGTGGTCAAAGGATATGCTCAAAAAGAAGGTATTGATTTCAATGAAATATTTTCTCCTGTTGTTCGACTAACAACAGTTCGAGTAGTTTTGGCAATGTGTGCTACATTGAACTTACATCTAGAGCAGCTAGATGTTAAAACAGCTTTTCTTCATGGAAATCTTGAAGAAGAGATTTACATGCTCCAGCCTGAAGGTTTTGAAGAAAAAGAAAAGAAGAACTTGGTTTGCAGGTTGAACAAATCTTTGTACGGTCTAAAGCAGGCGCCGAGGTGTTGGTATAAGAGATTTGATTTCTTCATTATGTGCCTTGGATATAACAGACTTAATGCAGACCCTTGTGCTTATTTCAAAAGGTCTGGTGATAACGATTTTGTTATAGTGTTGTTGTATGTGGATGACATGTTGGTTGCAGGACCCAACAAAGATCATATTGACGAATTGAATGCACAACTGGCTAGGGAATTTGAAATGAAGGACTTGGGATCAGCAAACAAGATTCTAGGGATGCAAATTCACCGAGACAGAAGTAATAGGAAGATTTGGCTTTCACAAAAGAATTACTTAAAGAAGATCTTGTCACGATTCAGCATGCAAGATTGTAAGCTAATTTCTACCCCTCTTCCTATTAACTTCAAATTATCCTCCAGTATGAGTCCTAGCAGTGAAGAAGAGAGGATGGAGATGTCTCGAGTACCGTATGCATCGGCAGTGGGAAGTTTAATGTTCGCTATGATATGCACAAGACCAGACATTGCACAAGCAGTGGGAGTGGTTAGTCGGTACATGGCGAATCCAGGCAAAGGACATTGGAATATAGTAAAGAGGATCCTGAGATACATCAAAGGGACCTCAAATGTTGCATTATGTTACGGAGGATCAAACTTATTAATCAATGGGAATGTAGATTCTGACTATGCAGGGGATTTGGATAAAAGCAAATCTACAACAGGATATGTGTTCAAAGTTGTTGATGGAGCTGTAAGCTGGGTTTCTAAGTTGCAGTCAGTTGTGGCTACATCCACAACAGAAGCAGAATATGTAGCAACTACACAAGCCAGTAAAGAAGCAATTTGGTTGAAGATGTTATTGGAGGAGCTTGGGCACAATCAAGAGTATGTCTCTATATTTTGTGACAGTCAAAGCGCCTTGCATCTAGCAAGGAATCCAACATTTCATTCAAGGACAAAGCACATACGAGTTCAGTACCATTTCATTCGGGAAAAGGTAGAAGAAGAGACGGTAGATATGCAGAAGGTCCATACCAAAGACAACATAGCAAATTTCATGACGAATCAACACTGATAAATTTACCTGGTGTCGATCCTCCAGTGGCCTGTCAGAAACGTAAGCAGCATAAAGGTACAAGGTAGAAAGAATGGTGTGAAGATATGATTGTTCCAATCAAATCTTCAAGTGGGAGATTGCTGAAAAGTCAACAAGTGTAGGCAACTTTCGGTGGGTTTTTTTGACAACAATATTTTCGGTGCAAGTTGTGCAAATGGAAGCTGAAATTGTTGAATATTTTGGATGGTAAAACTATGCAATTAGTCATTGAAATTTAGGGTACTTACAAATTAGTCCTTAAGCTTCAACTATAAATACCCTAGCTCATTTAGCTTCAAAATCATCCCAAAGCATTCTAGCTTTCTTCCAATACTATAGAGAATTTAGAGAGTTTCTTGAGAGTTATTTTCTCCTTTTTATCAAGAGAGAATTATCATTGTTTTCTCCTTGGTAGATCGAGGGAGGTTGTAATTCTTATTTTTCTCATAGTGAAATTCTTCTACCGTTGCCCGTGGTTTTTACCATATATTATTTAGGGGTTTTCCACGTAAATTTTGTGTCTTCTTTATCTTCATTTTTATTTTTTCAAATTATCAGTTGCGATTTTGCTCTATCCGATAGCCGTCTTCCGCAACAACAAGATGTTATATAATCAAAACTTTCTTAACCCATTGATAATGCACACAAGTACAGACATAATTGCTCTAATCGATAATCTCTAGGGAGAACAACATTTAGTGGTAAAGTCACTTGCTCTATCTGTGACACGGTTTTGTGTGAGTGCTTCCATAATGAGTCAATTAATGAAAGTTTTATGGATCACAACATAAACTTTTACAAGGTTTTTCTTATGGCCTACATATACGAAACTAATTATTTTTCTTGCTTTTGGCTATGCTGGATTCGCTCTGTGGGTTTGATTTATTATTATTTGAATTTTAGGAAAACCCATATTTAATATTTATATTTTGTTACGTTTTAAATATTTAAATTATAAAATTACAATTCGAGTTGGAATTACAGAAGTTACTGTCCTTGGTCCGACCTGAATGAGTTTAACTTACAAAAGATTTGTCTTGTTTCTTTGAAATGTGTAATCCGAAATCTTAGGGTCTAGATATCTTTTTAGATTTTTCGGTATACACGTGAATTTCGTATTTGTAAATTCTTTATATAGCATATAATGTTATAATATTTTAAATAAAATTTGCTAATATATATTTATACAACAATATCATAATAAGAAAAGAAACTCATACTTTTTTATATATGTAAACTGTTAAATAATTAATTACATACATATGCAATAGAAATCCCAAATTTAGAAGCAAGTGGATAAATCATTTTTTTTCTTTTTAAAAGATAGTTTTCAATCATTTAATATTAAAGGCTCACATCTCTGACGTTCATTGTGCTCGAAACTAAAATCTTAAAAAATAATAATAATTCTTTTACTAACGAGATTGTTTAATTTGATTTGTACGTGAATAACTCAACTTAGATATATTTGTAAGCACCAAAATGTCCTATATTTTAAATCCAACAATAGAGCAGCAAATTTTATATCAATTGTTGTCTAATAAGCATATATTTGTGAGTTGATTACCGATTAATTCATAAATGTTATAAATCTGTCGCATCATACTCGAACTTATTATGATATTTTTGTATAGATAACAATTGATGATGCATAATTAGTATATATAGAGAGCAAAAGAATAAAGAAAAATCCAAGAAGTTGCTGAGAGACAAAAGGAAGGAAAATAACCATAACATTCACATGTACTATCATTTACCATGGGGCCAGAAAAAGACTATGAAAAAAGATGATCAATCAATGAAAATCACATCGGATTGTGCATCAACACATGAGCTCATCGCATCTGATTTAACTATAATTATTGAAAACAAGAGATATACCTGACACGAGAGAATATATATTAAAATTATGTTCTTCTCTTTTTCTTCTGTTTAAAAGACCAGACAATTTGCAAATTCTGTAGTGGGAACTCGGTGGCGTTTCTGGTGTTCTTTATTGTGTTATTTTGCCCCCTCGAATTCCATTATCTTCTTGACGGATTCTATTTTTACTGTCGTTTGCCGCTATCGTTTCATCATTTCAACCGAGTGTGAGACAACGCTGATATTAAGCTGTCAATTCATTGGCTGAAACGCCTATCTTGCTCTTCGTCAAAAATGGTTCGTAGCCACTGTTTCATACTTTGCCGAAGACATTGCCGCTTTTTCCTAATATTTCTCTTGATTTTAAGCTCGATCCAAGTTGGATACCAAGTTGAAGGTACGTGGTTAAGCATCTTATTCATCACAACCAATAAGTTTTGTTCATAATATTTGAATCCAAATTGTTCAGGTAGACCAAACCCCAAATCTGATAGCTTTTCAAAGGTAAGTCGCCAACAAAACAAAAGAGCTATGTTTCGTTTTCTCTATGATCGTACAATGAATGCTGAGAATGTTTCTTCTTCTTCTTCTTCTTACGTTGGATAGGCAGTAAATGAAGAGAAGGAAATATTGAGAGGTCGGATAGGGTCAAGGCCGCCAAGGTGCAAGAGAAGATGCAGCTCATGCGGGCATTGTGAAGCCATTCAAGTACCTATAGATCCACAACTCAGAAATGGGAACAAGAATATTTCAAAGTTGAACTTTGATGCTGCTTACACCAGAGGAGTTGATAACTCCAACTACAAGCCCATGAGTTGGAAATGCAGATGTGGGAACTTCATCTTCAACCCCTGAAAATATTGTTTGCCAGAAACAGAAATTTAGGTCGCCCAACACCTTTTTTGCACCATGAAAATCATTGTAAAAGAACATATATATATATATATTCCTTTAGTAGTGTTCTCTTGTGAGATTCAGATGTTTGGCGATGCTGCACCTTCATAATTCGTACTACTATTCTCATTTCTCATTGTCTGCTTCGAGATATATCGTAGTTTCTTGATAATCAGAATATCGAGTATATACTGCAAATAAAGTATATTTTTGCTTCGCATTACATCACTCATGTGATGAATTCTCAGAGATCAGAAACAAACTGTTAAGCTTGAACTTGATGGGATATTTCATTGGCATATTTCTAATCTGGGTTTTATCTCTTCTTTTTTTCTGGATATGATACAAAATTCACGAATCTTTCGTGTACGAATATTTTATGTTTAAAACACTCAAATAAACAGTAGGCAAGCTTGCAGGCTACCAAATTCCTGAATCACAGCAGCTAAATGAAAGGTCCAACACGGCTGCTACGGCCAAAAGCCATGGGGTCATAACTACGTATTTGCTCTTTTACTTGTAAGTAAATATACAATCAATTTTCCGACGACAGCAGCACGTGGAAAGGACAAGTTTAACTATGAATGATAACACTCAAGATTTAAATTATGATTGTGACTGCATTTTCAATCACATTATGTTTGTAACTGCATTTTCAATAGCATTATATTTATCGCTATTACCGACCGCAACATTAATCGAGTTATCCAACAAATTCATTGGTAAGTGGAAAGAATATGAAAGGCGCATTTGGGCGCAACAGAACAGTCACGTGGGGGAGGGGCTATGTCCTAAATCTGTGAAGACAGACCACTTTAAGGCCCCACAGCAGCCAAAAGGATTCTGATTCCCAGTTTTTGCAGGCATTGAAATTTCTCTATCCCCCTTATGGACAGAATATACTGTACTTTCGATATACAGAGACAGCAGCAAGGGCACGAGTCACCCCTACGAGTACCAGTTGATTTGAATGGGCGCCACCCGTAAACAGATTGGATACTTGGGTTCGTTAGGGCAATTTCGAGTGGATTGGATTCTTTTCTTCTTAAAATAATTTGACTTTGAGAAAGATTACTTGCAGATTAGATTCTATAAGTTGGTCCCAATCACGAATATTTAACAGAATTAAGAGCAAGAATCCATGCTCGGATCAAATGATGTTTGATATCCTTCCTATTTTTGTCTCGAATTTATGATGTTTTGCATGTTGCGAGCTTAAAACAAAAGGTTCAAACCTTTGCCCATCTTGAGACACGCATGCCTGCATAACATATAGTTTCTGCAAATTTATCCATTGGCTGTAACCTGTAAGCAAACATGAACACTACTGCACAATGGAAGGAGAAGTCACGTTTCTCAATTCCAACAAGCCAAACTCTGGAGATTTGAGAGCCCTAAGACTACGGGTCATTTGCAGCCTCCCAACACTTGAGGAGGCAGGTTGCACGGGGGAAGTATCCTCCATGTTATACTCGGCAATTTAAATAACAGTCACTGAAAGAACGGCCATCAAGATGCAATCTAATAACTTTTCTTCATCCTAGAGGTCAGTATTAGACTTCATCAGCAACGAGGATTTGAGGACACTGTAATTACAAGAATCTCATCCTACTTCACAATTTAAACCAAGAAAACTGCCAAAAACACGGTTAACAAGAGGCGACATGCATCAGTTGCGAAAGCAACTCATCAGCTTGGAGGAAAAGGGAAAGGTGTTAAACATAGAAAACCTTTTCGATCTCTTCATTAAAAGTAGACACTTTTGTGAAAGGTAGATTGAATCAATCCAATGTAGACTGATGAGGTACTTTCCAATGCTTGATGTGATTTGAGACTTCACAATCATTTCATTGGTAGCAGAGATGGAAGTATTATTAAAAGTAATGAAGTAATGACTACCACGAATAGATCACCCAAATTCATCACTCATCACATAAAAACGGCATAAAACTAGCTAATAGTTGTTATTATTTGGCACCCAGCACCGAGTGAGTTACAGAACATATTAAACAACTTTTCTGCTAAAGCAGGAACATGTCTTATTGTTTCTATTATCAAAACAGGTTCCCCCTATTTTGAAGAGGAAGTGCAAGATTTACTCTCTTATCATGTAAATTAACTACGGAAGCACTCGAGGCATGTACATGGACAAGAGAAGTAAACCAGAATATAACAATACAATTCTAGTTATGTATAATCATTCGACATGCAATTCATATCCAAAACAAACTCACCTATATTTAAAGCTTGATTAATGCTGCGCCCATTGAATCTGCTTAATATCAATACCTTCCTTCACCATCTCATAAAGTGGGCTCATTTCCCTTAATTTCTCAACCTGTTTCACAGTAAGCTCAACTGCCTTATCTATCTCCTCCTCAGTAGTAAACCTCCCAATCCCGAACCTAATTGAAGTATGTGCCATATCCTCATCCACACCCAATGCTCTCAACACATAAGAAGGCTCCAAACTTGCGCTGGTACAAGCACTCCCACTAGACACTGCCACTTCTTTCAACCCCATCAACAAACTCTCCCCTTCAACATATGCAAACGACAAGTTCAAGTTCCCAACATACCTCCTATCCATACTCCCATTCACCACCACCCCATCAATCTTCTCCCTAATCCCATTCAACAACCTCTCCTGCAAACTTTTGATCCTCTTCTCATCATACTCCATTTCCTTCATTGCCAACTCACATGCGGCTCCCATCCCGACCACAAGCGGAGTAGGCACAGTCCCACTCCTTATCCCTCTCTCTTGCCCACCTCCATTCATTTGCGGCTCAACTCTTACCCGTGGCCTCCTTCTCATATACAATGCCCCAACTCCTTTAGGACCATAAATCTTATGACCACTTAAACTCATCAAACTAGCATTACATTTCTCTACATCAACCTTAATCTTCCCTAAAGCTTGTGCAGCATCAGTATGAAAAGGGACATTAAATTCTTTACAAATTTTACCAATTTCTTCAACAGGTTGAACCACACCAATTTCATTATTAACAGCCATAATAGAAACTAAACCAGTATCCGGCCGGATTTCTTTTCTTAATCTATCCAAATCAATAAGCCCATCAGACCCAACAGGTAAATAAGTTACCTCGAAACCTTCCTGTTGAAGATGCCGGCAAGAATCCAAAACGCATTTGTGCTCCGTTTGAGTCGTGATGACGTGGCGCTTCTTTTCTTTATAAAAATGCATAACGCCTTTGATTGAGATGTTGTTCGATTCGGTGGCGCCAGAGGTGAAGACGATTTCTTTAGGGGAAGCTCCGATAAGCGCTGCGACTTGTGCTCGGGCTGTTTCAACGGCGGTTTCAGATTCCCAACCGTAGAGATGAGTGCGGGAGTGAGGATTCCCATAACGGGAGAGATAAAACGGTAGCATGGAATCTAAAACCCTAGGGTCCACGGGTGTAGTAGCTTGCGTGTCGAGGTAAAGCGGACGGCCCGATATTTTCACACCTTTCATGGTGATTCCTGTTGGTTCCTCGTATTCTGTAGGAGAAGCGACGGCAGCCGCAGTGGAGAAGCGGCGGATAATGGCGGTTGGCTTGGTCTTGGTTAGGGTTTGACGAAGAAGCAGCGAGGCCATTTCTCCTTTTCTCTTGGAACTTCTTTTTTCCCCTTTTTGTCTATAATTTTTTCCTGCGTTGCAGGAAAGCAAAGCATAACTATAAGAGAGACGCGGGTGAAGAAAGGGTTTTGATAAATATACGACCGCCACCTTTTGTTTTCCAATGCTAACACGTGGTTCCATACCTGCCGCTTAGGTAAATAAATTAATTAATTACAACCTTTTAAAACTTTTATAATTAATTAGGTTAAATATGATTTTGGATGAGTAAGAAACCGAGTGAATATATATATATATATATATTTGAAAATTCTATAATAATTATAAAATAATCTTTATTTAAAAATTTTATTAATTATTGATAATATATGTACGTTTTATAAACATGATTATTTAAATTTGAATCATTTAAAATGAACAATATTTTTCTTATCTTTGAAACATTTAATGAGTATTTTATAATTCAAAATTTTAAAATTTTAGTCAATCTAATTTAATCTAAATTTATTTTTGTTTATTTATAATAATTATTATTTTGATTTTTTAACATTTTATAATATCATTGGTAGTTGACTATTTCAATTAAGTTACTATTTTTTAAACATCGTTTTCACTTGTATAAATTTTCTTTTAGAAAAACTAGTAATATATCAATAATTTCTAAAGCAGATAATTAAAAGTTTTTAGTGTACATCTGACCTCTCCCTTAAGTGGTGGATTCATTACTCATAGGTATAAAATTTCCTTTCCATTCCCTTAATAGGAATTGTTCAAGACAAATCAATTAATATTCAAATTGCAATAAAAAATAAAGGTAAAGTATACAAACGATCATCCGATTATAAGGTATTGCTTTAGTCTCTCGATTATTAAAAATTATAAAATGGTCTCTAGATTATATGATGTTGCGTTGTTAAGTCTTTCGACTATTAAAAGTTTCAAAATTGTCACTCAATTATTCATATGTTCCAAACTCGTTATTTTCTGTTAAAAAATTAGTAGTCATCTGAGTTGGATATTAACTTGTAAAATGAAATATGAAAAAATTTGATCTCATAATAGTTTGCGTTGTATTTTATGGATCAACTCTCTATTTACATTATATTATCGAACCAGTGCTTCAAATATTATATCGTCGAGTCAGTGCTCTAGAGATTATACCGTCAAATTAGTGCTTGAAAAGCAACGACAATGCTAGTAGACATTATTAAAATAAGATTTTATCATATCTTAATCAATAAATTAATGTCCAGCTCATACGACTATCATTTTTTAACGGGAAAAGACAAGTTTGGAACATATGAATACTCAGGTGACCATTTTGTAACTTTTAATAGTCAAGGGACTCAACAAAGTAAAATCCCAAAGTTGAGGGACCATTTATAACTTTTAATAGTCTGAGGACTCAACAAAGCAACACCTTATAGTCGGGATCATTTGTTTAGTTTATCATAAAAGTAATTTATAGTCTAAGTCACTTAATTTATACTTGACTTTCTATGTAGATGATAAACCTGTTTTATTATATTATATTATCAAATTTTATTATTAATAAATTAATTCTTTTATTAGTTCCGTCAAGTAATTTTTATGATTAAAGCTCACTCAAGATACATACATAGCTCAAAATCAAAGTTAATTTTATCTAGAAAGTAATAAGTCATATACAACTAATAAGACACTTTTTATATAAAATTATTTTAACGAATTTTGAGGTATATGAAAATTAATGTTAAATTTTAACATTGACTAATAAAACATTATAGAAGTATGAGATCAAATTACTCTAAATTAAAATATATAGACTAAGTCACAATCTTAAGTATAGTAGAGGGATCAAAATAAGAATAAAATCTTACAACCCGATTTAACTAAAAACGGCGTAGTACACATATAATGTAATTACACGCGCCATTAAGAGTGTGAAGACAAAGAGAGAGAGTGAGAATGCAGGAGATTTTTTAGATTTGCAGTGATCGATGGAATGCCGTTTTAAGGAGCAGGGACGAATGCACCATTTATGTCTTCCAAACTCTCTGATTTTCCATTTCGAGATCCAATCTCATCCCATAGCTTATACAATCTTGGAATCGAGTTTTCTTCTCTTCCTTCTTTTAGCATTTCGTCCGAATTCCTGGAAATATAACTATTTTCGGATTTTTCACTTAGAAAACAAAAAGCTTTTGTGTTTCGTTTCTTCCTGATCATTTTGGATTCGAGGTAAGTCTTCTATCCGAGCTTTTTTAATTTAATTTTCGATTGTTAAAACTGGATTTACTTTTAAAATTCAAGTGGTTGATTTGTTTTAGTTTTTTTAAATATAATTTTGATCCTTTGTTATCTCTTTCATAAAACTTCTTCTTAACTTATTTTTATGTCCTTTTTAAACATTGAAAAGACATAAGAGTTAAAGTTTATGTCTTGGTTAAAGCTGTAAGAGCGTTGGATTCCTCTTGTTTGAATGGTCTGCCATTGATTTATTTTCCGAATTTTGTCAACCTTCGTCTTGTTCATTCTTTATTTATTGTCTTTTTTCTTTGGATTGGGTCAGTTGTAATTGTTACTATTACCGTGTTCGACCATATTCTCTTATGGGAATTTGAATTTGATATATTTATGTTCATAGTAAATTACCATTTGAGCTTTAGTTCATGGGATGATCTGGATTTGCTTTGCATGTCTTGCATTTTTATAATAGAAACATTGTCTGCTTGAGTTTTCGTTTTCTTCCTGTCGTGTTAACCTATTAGTTCTTTGCTACAATGTTATCGTTGATGTAAAAGAAATTCGATGTCATGTGGTGTTATTCGAGCAGGTTTTGTTGAAGAAAGTGCACCATGTTCAGGGGTTCACCTTATAGGAATCAAAGATCCGAAGGGTTGAAGTTGAAACATGCTCTACAAATATGTCTTCTGACTGCTATTTGCATTTGGCTGCTTTACCAAGTTAGGCACTCGAGTGAGAAGAAAGCCGAGTATGAGAAATCGGCGAACCAAGTCATAAAGTTGGGGAGAAAGGACCTTCCTCAAGCAGAGAAAACGATTATTAAGGATGTGAGGGTCAAGGAAGAAGACGAGGAAGGAAGCAAGATTGGAGAAGAAGGTAACAAGCTTGAGGAAACTGAAACTGAAGGAAGAGGGAATGGAGATGATGATGTGATGGGTGAGCACGATGATGTGAAAGCGGAAGAGGAAACCGAACACACAGAAAATACTACAGATGGAGAGAAGGAAAATGAAGAAATTCGGAACACTGAGGTTGAAGAGAAGGAAAGCGGAGACCTGGAGAGTGAAAGGACTAATGAGAATGTTAGTGAAGATAAGGGGTTGGAAGAGAGTAAAGAGGACAGTGAAAACAAGGCGAGTGAAGTCAATGGAGAGGAAGGGGAAAATAAGGCAGTTGAGGATAAAGAAAACACCGAGGAGAGTCGAGAGAAGGAAAATAAACATATTGGAGAAGAGAGTAACGCAACGGAAAGCGGCAAGAAAGAGACTGAGAAGAGCGGAGGTGACATAGAAAATTTAGGTACATCAGATGATGGGGTCCATGATGGAGTTGAAAGGAGCAATAAAGAAGCAAGGGAAGAACTTTACAAGGGGGATGATGCTTCAAGCGAGGTAGCCAATCATACCCAACATGCATCACTTGAGAATGAGACAGGCGGTACAGAAAATTCCAATGAGTCGGAGCAATTAAAAAACAACGGTAAAAATGCGTTTGACTGGGAGAAAGGATTGAATAGCAGTGGAGCAGCCAATGTTCATCATAAAGAGTTGAATGTGCAGGAGAATGAAACGACTGAAAACAATCAAGAGAGTGGTAATGAGAGCACTGAGGCTTCAGTGACAGATACAAAATCAAATGAGCACCTGAATGGTACAGAGGCATCATCCGATTCAACTCAGAATGAAAATGATCAGCAACCGGACAAATCCGCCTATGTTGGCAATGGCGAGCGATTTAATTTAAATGCAATTGCTACTTTGACTGAGCACGTGAATGGAGCTAATGGAGGTTCTGCAAGCTCTACCAGTAACTCTGAATCTGTTGAATCAAATGGGCAGATTGAGATCTCTGATGCACGTACAGGGTTCGACAGCAATTCTTCATCTTCAGTTACAAGCCAAAATGACACAGTTCAGACTGACGAATCCAGCAATAATTCTGGAGTAGAGGGTACACGGGAAAAACTTCTTTTCTTTAACACAATTGATAATTCAAATGCTGGCCAGAATGAAAATGTTCGTTCTTCTGATTCTTCAATTGCCGAAGAGAAGACATTGTCCTCAAACACTAATGATAATGCTGGTGCAGGTCAGAATGAGAATGAGAGTGGTGGCGATACCAACAATGACACAAATGTAAATGGGAGAGACAGCAGAACTGACAATCAGAGCAACACTAACGACATTGCAAATGCAAATGAAGATGTTACTGAAAAGGACAACAACAATTCAAATTTAAATGAAAATGCTGCTTTGAACAACGAGAAGAATACAGGTCAGAATGAGAATAATGCTTCCCAGAGCAACAATGAGAAAGCAAGTCAGAATGAGAACAATGATACTGTTCTGAGCAATAACAACAACAATGAGAATGCTAGGCAAAATGAGAACAATGCTGGGCAAAATGAGAACAATGCTGCTCAGAGCGTTGACGACAAACGGAATGCTGGTCAGAATGAGAATAATGCTTCCCAGAGCAACAACAGCAACAATGAGAATACAAGTCAGAATGAGAACAACGCTGCTGTTCAGATCAATACCAACAACAATGAGAATACAAGTCAGATTGAGAACAATGATGCTGTTCAGATTCAAACCAACAACAACGAGAATGCAAGTGAGAATGAGAACAATGTTGCTAAGAGCATTACCAACAAAGAAAATGCAGGTCAGAATGAGAATAATGCTTCCCAGAACTACAACAGCAATAACAGTGAGCATGCAAGTCAGAATGAGAACAGTGCTGTTCAAATCAACACCAACAAAGAGCATGCAGGTATGGATGAAAACAATGCTTCCCAGAACTACAACAATAGCGAGAATGCAAGTCTTAATGAGAACAATGCTTCTCAGAGCATTATCGACAAAGAAAATGCGGGCCAGAATAGGAATAATGCTTCCCAGAACTTAAACAACGACGACAACACCACCAGTGAAAATGCAAACCAGAATAACAATGATGCTATTCAGAAAAACACAGACAAACAGGAAACCGCGAGTCAGGATGAGAGTAATAGGGCATGGACCTACGATAATGACAATGCAGGTCAGAATGAAAACAACAATTCTGCTCAAAGCGCCACCAACAACAATGGGAATTCAGATGAGAATGAGAACAATAATGCTTCACAGACCCACAAGAACAACAATGCAAGTGACAATTTTAGGACTTTGCCAGGCACCAGAACTGGGGGAAATGATGGTGAGAATGTAGCTACTGAGTGAAAATGATGATCTGTTGTTCACTATATGAATATTATAGCCATCAAAGTTTTTTCTTCTTCTTATTCCTGGGATGAAAAGGCAAAATTGTAAGTTCCTGGCCACTTGTGCTTTACTGTGATATTAGTACTGAAAGTGTTTGTTTTGTACTTATAGCTCTACTTCTAATGATAAACACTCCATGTTTCCATAAGCCACATATGTATATGTCTAAATTGTGTTCTACTGTATAGCAAAAATGGAAGTAATTTGTTTTGATTCAATAGAGTATCTTCCTGGAGGTCTTTTGCTTAACAAGGAAAGTTGTTTTCTGCAATTGTGTCTAGGGGGTTCTTTGATCATCATTTTGAGTCTATGAATTTGTTGCTCAACTTACAAGTACCAGTGAGGTTGGCAAAGCAATAAAATCTGATAGCTTCCCAAGACCTAAAATCTATCTGAAAAAGCAGACCGCTTACCTTATCTTTATCATCCGAAGTTCCGGTTGGATTGTCCCATAATTTTAGGATTTTTCTTGGTAACATCATTGTTGCCTTGTGAAAAAGACCTTCCATCTAACATTAAACGGTGAAAATATGGCATCTTCCATTGAGAAAGCAAGCTCTCGAGTATTCAGTGATTTGTCATAATCTTTACCAATATTCTTCTCTTTCAGTAGGTAGAGTTTAACTCCCTTATCATTTTCTTGTCATATTCTTACTAATTATCCTCCTTTTCCGATAGGTAATCTCAACTCTCGAATCATTCTTCTGTAGCTCTATACTCTCTTTCGTATTTCCAATATCCAGTTCTACTGCCAACAGCTCTCGTATCGCCACCCAGGCCAGGAATTTGGTTCAAAAGTCTATTTTATTGTTTTAAAGCGTAAATATGTAAATAGTCCTCCGACTATAGGGTACATTTCTATTGAGTCTCCATACTATGAAAAGTTATAAAATGATCACTCAACTTAAAAAGTAGGATAAACTATGTATTTAGTCACTCGCCTAATTTTCCCAGTTTCATTTTGGTCATCCAACTATATATTTTTACAAAATCATACCTATCGTTATGTTTTGGTTTCGTTTTGATCACTCGTTAAAAAAATTAACGGTGATATGATGTGGAACCGATCTTAAGGTAATACTACATCATCATTTCAACAGTTCTATTTATTTTTAACGACGTAGTTTAACAAAGAATCCATTAAACCACCTCAGTAATGAAAGATAATGTTGTTCTCTCTAAAGGTTATGGATTCGAATGGCAGTATATGTATATTACTTAATAAAAAGCATCTTCCGACGAGGGGACTTTTGCTATATTACCCAAAAGTTTATGATATTGTCTTATCTGTTTTTATTAACTGTACCTCAGCCTTCTTTCGAACAAAGTTTTTGCACGTATTTTTTTCATATAGAAATCGCACTCTAAGCTATCGTCTATTATTCGATTGCTAAGAATATTTGTTTTGACAGATTTTATCCAATACCCAACACTCTTTGTTGTAACAAACTTACTTCTGCTTAACTTCAATTCCATGAACTCATTTGATTTAAAATTGAACAATCATCTTTGCATCACTTTTAAAGTTCAAGTCATGATCATTCTCAAATTTAAATCAATTGATAATAGATGATGATTTGATCATTGAAAATCTATACTTAACAAGGTAACACCAAATAGTATTTTTATATTAATATGTATATATAGTTTATAGTTAAATTTCAATAAAAATATTATCTTGTATCTTACCTTTGGCTTTTCTTTTTCTTAATTCTCCATCTTTATCTGTTCGAGTTCGAGTTGCTTACCTTTAACAATTTAGAAAATTCACAATATTATGAAATACTTGATATCATTTTAACAGTTTAGGAACTTATAGGCATTAAAATTAAATTATATTTTATTCCACTCCTTGTTCAATCGCTCTTTTTTTAATCTTTTAAATTTATTTTTGAATAATAAAAGACAAAATACATATACATATATTGATATTAACTTACTTAATTTGTGTTCGTATTAATATATATCTGTAATATTTATTGAGTGCATTTTTTCAGATAATTGTTCGCATTAATATTTTGTATTGACTTGGTCTATTTTTCATATTTTATTTATTATAATTACTATTAACGTCTTTCTTTTTGTAACAATATATTTTTCATATAATATCTCTACTTAATTATTTAAAAAGAAAAGATAAAAGATAAATGGAATTGAAGAACTAAAAGGGAGTTTGGCCACGTGCGTACTCAAAATTGAAGTCAATAATGGATTACTAATTATTCGTTAGCATTAAGACTAACTTTTGATTTTGTTTAATTAGTCTATTGGTAGAAGATAATGGTCTGAATTATGGATGACACGTGAGACGTCAAACCTCATATAATTAGTCTATTAAATGCTTAGGAAGAATAACTCATGATTAAGGTTATTAATCATGTGTGTATGATCTCATTTCATTGGTTTTCTAGCTGCCCTCTAAGAAAGGGAAATAGGAAAGTGATGAATTAAATTTAATAACTTTGGGCCTATAGTGGGTGCTTACAACCCTAGAAGATTTTTATGCCTTCAAGTTGTTGGACGATAGTGGGTTTGGGAAATTCATCATGTAAAATTTGTGGATGAAAACTATGAACTTGTAGAACTCAAGTTTTGATTAAGGGTGCTTGTTGGTGAGTTGATTATGAGATGAGCGACGTTCGATTCAAATGAAAAACTATCTGATTTGTGTTTAATTTGATTTGATATTCGATAAATTTAGAAAAGTTTTATTCGATTTTGTACTCGTTAAAAAGCTTATTGCTTGACTATATTCATTGCTGTTAAAAATGTATCTTTCAGTTATTTGACAATGAACGATCACATCCCTGGTATTTATAGTACTTGAACTCGAGACTTCAAGGAATAACAATAATTCATTTATCACAAAAGTTATTTGATCCGTGCTACCTTGTTTAAGATATACTATATAAAGTTTAAAATAAACATAAATTAACAAATTTAACAAAAAAAATGATAAAAAATAGCGTGTGAAGCATTTCCAATATCTAAATTCCAAAGTAACAATGTACATATACACCAAACGAACGTATTATAATCAAAATAACAATTCACAAATATACCAAACTAACGTGTTATAATTAAAGTAACAATTCACAAACACCCCAAACTAACATATTACAATCATTTTGAAAAATAAATAACAATATATAATCAATCTTTAAAATAAGGCAAATAACATCTTAAAAATTTATTAAAAAATTAACAAGTTATCCATGAATTTATTGAATTAAGTTGGATTTTATTTAACTCAAATTGTTAAGGTTTTAAGTCGAATTCAATTTTAAATCGAATCAATTTGAATTAAACATTAACCAAATTTTAATTAAATCAAACTCAAACCGTTCCAAACTACTCAATTCAACTAACACTCCTAATCTTGACTACTCTATTTATTTTCAGGGACAGTGCATCTTCAACATTTCCACTTAAAAGACCGTGGTGCAACTATTACTTCCACAATATGAATAGTTTTTAAATAAGTGATGAATTTATCCTGTTCTCGATACATAACTTAATGCCTTGGCCTCACCGTTCATGCAGACTCTAATATTTCCGCCTTTTTTTGACTTTGCTCGTTCCACATTATTACTTTTTTACTATACTAATATAGTATTAGTTTATCCCTGTTTGCACAGAGAACCAAGTTTTATACTATCAAGTATTAAAATACGCATAAATTAAACATATCCATGGAAACATTCAGCATCCAAGGACAGCAGAAAATTTTGAGTTTCAAAGTGTTTTCACTAACTCTGAAATTTGAAGGTTGAACGTGATTATCAAATTATTGCGTTCGAAGTACCAACAGAAGAGGAACAAGCAAAGCTACGCAAAGAAAGATGGGCAATTAATCATGGAAATAACCTAGAGAAAATCAGTATAATCAGAAGAATGAAGCGAAAATAATTTAAGAAAAAACAGACAGAAAGATTTAGAGGAAGAGTCTTTCATTTCATTATATGTATGGAGAATAAATGCAATCTATTGAAAACTGGGAAGAAAAAAATGCAACATCACCATGGATCACCATCGTACGTCCTCGCGTATAATAATAGCAAGAGAAAAGATGATTTCTTCTTCATACGGGCTTAAAAGGGTCGTCTGCTGCTTTTCCTTTTTCTTGGAAACTAGAGGACTACATAACAAAGATCATTCAACCAAAAGGAAGCATACAATATGATGAGAACAATCTAAAACTAAGCACTGAAAACCGTTACTTCTGCACAATTGCCTGGGTTCATCCTGTCTGCCTAATTCCTTTATCTAATTCTATGAAGCAATGCTGTTTTAAAAGTGTAGTGAGATAGACAAGAAAAGAGAGAAAAGAGTTGTACATTAAGTTGCAGCCTTGTCCAAGTATATGAGCTTTGAGATTACAGAGGGAAGTATGAATGGAAGGGTAATCTGGTCTCACCAAACGTCACTGTAGAGAAATGGATGGTTGAGAAAGCCGAGAAATGGTTGTGACCTGAAGCCATTTTCTGGAACTTCTCCATTTGAGCCCCTCCCCCAACCCCACCAGGGTGTGAAGAGGTTTGAAGATCGAGAGAGGACGTAGAGATGAGGTTATAAAAGAGGACCCAGATGCCTGGAGGAAGATGGCAGAATAAGGCTATTTTTATGCACGCCAGGGAATAAACTTTTTTGTTTGTAAAGGGGCCAGGGCCAAAGCCGAAGCAATTGGTTTTCGGGGATTGTTGGGTTTAGGTGGCCGGTGAAACAGCCTTTTTAACTTAACCTTTGGTCTGTTTTTTTCTGGTAAGACATATCCAACTCTTTTTCTTTGTCTTTGCTTGCTAATTATTTGATTTCAAGGGGATCTTGCTAGGCCTAAACCTGTTTATTCATATCTACTTTGTTTTTCATTTTTTTAACTAATGAATATTTAAATTAATATAGATAACTCAAAGCAAAAAGGTAAAAATAAATGATAAATGGATGAGGGTTCACATTTTCTATAATTATAATGTGATGCAATTAGAGATAAATTTCAACTTTGACAAGGTAATATAAGATAAAAACAATTATTTAGCGTAGTATAGATTCGGATAAAGAGAATTGCATCTTTTTTTTGGATAAGTAAATTTTATTATCCAAGAAAACGTTCAATACAACACCCAATCAAGGATCAAGGAGTTATGTACAACAAAAATTAGTTAGCTTATACCCCAATTGTTACGAAGAATAGAGTTGATATTATCAATTCTATTAAAGTCCCTATTGCTAAGCTGAGCACTAACAATACCCTTAATGGAACTTAACATTTCATCCACCGTACGAGTTCTTCCCTGGAATATCCTCCTGTTTCTTTCCTCTCAAACAGTGTAAATGAAGGAACACCAAGAAATCTTCAATATGGATGTTACGAGAGATTTACCTTTCCACTTAGAAGTTGCCCAAATGATCAGATTGTCCCATGACATTTGCGGTTTGAGCAGTTGGTTGAGGCTTAGAATGTGCTTCTACATGCTGATAGTAATTTTGTAGTCTGTAAAAAGGTGGTTTCTCGATTCTAAAAGATCATTGCAAAGAGGACAAGAAACATTAGTAGTAATTCTCATTCTAGATAGTCTCTCTCTAGTAGGAAGTCTGTCGAGGATAGCCATCCAAGAGATGATGCTGAGTTTAGGAATGTACATGGGAAACCAAATGAGCTTGTGCCATGGGACTTTGGAATTCTTAACTCTTATCTCATCCCAAATGGTTTTGGTAGCCTTAGAACTAGCATTAAGAAAATGAAGAGCTTTGGTTATAAGTTTCAAAAGTCGTTTAAAACTCAAGCTAGCAGAGGAATTTTCTATCATGACTCTAAAGTCATCAGATTTAATCACATAACAGTAAGTCTAAGCTATCCATAAAGATCATTCTCCAACAAGGAGGGATCGAATGAGATGTATCATAATAGCCTTGTTCCAAGTTTTAAGATCCTTTAATCCTAGGCCACCTTCAGATTTTGGGCAGCAGATTTTTGCCCAGCTAACTCATGCTCCACAAGCTTCAACATCAGAACCCTTCCATAAGAATCTTGATCAGAGTTGATTGATTGTTTTAATAACATTCTGGGGAAGAAGAAACTGTCTACACCAGAAATTTGCTATATTAAGCAGCACAATTTTCACCAGCTCAAGTATTCCAGTATAATTTAAGTATTTTCCAGACCACTGATGAATTTTGGCCTTCATTTTGTCAATGAGGGCAGAGCAATCCTTGATACTAAGCTTCCTAGTGGTTAGAGGGACCCCAAGATACCTCACTGAAAGAGAACCATAAGAAATTCTAGTAGATTGCTTAATGAGTTCAAGTGTTCTAAAAGAGATACCAGCCGAGAACAATTCACTTTTTGTAGGATTCAATTTCAGACCAGACATGGAATAAAATTGTTCTAAAACAGTAATAACCCCTGTGACTGATTCAAGGTTACCTTTGCAGAAAATAAGAAGATCATCAGCAAAAGAAAGATGAGTGAGTCCAAGTTTTTTACATTTTGGATGAAATCCAAAAAGACCTCTAGAAGCATCAATATTAAAAAGCTTAGAGAGAATGTTCATATCAAGAACAAATAAGGTGGGAGATAAAGGGTAACCTTTTCTTATGCCTCTTTCACCTTTGAAGTAACCAATCAAAGAGCCATTAAATAAAATAGAATATCTAACTTCAGAAAAACAGACTTTTATACACTTAATGAATAAAGCAGACAGCTCAATAGCTTTGAGAATAGAAGAAATGAATCCCCAATTGAGAGAATCAAAAGCTTTGTGAAGATCAATCTTGAGAGCACACCTAGGTGAAATAGAATTCCTCCCATAACCTTTCACAAGTTCTTGTGCAAGAAGAGAATTGTTAATAATGGATCTACTCTTGACAAAAGCATATTGGTTAGGGGTAATGATATTAGGTGGCAGATCAGTAAGTCTTTTACCAATAATCTTAGTGATAGCTTTATAGACTACTGAGTAGTAGGAAATTGGCCTATAATCAGTAACCTTGCTAGGATTAGTGATCTTAGGAACCACGGTTATAATAGTGGAATTAAAAGCTGGATGGATGAAAGAATTGTAGAAAAAGAATTTTACAGCTTTGATAGCATCCTCTCCAATAACAGTCCAAGACTTCTTAAAGAATAAAGGAGAATAGTCATCTGGGCCTGGAGCTTTATCATTTCCTTGAGAGAAGAAAGCTTGCTTTATCTCCTCAATAGTAACTTCTTTCCCTAAATTTGTGAGAGCATCTCTAGACAAGTTTAGATTGAGCAGATTTTTCAAGGTATTAGGATCAATGAAGATAACATTGTTGTCAACAGTTCCTAACTATTTTTTGAAGAAATCAATAAGTTCAGAAGCCATACCATCAAAGGTTTCTAATATGCTTCCTTGGTCATTGATAACAGCTCTAATGGTTTCTTTTTTGTGTCTAGAAGCAATGATAGAGTGGAAAAATTTTGTACATTTATCCCCCTCGTTGAGCCACTGTATTTTTTATTTTTGTTTTAGGAACATGGATTTTGCTGCTTCAAGGTAAGATAGTTCATTTTGAATTTTCAGTTCATTGTCAATGGAATTATTCCCCTTAAGAGTTAAAAGCTGGAAATGTTCAAGTTCAACTTTCTTTTGCTTCACCCTATCAGATATGTTGAAAACATTTTGATGTTTCGATATAACAAATTAATTTAAAAGAATTTTAATTTTTGAAAAAGGTTTTTCTAAGCATATTCAATATATTAAATCGAATATCAAAATATTACTCAAAATATTTCAAAGTTCATTTAAATCCTTACTCAAGTGTAAAATTAAGTTTTAATCTTAAAATAATTTCAAAACGATTTTACAAAATATTTCGAACCATTTCAAAGCCAAAAATTCCAGATTGCTCAGAGGGAACCGATTCACCCCCAAGGGGGTACCGATTCCCCCTGAATGGTTTTGCTCCGAGAAAAATAGAATGCTCGGAGGGAACCGATTCCCCCCAGGGGGTATCGATTCCCCCCACTGTTCAACGGTCGAAATATTTGAATTTTACACTTAGGGAACCGATTCCCCCCACGCTCCAAGCAGAAATATTAATTGTTTTCACACTTAAACGGCTCCAATAACTTCATTAATGATCCCCAACATTCAGAAGTGATTCAAGGTGTATTTAAGCAAGCTTAGAAGCCATTGATCAACAACAAGAAACAACAAGCAACTAGAATCAAGAGAGAATCAAAGAGAAAGCATCAAACCTCAAGTTTGAGCATTTCAAGTCTATTTTTCATTCAATATTCATTTTGCTTTCAAGAACACTTATTGTGCTCAATTGTATTATTCTTGAGTGTTCTTTTCTTTATTCTAGAATTGTGCAAACAACCTACCTTGTGAGGATTTCCTTGTAAGCTTGCAAATTTGTATTGTTCTCTTTGGTAGAGAGTGTTCTCAAGAATTTGGGGTATAATTCTTGAGAGTTTGTAAGGTTACTCTTTGTCCTCAAAAGAAACACAAATTAGTGAATTTTTGGAAAATCCTTAGTGTGGATAGCTAAGGTAGTGGACGTAGACTTTGGTTGAGAAAGTCGAACCACTCTAAATCGATGTGCAATTACTTTCAATTTTCTGCAAAAGCTTCCACCAAAAATTTTAATTGCCAATTCACCCCCCTCTTGGCCATATTCATCGATCGATTAACTCAACAAGATATATTTCTGAAATGTTCTTTGTTGATATTCCTCTAACAAACCTTAAGCCATTTTAGTTTTAGGAAAATAATAGTCATAGGGTTTCCTTGAACAGGAATATGCCAAGACCGTTTCAATTCATCCAGGAAATTCGAAAAGGTAGTCCAGATATTGAAGAATTTAAAAGGCTTAGGGTGATTTAGATGAACAGTTTTATTAAGCCAAGTAAGGTCCATGCAGTGATCTGAAAGACCAGGAGCCAGAAATTCAACAGAAGAGTTCAAAAAAGAAGTAACCCAAAAAGAATTAATAAGGACTCTGTCAAGTTTTCTAGCAAGAAAAGTCTTCTTCTGTTTGTTGCTCTAAGTGTAAGTAGGGCCAAAAAATGGATGATCATGGAGAAAGAGGTCATTGAGAGTATCTTTGAATTCAATCATAGCAGTAGAGGAATAAGGACCTAGAATTTTATGATCAGAGCTTTCATTAGAATTGAGGAAAATATTGAAGTCTCCACTAAGAATCCAAGGGTAGGAGCCATAGGTACAGTTAGGCCTGTAAATGAACCGAACGCACACGAACGGAGGTATGTTCATGTTCGTTCATTTAATAAATAAACGAACTTAAACGAACACGAACATAAACGAACAAAATTTTTTTTGTTCATGTTCGTTTATTAAGGAATATAACTTGTTCATGTTCGTTCATTTAACAAATAAACGAACATAAACGAACACGAACATAAACGAACATGAACATAAATGAACACGAACATAAACGAACGTAAACGTTGGAGACCCTACCTTCCATTGTTCTTTCATGAAAAATAGTCGACAATGCAAATCAACCAAATCTACAGTGATAAATAGCGTAAGAGCTTATTAACAGTGATGAAATGTTTGAAGATATCAAATATTTCGATCGATCTTTTAAAGATATTAAATTATTCACACGACTTTAATTTAACGCTATAATATTTATCTTAGTGGCACATGATTACATATGAACAATCATTTTCCACTACGTTATTCTAATAAATTCGCCGGCTAAAAGTTTTGTGACATCAATGTCAGACTTTAGTGAGGTTTGTTAATAATGGTCCTTTCCGTTGGCAGAGTAGAAATTTTAACATGAAGATTTCGAATGGTACAAATTGGACTACAAGGCAATAACATAGATCCGAAATCCCTTCGATGCTACATATCGTAACTGATAAAACCACTATTCAAAATTTTAACGTACATAAAGTCTACTCCACAACTAAAGGTCAAGAACTATGAAAACAAAAGTTCATTGTCAAAGTGTATTTTCTACTTATTAATGGGTTCTTCCTGGAAAACACATTACTTCCGCTATTACACTCTTTTTCAGAAATTGCATAGAAACCTTTGTTTTGTTTTCTGAAAATTTCTATATATTTTTCTCTTTACTGATGCTCATATACTTTTGATTGTTACCTTTATCTTCCCATCTATTTCTAGAAAGAAGTATAATGTTTTCTTGAGTTTTAGATATGAAGATACCCGCAATAACTTTACTTATCAACTATTAAGCCAAATAAAACAGAGAAAGAGATTAAAACAGACCTGTCAAACTTCAGATTGCACTATAATATAACTTGTTTTGAAGCTTTCAGCAATCGTCTCCACTCTCCAGTGAACACTAGGGTTTGGGAAAAAAAGGGGGGAAATGAATATAGGTGCGAGGTGCCTCACGGGTTAACATATTGGATTTAATCTCCAAATAAAATTGGGTTAATTATGGACTTGATCATCAGAATATCATATTAATTAATATTTTTAAGATACTTACATATTGGTCACCAAAATTGATTTAAGAAGATTGGGTTAAACATAAATGAATGAACATAACCGAACGAACATAAACGAACGTTCACAAACGTAAATGAACGAACGAGGCCTATGTTCATGTTCGTTCATTTAACTAAACGAACACAAAATCTTGTTCATGTTCGTTCATTTAATAAATAAACGCACATAAACGAACTTCCCGCCGCACGGTTCATAAACGGTTCGCTGAACGTTCAGTTCATTTACAGGCCTAGGTACAGTCAAGTTCTCAAAGGTGCTGCCAAAGAATTCTTCTTTGAATACCATCATTACTACCATAAATAACTGAGATGACAAAAGGAATATCATTGAAATGCCCTTTAACAGTGGAGACATGACAAAAAGATAAAGTCAACTCTTTTTTCCAAAGGATCCAAAGACTACCATTTGAAGCAAACTCATAGTTAAAACAAAAATTCCAATTGTTGAACTTATTTTTAATTAGATCATCAGTTTTTTCAGCTTTCACTCTAGTCTTCATCAAATATAGAACATCAACCTTACACAGATTAGCTCTGTGCAGGATTTTATTTTGTTTTTTAGGATGATTTAATACTCTAACATTCCAAAAGCATACTATCATTGTGATGATAAAGCAGAGATACCCCCACTAACTCTATCAGAGTTACTTTTAACTTTGCTTAATTGTTTTTTTTTTAGATTTTAGATCCTTGATAAGTAAAGCCACACCCGAAGCAGCAGCCCTAGGTTTCTTACTTTGGTCCTCTAAAGAAGGGGAATTCTCATCAACAGAGTTAAGCATTTCAAATCTATTTGAGGAACCTTTAAGAGCAATCTTAGATTTAACCTTTACAGGTCTTCATTTACCTCTCTTTGGAAAAGATGGATCAATGTTTCTTTTATCAGATGATTATGATTGAAAAGGGGAATTAGGAAAAGCTTTAGCAGAAAAATCAGTAAGGTTTAAGGTATGAGAAGGGGCATTGCTGACAACATTTGAAATAACAGGCTCTTTGTTCACTTCTTCCAGATTAGAGATAGTGGTAGTAGAGTCCCCATTAGTAACAGTTCCTTTGATTCCGAGAGATGAACAAGAAGGTTCTTTGGAGGGAACATAATCACAAATAAGGTTATCTTTTGGAGAAAGAGATACAGAAGGCTCAATATTCATAGAATAATTAGAAGTTTCATTGAGAATAATATCAAAACCACTAGCAGAATCAATCTTCTTCCTCCAAATCTACGGGGAGCAGATTTAACACTCTTTTTGATTGAACAACTATTCTCACTGTGGCAAAAAGAATTACAACTCTTACAACTTTTTGGGAACCAAGGAACTTCCACAAATATCGTGGAAGTCTGTCCATTAGCCAGAACTACTTCTATAGTTTGAGGAATAACATCTTGAACTCCTACCTCAACACAAACTTTAGCAAATTCTAACCTAGTTTTAGAGGTAGTAATGGAGTCCATAGATAATGGATTACCCATGACACTAGCTAAATAGCTTAATCCATCTCTCGAAAATAATTCGAGAGGCACATTATAAAGATGCACCCATAATGGGATTTTAGACAGATCGAAGTGTAACCTAGAAAGATTAGGCTCCCATTTCCTTAAGATTAATGGCTTGTTAAGAATGTGCCAAGGGCCATTTTCCAATACCTAATCCCTAGTTGAATCCGAATTGAAAGAGAATAAGTAGAGATTACTACCATCAAAATTGACCTGGACTCGAGTCTCTTTCGAAGAGTTATTCCACAGATTTTCAACAATCTTCTGCATTGTGGAAAAATTTGGAGCAGCCCCGAGAAATTGCCCCACCAACGAGGATTCCAGCTTTGCCCACTTAAGCTCATGCCCAGATTGACATGAGAAAAGCTTCCTCCAATCCATGCTGAGGGGAACGGAGAAGACAACCAGAAAGATCAGACTGAGAATAAAAATAGAACTCCCCGGAGGAGCACCACGAAGTCTCCGTTCCGTTAGTCCAGCTAACGTACGCCCAGAGAGTGCATATAATATTATATGGTTGAAAGAAGTTCACTTCATGAGAATTGCATTTCTATTTAATCTAATCATAATAATTATATATGTTACTTAAAATATTAATATTTGAAAAACTATTTTATTTATAAATATATATATACTTACAAATAAAATTATATATTTTTAATAATGATAGTTTAGAAAAAGCCAACTCTTATTATTACCATATAGTTAAAATAAAAATTCCGCTACACGAAGACAACCAACCTTTTCCTAATTAACAATAACAATGACAATGACATGGATATTCAAGTTTTGTGCCTTAGACGTCAATGTTTCTCTTTATTCAAAGGAAACCATCATCGTTTTCAAAATATTTCATGAAATTTTATAATATATAATATTAAATTTATTAATTGCAACATGAAAATGATATTACCTTTTTTAGAAGCCCTCTTTTCATATAATTATTCAAATTACAATTAAAATTTGAAATCAGGTAAATTTAATATAACTATTCGAGTTTCTAAAATTACAATAATTTAAATAACATATCAAATCACTTAAACATAGGGTAAAGTATAAAATGGTCCTCTCACTATATTAGATTGCTTTGTTGAGTCATTTGACTATTAAAAGTTACAAAATGATCCCCAATTATAGGGCGATGTTTTGTTGAGTCCTTCGACCATAAAAGCTACAAAGTGGTCATCCAACTATTCATATGTTCTAAACACATCTTTTTTCGTTAAAAAATTGGCATCCGTCTTAGATGGACATTAATATATTGATTGAGATACGATAAAATCTGATCATAGAATCATTTTAACTATATTTTGTGGATCAAATGTCCATTTGAATTATGTTATCGAGCTAATGCTTGAAATATTATGCTAGCGAGATACTACTTGAAAGTGACGACGATGCTAGTAGACATTATTAAAATATCTCGGTCAGTAGTTTAATGCTCCACTTAGAGGGCGTCAATTTATTAACGAAAAATGATGATTTTGGAATATATGAATGGTCGGATGACCACTTTATAATTTTTAATAATCATAAGACTGAACAAAACATCGTCTTATATGCGGGAGACCCTTTTATATCTTTTAATAGGTGAACAAAATAATTTCCTTTAGTCTGGGACCATCTGTGTATTTTTACCCTTAAAATATCGTTTTATTTTGTAATCCAATGGGGGTGGTTTTGAAGATGTTAAATCAAAAGGAATAGCTTATTTGATTATGGGCCTTGAAGAAATCTGCAAAGGTGGGCTTAATTGGATTTTTTCCACTCCGAATTATTTCACTTTTAAAGTGGTTTTATCGATTTACAGAAAGGCTGGATTTGTCGAAGAAGAAGAAGAAGTGACTGTAGACTGTTTTACAGGTGATTTTTTTTATTCTTTTAATTTTTATTTGCCTCGTAATACTTCCGTTAATTGGATTATTTTCTTAAAAGAGCCTTTAATGGTCACCTCTGCGTCAAAATTGCAAATATGAATCTAGTTGGAATTTTGGGCTGTGGAGAGATAGTAAGAGGCAGAGGCTTTTAACAGAAATTTCCAAGTAATCGGTAGCATATCCTGTTGAGATATGGAGGCTAACAATTCTCCAGTCAACCAACTTATTGCAACAATCGCAGCCCATCTCAACCCTTCCTATAATTCTCAGTCGGAGGGCCGTTTGGGTTTGGAGAGATACAACTGCCGAGCCAAAGGTGGGTCAGTTGGGTTCAAGGTGGCGATTTTGGGAGCTGCCGGAGGAATTGGACAGCCGTTAGCAATGTTGATGAAGATGAACCCTTTGGTCTCTGTTCCTCGTCTTTACGATGTGGTTAATACCCCTGGTGTTACTGCTGATATTAGCCACATGGACACTGGAGCTGTGGTACGTTTTATGTTTCCCTTACATAAGAATATCCTTCTTCTTTTGGCTTTTGAAATCGATAAATGTTGTTTTTTATTGGCGTTGGACATTGAATTCGTTGTTTCGATTGGAATTAGGAGATAAGTGTGATCAATGTTGTTAACAATTTAAGATAAAGAAGAATAAAATCAATGCTTGAAATCAATAGAAAATCGCCGCAAGTTTTATACTTGATTTTTGCTTTGCTGTATACTGACCGAACTTGATTTGACAAAGTGCTTCTTTTCCCATATACCAAGGATGAGACTGTTCGAGTTTCGTTTGAGATATTTGCTAAGAATTTTAGCAATTTTTGTTGAATCTTTAGGTACGTGGATTTCTGGGGCAACAGTAATTGGAGGAGGCTCTAACAGGAATGGACCTTGTAATTATTCCAGCTGGAGTTCCTAGGAAACCTGGAATGACAAGAGATGATCTTTTCAACATCAATGCTGGAATTGTTAAGACTTTGTGAAGGAATTGCAAAGTTTGTCCCAAAGCTATTGTCAATTTTATTAGTAATCCTGTTAATTCCACAGTGCCCATTGCTGCCGGGGTTTTTAAGAAAGCTGGCACCTTTGATCCGAAGCGACTTCTGGGAGTCACAATGCTTAATGTTGTTAGAGCAAATACTTTTGTGGTAAATATGAACCTTGTCATATTGATTTGTCCTTCTTCATTGTTGATTAGCCAACTCTAGATTGTTACTGCCATTTCTTTCATGGTAACTACAGATTTTTCCTTTGTTGATTACTCGATGCTGGTTTTGTTAGACAATGTTGGATAGCCTTCTTTCATAATCATTTTCATATGGCATAGGCATATAGCTGAAAATATAATCTATGTATGATGAAGCTAAAAGTTTGCAACGCTATCTTTGATGTTGTGTACCAATATTCACTAATAACTATTGCCCCCATTATTTTTGGTTTCTTTATAGACGGAAGTTTTGAGTCTGGATCCACGAGAGGTTGATGTTCCAGTTGTTGAGGGACATGCAGTGTTACTATTTTACCTCTTCTATCTCAGGTTCAAAGAACTTGTTTCCAAACATTTACTTGCTCACTAATTTGAAATAAAATGACATTCTATGTAACAATCCCTTTATACAGGTTAAACCCCCCATGCTCTTTCACCCCCAAAAGAAATTGATTATCTGACAGATCATATTCAGAATGGTGGTACGGAGGTCGTTGAGGTAAAGCATACTTTTTACTTGGCTGAAAACTCGAATGGCTTGAAATGCCTTGGTGATCTAAAAATTTTTAAGTCCAAGTATATAACACACCTACTAGTTAGCATCCCATACACCATTCGTGTTGGACTCTGCATTTTCCATCTTGTTATCCAGTAACTTGATGTATATAGAAACAGTACCGGTTGCATCGTGGGATTGAGAAAAAGACATGTTATGGGGTAGAAGAGACTTTTCTTTGCTATAACATGGATCAATTGAAACAAAATGCTCTGAGAAAGTAACCATACATGATTTGCTAATTATGGCATGATTCAGTGATTAAAGAATAATTGTTTTGAAATTAACTGGTAAAAAAATGATGCAGGGGGCTTAATTGTTATTTTATATAATGCAGCTAGCTTCCTTTAAAAATTTCAGGTAGTCCTACAAATAAACCTACCCATGTCATCTAACCCACGGCTGAGGTTTTAACAACAAGGATGAATAAAGAGCTTTGCATTTCTATTTTTCTTTATGGACTTGTAACTTACTACTAGAAGTGATTATATTCTTCAGTACATCAATGGATTTAATGGTAAGACAAAAAGTTGAGCACACCACATTTGTACTTCATGTGCCACTCATTCTGTCAGTTTTGCTGAAGTTTTCCACTCAAGTTACTTCATGTTAGCATGTGTTATCATTGTCTGGGTTCTGGAAACTTATGTATGCCGGTGTTCTGTTCCCGTCATGATGTATACATACTTGAAGTCTGGTGAGTGACCCATTATGTGCAATTTCTTGCAGGCAAAGGCCGGTGCTGGATCTGCAACACTATCAATGGTTAGTAATATGTGTGTATTCCCTAATATATCACTCTCTCCCTCGGCCACTACGCACATATACTTTGTTGTTTTCTGTGTTGGACATGATTTTAGCTGGAGCTTAATGTATATCACAAAACATAAATGAAAGTGCAGGCATACGCTGCTGTTAAATTCGCTGATGCATGTCTCCGAGGCTTAAGAGGAGATGCCAGAATTGTCGAATGTGCATATGTGGCGTCTCATGAATGTTATATGGGTCCACCTACGCATGAATATCTCTCTCTGTCTCTCCCACCCGTCCTTTTCCCAATTTTCTGGTTCTAGTTTTTAACAACTAATACATTTCCTTTTGTAGGTAACTGAATTATCCTTCTTCGCATCCAAGGTAAGAATGGGTCGTTCAAGAGTTGAGGAAATACACCCTCTCGGCCCTATCAACGACTATGAGAGGTCTGTAACTGTAACCATCTTTGCTAGATATATTTTGGATTTAAATAAAATATATCACTGCCCAATATTTTATTTAAATCTCACCATGAAAATCCTAATGATTGATCAACAGGGTTGGCTTGGAGAAGGCAAAGAAGGAGCTTGCAGCTAGCATTCAAAAGGGTATTTCATTTGTCAACAAATAAAGAGGAGTAGCTCTTAACTTGGTTTCCCCTTAGAAACACTATATCATATTCCATTTCTCTGATAAACTGAAGTTTCCAGGAATAAGAAAGTAAAAGCCATTTCTCTGATATTTAACATCATTTTCAAAATATTACTTTAACCAGTATCACAATCACTGATAATGTAAAAGCCAGATTGTCCATCAATTCGGATAAAGAAGGAAATATTATTATGAGAGCAAACGTGTGTGTGTGTGTGCAGAAATTGGTCTGGCTTTCGGGGAATAGACTATATATGTCATATAAAGATCACATGATATCAATTCCCTGCTACTGCTACATTATTAAATTCATCCACCGTGTCTAAAGTTTCAGATAACCCCCACAAGTATTTTCCATAACATTTTTAATTCCATTTGAAATTCTTTTCTACTTTTGAAAAGTGCAGACTGCAGAGGTAGCAGGTTTGAAATTTTTGTAGTAATAAATAATTTGATCAGTAGAGTGGATTTCGGGGTAAAGGTTTCTTTATCGGCGTATATAAATGATGTTGGACACCCCGAACTTATTATTAATCGTGTTCAACTTTGTTGCTAAAATTGCTGGAAATAATATTTTGCATACAAGGCTGCAATTTTCTCTTGTTGAAAATTTCAAAAGTAATTAACATGAATGGCCTAGTTTCTTTTTCTTTTCTGCCTTTTCCTAGCTACAGCAATCTAGATGTCTCCCAAACTTCAACTGTATACAAATTTGCATCGAAACAGTAGTATTTTGTTGATTGATCAAAAGTTGCACGCACTGATTTCTGTGGGGTGACTATGATTGTTTTGGAATCAAGCAATCCAGGGCATTTTCTTCTATCTCTATCTCTATGTTTTGAGACTTCAAAAAATCAACTATTTTGCTATTGAGTAGCCACCCTAGCTATAGCTCTATAGCTAGATAGCTAGCCATTTCAGTTCTGATCATTTCCTGCCTATGAATCAACCCAAGAAGTGAACGCACGTATTTAAGATAACATTCATATGTTATTATTCAACATTCAAATTATATTCCCCTCATTAAAAATAACATCGATATCCTATTATTCAAAATACTCGTAAGTTTTCATAATTTTATTATACTTAAATGAATACTTTGTATGAATATAAGTCATTAACTTGGAAATGACGCCAAGCAGGTGGATCTCGTCGGACGATATCAAAGAGAGAAAACCGGGCGTCGAACGGTGGCCGTGCCACTGACTAAAAGAAAATTAGTGTGAATGTCATGTGACATTTTCTGAAAATGATTCCGACCCTTTATTCTTTTTCTTCGAAGCTTTATTTTGGGCTGCTTGACGTTTTTTCCATTCAGCTACGCAAAGTTTGCTATATATTCTTCCTTTCTTTTTACCATTTTATATGTTTTTTTCAATGAAAGTGCTGCCCTCTCTCACATTCATATTTTATTCATTGCTTTAAATGCTGAAACCACCCAGAATGATTGAACTCTCCTTATCCTTCTCTTTTCCAAAAAATTACCCTTTTTATTTTTAAGATATAAATTATAATTTTTAAATATCATAATTTTTAAAAATAAAAGAAGATGAAATTAATCGCATCAATCAAAATCAGGAGGAAAGCGAAAAATGCAGTCCTCATCTTCTTGGTTATTTGATCAAACTGACACGTTTTTAACGAATATTTATTTTTTTGACATCGTTTAATATATATTTCTCGAAGTAGCACCCTTTCGGCTGAGTTGGCGAAAGACGCGTTCTCGGGGACGCGCTTTATCCGTGTTTTTGCTAAGTTGGATGCCACGTGTGGAATGCGCATCCCTGGAAACGCGCCTTTCGCCAGCTCGACTGCCACGTATTTTATTTAATAATAAATATTTTATTTTTATTATTATTATAAATTAATAATATATTATGTAAAGTGTTTCGATTATAATGTAAGAATTATCAAATGTATTTTGTTAATGTGTGTTAAAGGAGGAGTGAATTATCTACATTAATATGATATAACAATATATGAAAATCAGTTTTGATTTTATTGTAGTTATAGGAAAAATGTATGAAATAATACTAACATAAAAATAAATTTCTTACCACTAATAACAAATTTAAAACTCAAATAGTTGGAGAATTTGGGTTATATAAGAGAGAAGAATATGATTTTGGTGTGAAGAATGAGGGAGGGTTGAGGGGGTTTATATAGGGGAGGAGGGGGTAGTTAGGGAAAATGGATGGGGGTATTTATGGCATTTAATGGAAGGCGCGTCCCCGGGGATACGCTTTCCACACGTGGCAGTCGAGTCAGTGAAGGCGCGTCCCCGGGGATGTGCCTTCCACACGTGACATCCAACTCAGTGAAAATACAGGTAAAGCGCGTCCCAGGAGACGCGCCTTTCGCCAGCTCAACCAAAAAAAATGTCACTTCAAAAAATATATATTAAACGATATTAAAAAATTAAATATTCATTAAATTCGTGTCAATTCAAATAGCCCATCTTCTTCGTGCTTAATTTTGGATAGACGTTTCATGTCACTAACAAATACACAGAGGTACAATCAATAATTGGTGTGTATAAGTTACTAAAACAAAAATTATTTGTTTAGCCAATACTGCAAGTTGTACCCAAAAGCAAGAGGATACATCAACAGCTACCAAACAGAGACGTCGGTCATTGTCCTTCAAAACAATAATATTTCTCTCCACCAACAAGATTTGTTGGTACATATCGTGTTCTTCCCAATGTGATCACAAGGCACATTCTGTAGGCAGTCATTCAATTATATCAGTAAAAAAAATCAAAAAAAACACTTCAAATTGACCTTCGTAGTTGTCATGTACTTAAATAGCCCTACTCAACCCAGCTACTTCTATAGGAGACAAGTATTGGATTAAGTTTTATTATTTGAATAACCTAAAGGGGTTAGTAAGTAATTAATTGTTTGATGCTTAAAGATAATTTTATCATACCCCATAACCCTTGTTGGCATGAAAGACTATTTGATCCAAAGAGGCTACATTTACAGCCTATGTATAGCTACTTTCTCATATTATCCGGAATTGAGAAAGATTTTTTTAATCTATGTGATGTGAGGAATTGTATTGAGGATATGGAGTAGTGGATGTTTGATGAATATATTAAAAACCACGAGGAGAAATTAAGATTAAATTTCTAAAACTATTCTATATATATATAAAAAAATAAAGCACGAAAGAAACAAAAGGAAAAAGGATAAAGAAGATCAGGGGCAGAGTTTAACTTTAATCCAACATTTCAGATAAAAGTATTTTAAGAAATTATCTAATACACTCTTGAAAATAGGCATTATGATCTTATACAGTGGCGGATGCACTAAACTTCTATAGGGATCAAGGGCATCTCATTATTTTAGAAAAATGATGAAATTCAAATCTGGCTAATTACATAACAATAAACAACTGGGGTTGCATGTTAATTCAAGTTGCATGGTTTGTGGCAGAAGCCACTAATGGGATCCAACTCGAAAGGCCACCTTTTGCTTTTGCCCCCAAAACCGATGACCCCAAAAAACAATGTAAAACCTCATGGTCCCGGTCCCCGCTACAACACAAAAACCCTATTAATGGCCAGAGTTTGACTCAGTAAACCAACCCAGTGATTCAGTGACCTCTCTCTCCACCAGTGCCTCTGTATTTGAGAGCCACATCTTCATCTGTGCTTGCGTGCCTACCACTTCTTCTCTAATCCAATTATGATTACTATTTATGAACCCTTTCAATATTTCCTTTGATGTTTACACAAGCAACTCTGCAATAATAAACAGATAAGCAGTAGAACATCTTGATGAAAGAGTTTTAGATAAATAATAAAGCAAACACCTTAAAGTTAGAGCAAACCCCCCCCCCCCCACACAAAAGATAAATAAAAGAACACAAAGTAGTAAACTAGCATAATCCGTGAAATTTAGAGCACAAGCCAATCTATCTAAAACATAAAAATGGGGCTTTAGATGCTAAGAAAACCAGGCGTTGGTGATTGAGGTCTTGGGTTCTTTGCTGTGGCATTGTTAGGAGACTCTAAAGTTGAGGCTGGTGAATGTGAGGACTCTGTTATCATGGAGTCCCCTTGCTTTGAGTTTGGTGGTTTTGGAACTTCTGTTAGAATCTGAACCACTTCCCGCATTGTTGGTCTCTCTATGGCCTGTTCTTCAACGCAGAGCATCGCAACGTAGAATATGTGCATCACCTCATGGAGCGGAACTGAGGGGAGTCTAGGGTCAAGGATCTTGAGAGCTCCTTCCTTGTTTGAATCTGTCGTTTTTTGAACCCATTGAACAATGTCCACACCGTCTCCGAATTCACCAACTGGTTTCTTGCCACTAATAAGTTCTAAAAGGACTACACCAAAGCTATACACATCACTCTTCTCATCCACCTTCAGCGTGTAGGCATACTCTGCAAAAAAAAATGACAATGAAATTCTCAGTCAAAATTATATGAACTTTCAAAGCGCTACCTATAATGATTTAAATAAAGAAAGCTTTTAACTAACAAGATTCACCAAGACAGATCTAATACAGATCTAATTACACAGGAAATTTGTAGGTAGCTGTATCAATGCATGATATTAACCGGATCATAGCAAGAGTAAAAGATGTTCGCTTGAAAAAACATCAGATTCTAGCAGAAATCTTATTTCATTAAGTATAGAGTTTGATTATACCTGGAGCAATGTATCCGTATGATCCAGCAATAGCAGACATGCATTCAGATGTGCCCGAATCTTGCAGAAATTTGGCAAGGCCAAAATCAGCAACATGTGCTTCATAATCTGAGTCAAGTAAGATGTTGTTTGATTTCACATCTCGATGGACTATCAAAGGGGAACAATCATGATGAAGGTAGCAAAGCCCCTTAGCAGCTTCAACAGCGATCTTGTATCTCGTATCCCAGTGCAAATGGTCCCCTTTCTTCCCATGAAGAACCTCTCCCAAACTTCCATTGGGCATATACTCATAGACCAAAAGATTTGTCTCGTGATTTGAGCAAAAACCCAGCAATCTCACAATATGCCTGTGTCTGATCTTGCCCAGTGTCTGTATTTCAGCATTGAATCCATGATCATAAGAAGACCCTCGGCTCATTGCTGGTAGCCTTTTAACAGCAACCTGATTACCATTAGGCATAACTCCCTTGTAAACAACCCCAGCACCTCCTTTGCCAATAATGTTATCCTCTTTCAGACAGTCCAAAACATCATCACAAGTAAAATCCAAGCGCTGGAAAGCAGTTAACTTCCAAGCCCTAGAGTCGCTTGCCTTTTTCAAGGATCTTGCTTTGATTATAGCAGCGACTGCAAACAAGATCGAACAAACAAGTAACCCGATGACAAGCAAAAGCTTCAAGGAAGCAGAGAGTCCACCCTTAACATGACCTTGATGAGTTCCTTTAGCAACCCCAGCTTTACAAGGCCCAAAATAAGGGCCACAAAGTTCAGGATTCCCCAAAAATGAAGTGTAGTTGAAGTAGCTAAACTGACCGGTGCTCGGAACCAAACCAGAAAGATTGTTATATGAGAAATCAACTGAAGTTAAACTTTGCATGGTGGATATTGATGAAGGAATGCTACCAATAAGATGATTTCTTGACAGATTCAGGTAGTTTAATATCCTCATACCCGTAATCTCAGTTGGAATCTCACCGGAAAACTCGTTTCGACTAAGATCAACAAACGTTAACAGCTTGCATTTACTAATTTCCGGAGCAACCGAGCCTGAGAACTTGTTATGACTAAAATCCATCTTTGAAAGTTGCTGTAAGTTGCCAATCTCAGGTGGTATTTGACCCGAAAACTTGTTTCCATCAAGAAGAAGCTTTTGAACGCCCGAAAAGTTACCGACACTAGCAGGTAATGGCCCGAAAAGCTGATTGTTCGATAAACTAATTTGCCCAAGATTCGCTGAAATGGAAGAATCAGTAGCTGGAAACCCCCCAGTTAAATAGTTATCTTGCAGCTCGACTTGAGTAAGCTTGGGTAAACCGAAAAGGCCTTTAGGAATTGATCCGTTGAGAAAATTTTCCCCCATTCGAATCCGACTGAGCGACTCACATTTTCCCAACGATCCTGGGATTGAACCGAACAAGAAATTCGCCCGAGTGATCAAAGTATGCAAAGTGTTGCCGGAACACATATCCGGTGGCAAAGTCCCTGTTAACTTATTCGACGAAAGGTCAAGAAGCTGAAGCTTTCGATTACTTCCCAGCTTCTGAGGGATACTTCCCGTGAAGTTATTTTCCCATAACTGTAAAACCTCCAACTCGGGCAACTCACCAATGAACTCCGGAATCTGTCCATGAAGCTTGTTTCTGAAAAGATTAAGAAGAGTTAAGTTTTTGAGGTCTGCGAAGCTCTCTGGAATCTCACCAGACAGCATATTGTTCGATAAATCCATGGATTTCAAGCTTTTCAAGGTTCCCAGCTCGGGAGTCAAAGAACCAGAGAGAGCATTGACTTGGAGAAACAACGTATCGAGCTTCTGTAACTTGCCAATTTCCGGTGGCATTTCGCCAGATAACATGCAATTAGCGGCGTCGAATCGAACGAGTTCCGACAGGTTCCCGATCTCCGGCGGCAAACCACCTTCAAAAGCGTTGTAGTAACCAATGTACAACTGCTGCAACTTTGTTAAGTTACCAATTTCCGGTGGTATTCTACCGCCGAGTTCGTTACCTGAAACAGCTAAATATTCAAGATGCTCCCAGCGACCGTAACTAGACGGTATCTGACCGCTGAAAAAGTTTCCCCCCAAATGCAAGTGGCGCAAATTAGGAAGCCCCGTGACGGAAATCGGCAAGTCTCCGGTCATGTTGTTGTTGTACAAATCGAGGACTTGGAGACTTTTGAGTTGGGAAAGTTGTGTCGGGAAAGAACCATTGAAAATATTGTTGGAAAGGTTGAGGTAACGGAGAGAAGAGAGGGCCGCCAGTTCCGTCGGAATCGAACCGAAAAGTTGGTTGGCCGCGACGGAAAAGTTTTGGATGAAGCGTAAGTTGGAAAACGACGGAGAAAGAGTTCCGGACAGGTTGAAGTAACTTAGGTCGATAGCTATCACGTGATGACCGACGAAATCGCACGTGACCCCGGCAAATGAACAAAGAGGTGTAGTTTCATTCCAGTTTGAGAGATAAGATTGAGGGTCGTCGGTAATGGAGGATTTAACGGCCAGAAGAGCCTGAAACTCCGAGACGGCTCTTGCGGCGGAGGAATGTGAAATGTGGCGGAGTAAAAAGAAGAGGAGAAGGAGGAGGAGCCACCTCATTGTTTCTTCTTTTCTTCTCTCCTCGAAATGGATTGGGGATGGAATGGAGGGAAGACGGGTGAAGAAGAAGATCAGAAGTGTGATTTTATTTGTTTGGTTACGGGCAATGCTGATTTCTTTCGGAAAAAAAGAATTTTCATAATGGCAAAAAGGTTTCCATTTTTTATAAATTTGGATTTTTGTTGTAGGGATTATCCCTTTTATTGATCTCTTCTTTTAAATAATTACCTTATTAGGGACAAAATTAAAACATTGATTAAAAGAGAAAATTAGAGCTGGGAGAAGTTACTTTAATTCTATCAGTGGTCGAAAATTAAGTGATCCCATCCTACTAAAATCTATTCTAAGTCAACTGCTTTGATTTTATTCCAAAATAGTTGTAATAATTCCAATCATTTGACCAAAACTATATATAAAAAATACTAATAATATTAATATGGTAAGAGAACATCATATAATGATTTTTTATATTTTAATCAACCAAGCTAATAAAGCTATAGTTTCAATATATATATATATATATATATATATATATATATATATATATATATACATAATTCGTATACATATATTTAAAGGCGATTTCCCCTAAAAATCACCAGTGATCGGTATATATACTGATCTAACACCAGTTAAATTATATTTCTCGATCTAAAACTTGTAGCAGTAAAGCTCGCGCCATGAATCGCGTTATATGCTGATTTGGCGCCATGTGGAGTATAGTGCGCCCCATGTACCGCGTTATACGTTGACTGGGTTACACGTGGGGTATAGCGCGCCCCCTTCTCCGCGCTATACGCCACGTAGGGGTATAGCGCGGATCAGGGGCCACGCTATACGCCGTACCAAAATTATATTTAACGCGGTCTCTGATCCGCGCTATATAATAATTACATATAACGCGATGCAGGTACCGCACCTTATATGTTTATAAATACCTCTGGTTCTCGCATCTCTCCTCACATCTCCTCGCATCTCTCATCTCTTATAAATTAATACAACAATTCTGTTAACGAGTAATAATTCTGACAATCTTATTATATTTGATTTAGAAGTTCGTGTGATTTTTCGTTATAAGGTAATTTTGTTATAATTTTTTAATTATACTTATTGTTTATTATCATTATTTGAAAAAATATTATACTAATTATTTTTAATTAATTTTTATGTTTGTAAAATTGAAAAGCAGAAGCATATGTCGAAATAGTTTTGCGGTGCAGGTAAGAATATAAAATTATATTATTTAAATTATTTACGTTGATGTGTAAAAAAAATTTTGTGTTATATTTTCGTTCATATATAATTTATTTAATCAGGTTTGTTTAAGTTATTTTTTTGCAGATATAATATTGCCGCACGTTTAAACTCAAAGAATGACGCGACTTTCAGCTATTGTTTATTATGATGGTGAAATTTGAGAAGATGAAACCGGCGTTGTTTTCGTATCAAATGAGCGTGTTAAAATATCATTCAAGAGAAACATAACTCTTGAGGAGCTGATAACGAAGATTTCGAGGAAGATTCATGTTGTAAGTAACAGAAGAATGTCATCGTTGCAGTACAGATTTCCAACATCATTGTTGCCATTAACTTATACAGCGTTCGAACTTTCGAACAATGATGATGTTCAAATGATGCTTGAAGCTCAAAGTAATTATTCAAACGCTGCTATTGAGATGTATGCATATTTTGTTCAAGTGTGTGCTGTTCGGGGTCAATCTTTAAGCTCACACTATGGGCTGGCTGAACAAGTTGATCAAGTTGACAGCCCGACTACAGTAATATATAATGATTTTAATGCCATAATGGGGAGACATTCATCCGCAACTCCTTACGATATGTACCGAGGTGGGTCCACGAACAATCCGTATGGCAACACCGCGTCCAGTTCAAGGGGAAGGCATTCATCTGCAAATTTCTTTGACCATATGGAGATGTCATCGACGCAACCATCTGTGCAATTTCCATTTGAAACGATGGCTTCAAGCTCTAGGGGGAGGCATTCGACTGCGAGCTTTTTCAATCTCAATGTTGATATGCCTTCCAGTTTAAGGGGAAGACGTGCAAGTAGTAGGTATTTGACCTAAATGTGGAGAGCATGGAGGAACCATCATCTCCACTAGAAGAACCGCTTTGTGAGCCTGGTGCAGATGGTGCTAAGAATGGACTATTCATTCACCCAGAATCACCGTAATTCAACTCTGATGATGATGAAGTTCCAGGAAATGTGGCACAAACTGACCCTCCTGCACATATGTATGAAGCTAATTATGGTGCAATGTACGGGCCAGAATTTGCGGATATGCCTCATCTCGGTGACTATGGATATTACTCATCAATAAATAATGGTGAGTTTTAGGCATGGAGTTTTCAAGCAAAGAATAAGCGATGATGGCTATAAAAAAAATACAATATCTGAAATTATGTTCAGTCCAGAGTCAACCGATCGACTCCCGAAAAATATGTATGTTACTGTGCCCGACGCGAAAACGGATGCAATTGGATGGTTCGCGTATCGAAAATGAAGAGGAAAAACAACATATGAGAACTAACAGTATACAACGGTCCTCATACATGTTGTGCTGGAGGTGTCAACCAAGATCATCCCAACTTGGACTCTGAAGTGATATGCCAAGCCATCATTCTCATGGTAAAAGCAAGCTCTCATATAGCTGTTGCAGTGTTGATTTCAGCTATACAATCGAAGTATGGGTACATCGTCTCCTATAAAAAAGCTTGGTTGGCAAAATAAAATGCCATTGTCAAACTTCATGGCGAATGAGATGCATCGTACAACGAACTTCCAGGTTGGTTTAGGCCGGTGTGGACGTTGAATCTTGGGACAATTGTGGACTTCGAAACCTCCTATGCATACCATAATGATTGAGTTCTTCGCGATCGATGTTAATTCTACCGGGTTTTTTGGAGTTACCCACAGTGCGTTAATGTTGCCAAATACTGCAAGCCTGTGGTCCAGATCGACGAGACTTTCTTGTATGGAAAATACAAGCAAGTTTTATTATTGGCAGTTGTCCAAGATGGCAATCGCAACATTCTTCCAGTTGCTTTTGCTCTTGTCGAAGGAGAAGATACAGATTCTTGGGCTTTTTTCCTCCGAAATTTACGTGCACATGTTATCACGAGGGAAAAAATCTGTGTCATTTCAGATCACGGAACTGGGATCAAAGCAGCAATGGAGTATTTGGGTCCAATGTGGCAACCACTCTTTGTTCAACATAGGTATTGTCTACGACACTTTGCTGCGAACTATCATGGAAGGTACAAGAAGAATGATGAGCGTCAATTAATTGTGTGCATGGGTAAGTGAAAGCAAGTTAGTAAGTTATACATTTTTTTATCATTTTAATTTTGCAAAGAAAACAAGTTAGTAAGTTATACATTTTTTGATCAGGTTACGAACTACTTCCTCAAACGTTTGAATCAATGCTTCAAGATTTGTGGGCGAAGAACGAGGAATGATACGATTACATCAGCCTCATCGATAAAGAAATGTGGACGAACGCATATGATGGTAGATATCGATATGGACACATGACGACCAACTTGGCTGAGACAATCAATTCAACCTTAAAGGGTGCACGCACTTACCTGTAGCGGTTTTGGTAAAAACTACATATTTTTGTTTGGGGGCGCTTTTTGCGAAGCTCGGGGGACAAGCTCAAACCTGGATGCAAGGCGGTCATGTCTATCACCCTAGATTAGTTGTATATCTACAGAAAAAAATTACTGCATCAAATTGAATGTCTGTAACAAGCTTCTCTAGAAGGCATGAAATGTTTCATGTCACAGAGTTACCGCGACCTCTTCAGGGGATTGAAACTGTGTCGTTAAGAGTAAATCTAAGGGACAGAACGTGCGACTGCGGGTTTTTTCAAGCTCTGAAGTATCCATGCTCTCATGTGATAGCAGCTTGCTTGCATACACGTCAAGACTATAACCATTTTGTGGATCACGTATACCTACTATATGAATTTTTAAGGTATACGAATTTGAGTTTCCCCCCATAGGTAATGAAAAAGACCATGATGAGGTTCAAGATTGGCTTCTGATTGTACCAAATCCGAGTTTATTGAGGGAGTGTGGTCGTCCAAAATCCAATTGAATTCATTGCGATATGGATATTCGAGAAAGATCTAGACAAGACAGAAGATGTAGCCATTGTAGACACCCAGGACACACTATAAAAACATGTTCACTTCTGTTGTCATCAAGTAACAATTGATGAGGAAATGATGTATTTGTTTATCAAATAATAATTCTTGTATTTTAATTTGCATTTACTTCAAGTTAATGTCATTCGATAATCGTTGATGAAGATTAAAAAAACGAACACAATCATTAAATTTTATCAAACTAATAACAATTTGGTATTTAAATACAACAAACTTACAATAAGAATTAAATGGTAAATGATAACCAAATTACAATAACTTACAAACTCATCCATATTGCGAGGTGCTTCCGAAATTGGTTGAAAACAACCAAACTACCGGAGCACACGATCAGTGGAGTGCCACTCGACGGTTGCATAACAGATCAGAGGGATCATCGCCATCCAAACATCTGATGGACCCCTCAACTCAGGTGGGATCACCGCCCTCACATCATCAGTAGAATATGCCACCTATTCAAACTAAAACAAATAATATATATTTTTTATCAAAATAATAATCTAATTATATAACTATAATCTAAAATCGATTTTTAAACATTAAAATTCATACCTGTGCCAGCCTTCTGATCGATTAGCACCCTAATTTTTTCTAAATCATCAGGTAGCTCCTGATGATTTTTCCTATCAGTAGACCACCTATTCAAGAAAAAAAAATTATTATACGCTGTATAAAATTATTAATATACAAAATCAGTTTTATAATTACCTCAGAAGTAGTGGAAATACGAATGAGTTCTTCACAACGGGACATAAAAAGGGCAATCGATACCATGCCCAAGACTGCAGCAGCAGGAGACATCCGCCGATAGCATTACGTCTGTAGTCAGTGGCTCCACACATCTCCCTGTACAGCAAAGTCAAAATTGCCGAGCCCCAACTGAATGATCCTGCGAGACGAAAGTCGCAACCACATGCAGTGAACTAGGTTACGCGATTTGTCCGGCATCAACAACCCTCCTATCAGCTGTAGTATGCATGCCCGTGCATACATCTTAACCTCATCCTCAGAGGCTTCTGCGCTCAACTCCCGAAAATTAGCATCTAACTAATTTAACGGTATCCTACCTCCGATAAAATTTTCCGGGACACGTCCTAGACTATCCCGACACAAAGTAGTCCAAGAACCGGAAGCTATCCCCGATATCACATCTCCATCCATTGAAAGCCCCAGGTGCATAGAAATATCCTCAAGAGTGATCGTGCACTCTCCGCACGGAAGATGGAATGTGTGGGTCTCCGGCCTCCACAGTTCTACTAAAGCAGAAATCAGGTATGACTCTATCTTACAGTGACCCTGATATCTACCTATATAACTGAATCTAGCCTCTACTAAATACGGCAAGACACGGCTGAGTATCACTGACTTAAGATTCCTAATAAAAGGATCTAATACACTGTCCTTCTCCTAAAAAGAAATAATTACAAAAATTAATTCTTAATCTAATAATCATGCATTAAATAAATCAACTAATTATTACTAATAATTTAAATTAAATTAAAACGTTGAAATGTTACCGTATCAACAAAGTGTCGAGATATTTAATTATTAATCTAATAATGATACATTAAATAAATCAACTAAATATTACTAATAATTTAAATTAAAACGTTAAAATGTTATCGTATCAGCAAAGTGTAGAGATATATGATTTTCATCCGAGCGAAGTAGACTGCCTTCCATTATATATCTGCAAAAGAATTATATTAGTAAAATATTAAATAAAGTAAATACATAATAGTAAAAATATTATAAAATATACCTTAAAAAGATAGAGTATTTGAGAGAAATTTAGAGAATTTGAGAGAATTTGGTGTGATAAAAGTGATTGATGATTGAGGTATTTATAGGGAGGATGGGGACGTGTAAGGTTGGGTATTTAGGGGTATAGCGTGCCCCCTGCACCGCGCTATACCACACGTGTCAGATACCCAGGTATAGCGCGGATCAGGGGGCGTGTTATACCCGCGTGGCTCCAGATCACCGTATATCGCGGGACAGGGGGCACGCTATACCCACGTGGCGCCAAATTAGCGTATAGCGCGGTTCAGGGGGCACGCTTTACTACTACGGGTGTTAAATCGAAAAATATAATCTGACCGGTATTAGATCGGTAAATATACCGATTACCGGTGATTTATTGGAAAAATTGCCATATTTAAATGGTAGTAAATTTAATAGTTTTGAAAATATGAAAAAGAAACAAAACATGAATCAATACCAAATGTAATAAAAGAGCTGAATATGTTGAAATTCGTACAAAAGAAACTATTAATGTCTTAATTTATCTAAATACATAATAAGTAATTAACACAATAATATAAAAGTTTTTTAAAAAGTGAATATACCCAAGTTTGGATAAATGAATTGGTATTGTGAATCAACATAATGATTTTGTAGTTGTAGCATTAATGTAGAGTATAAAGAAGTTGGCATTACTTGTAGACCAGTTTTTGTACTTTTAGCAGAGGCAACCGGGCAGGCCAACATTTTAGCTAACGGGTGTTGACGTTTTTTATTCAAGGCATTTATAGTTCCATTCAATTTCATCAACTAGTAAACTTTAGTCTCCTCACCTCATATGTTATACGGCGGTATTTATTTATTACTATAGTAATATATATATTCTAAAATGTTTGAATTTTTGTTAATTTAATTTTGATCATATTTTTTTATGTCGATGAAAATAAAGGATTTCATTATATATTATTCATAGTTTATAATTTGAACAAAGAATTACAGTTGGTGAATAAACGATTGTTGATTAATATTTTTATATTGTAGAGAGCCAATCATAAGAAAGAGTAGGAATAAGGATCGTTAAAAGAGTTATTCCTCGTTTCGATTATGTTAATGAGCATTTATAATAGTATTTAATGCATGTGTTTGTTGTAAGGTTATGATGGTTATTATTAAATCGATAAATTAAGAAAAACTATTAATGAGATATTGAATTTTTTTAAGATAAATCACGTGGATCTAATAGAGATATTGTCTAAAAATGTTATTTGTACGTTGTGATTGATTCAAAAACTTTTATTTGAAGGAATCAGAATCTCTAAAAACTTTATTTAGTACTTTTAATTTGTACAGAACTAATAATTTTTGAAGATTATTTTCCAACGATATAGCACTCCACAATATATTTGTATTTATCTCGTGATTATCATTGAATAAAATTATAGTTTGATGAAGATCACTTCTCTTAAATAGCTCATTATTTATCGCATACAAGCAATAAAATCCTACTATATGGGGACTTCAATATGTAATATGTTTGATCATACAACCTGCTTAAGGAAACTATTATGGTCTTTAAGGTGTCAAATACCAAATAACTCCTGAAATAACAAGTCATGCGAGTCGAAATGGAGAATGATTGTTTACTTGTTATTAAGTATCTTACATTACATGCAATAAGAGACGAATCTACCTTAGAAGTGGGAGAGGCAATTGCCCCCCAATCTTGATGGTTTAATTAGTTATAAGCCATTAATGTTTTTTAAATCATTACAATTAGATTATTGTTTCTCTCAAAATTTATTGATTTAATTATATTTTAGGATCCTTTCAATTTTAAAAATAATTTTTGACTTCTATTTTTTTGTTTAATCACTCTTTAAGTCCTTTGATTTTTAAAATTAATGAAATTAAATTATAACTAATTATAACTCCTTTAAATTCTATGGTTCAATTTTAATGATTTTATTTATTTCAAAGTAAAACAACTAATTAAATTTTATTTTTTTATTTGATCTTTGAACATAAAACAATTTTTATTTAATCATGGAGGATTATTATAAATTTCTTATCATAATTATACTAAACATTAATATTATTATATCTATAAAATAAATATTAAAATTATTATAACTTTAAAATATTAAATAAATAATTAGTTAACTAATTTTATAACCCATCGAATACGGGAAATGATTCTAGTTCAATCGTAATAATTTTGCCGTGGGAAGTGGTAAAGGTAATTAAAGTTTTGTCTAATTTTGACCCACAACATCCATCAATGGAGAGAGAAGAAAAATTGATGTTCTTTAAAATAGTAACAAGAAAAAGAAACCCCATTTCTTGTGTTAGCTTTATTATCCCAAATATTTTCTTAGATTAGAAATTTTGGATTTACATTATTAATATGTACTGATAAGAATAAAATAATTTCGTCAACTGTGAGTGATATATTTTTTATATGATTAGTAATAATACGATCGGAACAGATGTGTTTCTTTGTACATAATAAATAAAATAGAAAACAGAAAAAGAAAATGAAATCTCTATTTCTCTCTTATTATTGAGGAGGATTTATAATAGTTCTGTCTAATGATGTGATTAGATCGTTAGATTTTAAGCCTGTATGTTGTTCATATCTGTCAGTGATTTGTTTTATAGTCTTGTTTCTAAATTGTAGTTAATTTCTCTTCCTATATTGTAGTTAATTTGAGAAATGGTTGGTGATTTTAACTGAAGAATATATTTAATTTTTAGAGAAATGATCTCCGAAAATATAACAATATATTTTATATAAACTTATGCAAACATATCTTAAAATATATACATTTAATTATTTATACAATTAAATTAAAATCAATATTATGTATATTTAAATTAGAATTAGAATTTTATACATTTAATAATTTTAAATTAAAATTTGTCTATCAAATTATATATAGAAATTTATTATTTATCTATTTTAATTTTCCTATTTTATCCCCAACCACCACCCTTTCGGTAAGGCATGGAACCCAGGTATGAAAGGGAAACATATTAGGGCCCGGAATATGGTCCATGAGCGTGAGAGGAAAAGATGAAACGAAAGCGGGCTCGCTTTGTGTGGTGCCAAAATGACCGAACAATCCTTACACGCCAAGGGAAAGGGACATTATAATACGGTGGGGGAAACAGGCGGTGGCCCCTTATTTTTCTCTCGGTGGATCTCAGTGACTTTAAAAACCAGGTGTTCCTTTCAGGGTACCCAACAGCCACGTGATCCAAAGGGCATTTTAGTATTTCACAAACACAGCTAGACTAGCAAGTGTTATCTTAATTGATTCAAGAGATTCAAGAGAATGAAAAATTCAAAACGAAAGACTGCCGGTGCTGCAGCTTCTACTTTCTAGTAATCTGAAGCCCTGCAGTTTAAATTAATTAAATGTCTAATAGTAATTACTTAAATAAACACTTTTGGACCGTGAAAACGAATCTTCTTCGAAAATAGCTTCATTCATTGCCCGTTTGAAATGCCTCATTATCAACACATACTTTTAGATTAAAAAAACTAGAAGTTTATTTGATAAAAGAATTAAGTTTTTTCTTTTCTTTTATGCTTGTTTTATAATTTTAAAATAAAATAATTATTATTTTAAAACGTAATACATATTACTATTATACCCCGTACTTATTCGGATAAAACATGTTATATGTGATTGCGTTCCTTTTGTCCCCCTCTGCCCTTACCCTTCCCAAACTTCTTCCCTTGGAAATAACATTATTGGGTTTGGCTCCATTACCATTACACTTGGTAATGCATTGGTTAGGTCTAAATTATATACATAAAATAATTACTTAATTTGCATTATTAAATAATATTAATTTAACATTCCTTTTTGCCCTAGACAATTTTTTTGTTTTAAAACGTGATGTTCTTTTTTTTCCATCAATAATATTAATTTAACAAAATTTTCAACAACATGATATCTTTACCTTGTACTGATTCCCCCAAATAATAATCCAAATTATCTCGTGACTGTTTTGTCTGGTTCAGTTCTTTCTTTCTTTTACCACTATTTTTTAAGGAATGTGAGTAGTGTAAACGACACGGCATGGATGGTATTAATAATCTATAACTTAGTATTATTATTTAAGGCTACTATTTTTTCTTAATCCCTATGCATTCTACATTTTCCCTTTTTTTTTAATATGCATTTGTATGTATACGAACATAGGAAAGCATGGATAATGTTGTTTTGGTTATATATATAATCTAGAGCATCAAATCGTCGTGTCCCACACGCGACATTTATGAAAAGACCATCCTCAATGAAAGAAAGAAAGAATTTTTAGAGTGAAAACTCGAAAAATAGACATTTTAAAGAGATTTAGAATAGTAAAAATATGTGAAAATAAATTTCATCCGAATAATATGAGAACGTAGATCTTATAAAAAAATTGATCCTTTATTTGAACACTCTTAAAGAATTATTTGAGCTTCATTACACCTTATTTCATTACCGCGAACCATAAGTTGTATTATGTGTTTTTTAAAATCCATTGCAATTGTACATAGATACCTGAGTAAGAGAATGGTCTTTAGACTTAATTTCACTTCCTCTAATTAACTCTTTGTTCACGGAGAATCTTCTATTTTATTAATATGTGCACAAAAAAGAGAATCGACAGTTGATTAAAATTGGCCTTATTTATTAACGAAGTTTAATTTGGTTCCCGATTTGAGAGTGGTCAATAAGTTTAGTCTTAAATTGATTAATTCAATTAGGTCCATAACTTGGAATTAGTTAATAAACTTAACTATAAATTTCTTGATTAATTTAAGTTAATCCACATTATGAAACTGTTTAGCAAACTTGGCACAAGTTTATTAATTTATTCAATTTGATCCATAGTTTAACATCATGTATTGCATAATCATTCATGTTCATTAAAAGTGTTAATAACAGGGTTGGTTCAAGTGGTAAGCAGCTTGATATCGCTTTAGTAGGTCTCGAGTTTAAGTCATTGTATATGCATAAAATCTCTGCTGAGAGACTCACCCACCAAAGTCAAATATGCAACCTGAATCGATCCATATTAGTCAAGGTGAAACCTTGAAAACCGAAATGACAAAAAAAATTGTTAATAATCGTGTTTTCAAAGCTTTTATTTAGATAACATACTCCCTCAAGTATCAATTTTGAGTGAGATTATATAGTGAATAATTTAGAATAATTACAAGATAATATATGTTCAAAGTTTTCAAAACTAAGCAGATGCAACTACTTGAACATAAGACCACTAAAAAAATAATATTTCTTTTACTACTAAGGTCACTTAATCGATTCATATATCATATAAATTTTAAAAAGTTAGATGCATATATTTTTATCTAACATTCAATTGAAAATCCACATGTTAGCTTTTGGTTGGATTTGATTTGAAAACAGGTGGCTTTAATCCAAGTTTACAAAGGTATTATTATCGGGGTTTCAAATTACGGTCGCGATCGTGTTTTCGGTCATTTCGAATTTATCGTGGTTGTGGTCGTCACGGGCGCTATTACAGGTGTAGCGGGTAACTCGGACGGCGTCAAAACTATTATTTTGCGGACAAAATCATGTTTTTCGGATCGTGATTTGAATCCTTAATTATTACCATTTATTATGAGTAGGGTTCCAATGAATTCAAACTCAAAAGCTGCATCTCCATCGAGTAGTATTCATAACCTGCGTCAAACTATTCTTCACAGCCTTAAAAGAGTTTTTGCAGTCACTATTCTTTATTCAAAAAATGCCTCTATATACATATGTGAACCGTGAAGGGAAGACTTCACTGAATTCTATCTGAAACTTAGGCAAATGGTGGGAAATCGACAATGAAAAAGACAATACTGTTTCCGCAGACTTGTCTTTTACTTACTGCTCCAGTCATTTTCAGTTTGTCAAGCTTAACATGTACAGCATTTCGGTCATATCTGCACCAGTCCTTGTTTTGTTACGTTTTGCTCCCTTTAGTGAATTAAGTAAGATAATGAAAAGTCTTACGGGTTAACTTGAATACCCCTTTGTCTGATTTCTTAATAGATTTACCTCGACATTGTTTGGAATAGTTTTTTAACACACATTCGGACAACTTCTCTTTCAACAGATAATGATATATCAAAACATGCCCCTGTAACAAAAAGGCACGCCTGTCCTTTCCATATGAAAGGGGCAAAAATCACTCACGAACTCATCTTTTAGCATTCAAGATCCCCAGAACCCAAAATCTTTCAAGGTTGCTGCCATACGTTTCAGATTTTCATTTTAAGCTTAAATCAGCTGAGAATCTGTGTTTTTCAACCGACATCTAGTTACACAGATGTTCTGCACTTGGTAATGGATGTCACTTCATATGTAAACAGTTGTACCTTGAGGACGTGACAAGAGCCAAAAGGATGATTAAAGACACCTTGTGGATCTGTTCTTTTTTCGGCATGCTTGAGGAGAGATGGCATAAAAGGTCCAGGGTTTCAAGCCCAAAGATATGCAACATTCGAAGCTTTAAACCGCTCAATATGAGCCCTTCCTTTGGGCTTTGATAAATATTGGGTTCCATAGATATAATAAAGGGAGATTTTATATTTTATCTATTTAATAAATTATCAATTAAACATCTCTTAAAAAGTTTATTTAATTATATAGTTTATATTTGAAGACAAAATTTGTATCTAAACTATTTTACACAGTATATTAAATATTGGAAAAAATAAGATAAATTATACATAATATACTATTTATCAAAATTTATATAAATTAAATTACCATCATTACAATATGAATGTATTATGATATATATTTAGATTTTTATATCTTTAATTTTAAATTAATAAAATAATAAATTTATTATTACAATTTATTTCTAAAGAAATTTGAAGGGTTTTGGACCAGGTTTGTGGAGTTTGTGATATTTTTCGGTGAAACAAACACTAACTTCACATTTATGAGATTAAAAAAATGAGTAAATTGTAAATTTTGAGGTCTGACAATCATTAGTGAAGGCGGTCGATAGTGATGACAATTGATGGTAATTGACGACAGTGATGAGTAGCGACTAATGACGAGAATTTTCTCTGAATTTAAGGGTGAAATTAATATTTTTTAAAATTCAAAAACTATATTAGTATTTTATCTAAAATTTAAAGTTAAATCTAAGATTCAACATTTTTTGCATGCCGCTTTTGCTACATGAGGCATGTCCTTTACCTTCAAAGGATGGACCAAGAATTTTATTTTCAAAATAAATTTATCTAGGGATGCCAATGAAACTAGCGATGACGTAAATTTATTCACATTCACATTTCATTTGTAAAATTAATGTTAAAAGCATCCACTCCATGGATATCGATTATATTTACATCCTTCCACACAGTTCTATCTTACTTCTTTTACTAGTATTTTTTATTATTCTGATAATGCAAAATATTATACTTTATTCATAAACATAATTTGTTTTAAAAATAAAATGTGTATTAATTATATCCAAAAGCAAAACAACAAAACAGTTTATACAAACAATCTCTGCATAGATAAATCAATCACCTATCCTCACTCTATACAAATTTGGAGATCAAGGTTTCCTGTATTAGTTTTTAAAAAGTTCGCCTATACAACCTCATGAATCAACCCAAAAAGCTCATCAATCGATCTAACACCCAACCTACTAAAATAACGTCTATTTCGTTCCTTCCATATGAAATGAATGCAAGCGTTCCAAGTTAACCTGAGAAGAAGAGCGAGGGCAAATTTACCCAATTAATCTCCCTCTCCCAACAATGCACTCTCCGCCATATACCACTCTGAGCGAGAGCCATCTTCCAAGCTGCAGCCGAAGAAGAGATGACTTGTAGATTCCAGCTCAGCACCACATAACACACTCGCGCCATCAACGACCACATCCATTCGCAATAGCCTGTCCTTGGTTGCCAACTGATCAAGAGCAACCAGCCATGAAATAATAGCATGATGCGGCTCATGCAATGGAAACCATACTGCCCTTTGCCATGGAACTTAGTCTCTTTTTGTTATGATCTCATACCAGATTTTCCTTGCTTTTAACCGATGCCAACCAATCTCAGTAGTCCTCCTTATCTCCATTATAGCCCCACGAAGCGAGAAAATTTTCCTCAAGCTCCAACTAAGGCAGTCCTTGCGGTTCAAACTTCCAAATGTTCATTCCTTTAACAACTTAAGCTCTAACCGAAGCCACCCACGACGACCCCTTATTTGCTAGAAGTTTCCTTAATAGGTGAATGAAACATGCTTTATTTCAACATGTCAGTTCTTTGAGCCTAAGGCCGTCCTCAGCTTTGAGAGAACAAACTCTGCTCCAACTCACCTTTGCACCGGCTGCAGGGGTATCCGCACCCTTCCAAAAGAACCTCATGCATAATTGTTCAATCCTCTTCGCCACCGCTTGGGGTAAGCAAATTGTCTATACCAAAAGTTCGTAATACTGAACAAAACATATGAAATCAATTGCAGCCTCCTCGCATAGCTTAACTTCATATTCTCCCAATGCCCCGACTTAGCCCCAATGGAAGTCACTAAACTTTGACATTCTTTTTCGGAAAGTTTCCGAGTCACCAGTGGGATGTCAAGGTAATGAACCGGTAACATCTTAAATCCTACAATCTCCTTAATACGACGCAACTCACAACCTAAAATGCCACACGCAAATAGCTTGCATTTTGTTACGTTAATCTTTAGATATGACATATCATAAAATTTATAAACATAATTTTGATGTATATTATTGGTATATATAAAATATAATATATATAAAAAGTAAATATCACATATATATTATAATAAAAATATAAACAAGATACATAGAGTATTACAAAAAATAAATTTAAAATTTATAACGAATAAAACAAAGCAAGTATTTAACACAAGTATGCCGTTTTACTACGAGCATCCATATATTTTAAATAATTCACCCATCCGTAATATGTATAACGGTTATTTAGCCATTTCCTAAAACTTTTATAGATATTTTCTTCTGGAAGGAATAAAGCTAATGTCTTTACTAATTATACTAATCCCCTGTTGAAATTGTTATAACTTTATGATAATCCCATAAACGTACTTATTAAAGTCTAAAAGGACCCCACTATCAGTATAGAGACACAAAATATTATATGTAAGATAATTTTTTTTAACTCATTCTTGGTAATAAAGTGATTTAGAAATAAAGGTACACCCGTAGAAAATCATTGAAAATGTAGGGCATGAATTATTACACATCGATATGATTAGAAAAAATTGAGCAAAAAAAAGTAAAAAGAAATCGCAATTTTTGAAAATTTAGGCATTAGCAACAACCAACTCCCCCCAAAAGAAAAACGCCAAAAGCTTTATTTACTTTTTATTGTACGATGCCCCTATTCAGATCATCTGCATCTTTCTATTGTTTTTATTTCCTTTTCCATAATCACGGGCAGGCTAATAGTTTTTTTGTTAAAATTCAGTCCATTTTCTAAATAAAAACTACTAGTTGTATAATAAAAATAAGATTTTACAAAGAAAATTAGTAGGCTTTAATTGTTTCTCGTTAATCTAAGTCTACTATTATATCTTTTATATATATATATATATATATATATATATTATATAGAATCAGTATTTTATTATAATAACAATAAATTTCAAAATATCATTTGATTTTATAAACTAAAATTACTGCTCATTAAATTTTTATGTCAAAAAATAGGATAAAGTATACAAATAGTTCCTCGACGATAGGGTGTTGATTTGTTGAGTCACTTGATTATTAAAAGTTACAAAATGATCTCTTGACTATAAGGTGTTGTTTTGTCGAGTCCTCCAAATATTAAAAGTTATAAATGGTCATTTCATTATTCATATGTTCAAAACTCGTTCTTTTTGGTTAAAAAATTGGCAGCCATTTGAGATAGGCAGTAACTTGTTGAATGTGATACGGTAAAGTCCGATCCCATCATTGTTTTAGCTATATTTTGTGGACCGAATATCCGTTTACATTATGTCGTCGAGCTTGTGCTTGAAACATTATATTATCGAGCCAATGCTTGAAAGAAACGACAGTGCCAGTATACATCATTAAAATATAATTTTATCATATCTTAGTTAACATGTTAATGTCTTTGCTCAGACAAATGCCATTTTTTTAATAGAAAAGGGCGATTTTGGAAATATGAATGGTCGGTTTATCATTTTGTAATTTTTAATAGTCAGAAGACCGAACAAAATATCATCTTATAATCGAAAGATCATTTTGTAAATTTTAATAATCAGTGGACTCAACAAAATAATATACTATATTCGAGAATCATTTATGTACTTTATCTTTAAAAATCTATATTTATTACGGATACATCTACTTAAATCTGAAACCTAAAAAAAATCAATACTTCGTTTAATTACGGAAATCAATTAATATAATTATTATATATTATTATGTTAATACAATGCATGAAATTTAAAACTTGAATACAATTATCGAAAACATAGTGAGTGGAATAAATGCGCAGCTTACGTTTAGGTGGAGAAACTCCAGATTTATTGGACACAGAAAAGCATTGTGGTATGGGAGTGTGAAAAAGGGTTGAAAGGGAATATAGAATTAGTGCATTGTTTAATTATAGTAGCATTTATTCCTCAACTATTCTTCGGCTCATATGTACACAATAATTGCACCACCGACAATGATTTTGGGCCAAAAGTCGTGGCGATTATACATGTTTTGCTTGCTACACGTTCTTTCCAGACTTTGACTATACTGTTTTCTGTTGCGAAGGATCCTAGAAGTTTTCGAACAAAAACGCCAAACTTTCCTTTTCATTGCAATGTTTTGGGACGCGAGGCCTTTCCGAATGCTGTCTCCTAGGTCGGTTTCAGGTTTGGTTAGTTTCATCTACCTCTTTAATCCATTAATTACTAAATGTGGCCTACAATGCTGGTTAATTGATTACCGAGCTGTCTAGTCTTGTACTCAAAGTTATAATTAGGGTTCTTAAAAACCATTTCACCCCACAAATAAATTTTATGATATGTTTGATTCACGTAAAAATCAGAGATAATATTCTTTTTCCTTCAGAAATCACATATTGTAAAAGAAAGTAAATTGTACTGCAATTGTAAAATAATGCCTCGAATATTATTTCACACCTCATATTTAATTTACATCAATAACAAAGTAACTAATTAGCTAAGTAAACTAGCAATCCTAGCCAACTCCCACACATATACACGTTTGACTTACCATATTTTCATAAGAGAAAAATAATATTTTGAACAATAGCATTTTTTTATTAAGTTTTCGAGAATCTTATTCCTGCTCATTCCTTAAGTATTTGTTAAATCATATTGTTTTAGACAAAAGTGCCTTAACACTATGAATTTTCTTTTTCTTTTATTTAAATAGTATCACACCTCTTTAAATAATTCTTTATTTGTATGAATATTGTATTTAGGATATTTCAAATTTTATTTTTTTTAAAATATCATCTACATATTTAATTCATAATGTAAATTAGTTAAACATATTTAATTGAGATAATATAATTTTATTCGTGTTTGAGTTTTATTTTTTATACAAGAATTTCACATATAAACTTATGACAATGAAGCTACCATAAGCTATTTAAATTTACTTAATTTTGATTCGATAATGAACATGTTAAAGCTAAAAATTTCATGACTATTTTACTTATGGATTTTTCGTGAGTTGGAAAAAAAAACAATATTGTTATTGTCAGTTGTGGCAAAACTTGATTATCATACTATGATAAAAATAAATAAAATATATTTATTCAAAAATTAAGTTCATAAATTTATTACATAAATCAACATAATTCGGATATTTATAAATTTAAATTGATTTTATAGAACATAACGAGAGCATATTGTAGTGTATATATATAAAGTGAAATTGTAGGTGATATTGAATCATATTGATTAGAGGTCTTATTTTGATTGGATTTTTAAACCCTTCATTTAAGCATGTATTAAAATAAAAAATAATATCATTCTTTCTAAAAAAAACAGTGAAGAAAAGCAATAGAATTTGAATATAAAAAATTTATTTAGATACGTTAGACATGCTTAACATATATCAAAATTGAGTTACTCTTTCAAGCTCTCTAAATAAGTTTTAACCTCCAATTTTGAAATATTTTACGTAGTAAAATTGAGTTACTCTTCCAAATTTCTTCTCTTAATGTGAACATAGTGTTGCAATTTCATCACTTGATGAACTTGAGCAAAGCTACTCGAAGGCTTTTCACAAGATCCTTCACTGTCATTGAAAACTCTGCTTCCATCTGCAAAAATAACCATGGAATTAAGACTCAATTCACTGAGGGTTGTGAACATAGTATTAAATTGTGACTGGAACGTAGTGTAATGATCATATCGTACTGTTTTTCAAAGTCACCGTGACATTGTAACAATATCCGCAAGTATAGGAACATAATTATTTTTTAGGAAATAATACTTATCATTGTTATGAGCAAAATAAAATTACCTGTGCAGCAATGGTTATGTCATGAGTGGCTTGTCCAAAGGGCAAGACACTGGTATTGAGTACAAAGAGATGAAGCTTTTCGACCTCGTTTATTATGTTTGTTATGCACCCTTTGTTGTTCTTGCATTGAATCCTAATCAGCACGTCCTTATCGGAAACTCTCGCTTCGATTTCAGGGAAGGCATCGTTAGATCGGCCATCGGAATTCTCATTGGACGAAGATATCGTCTCATCATCTGCATAAATCTGGGTTTTCCTTACAAAGATCACTGATTCCGTTGTTTTGTTAGCAACTTGTTTCTCAAGCACATTAACTCGATCTTGAAGTTGTTTCAAGTACTTGATAGCGTCTCCAAGAACTGAATCCTTGTCTGTCTGCATAAAAAACATCGTCGAAACATGTTTATCAAATTTGAAAACAGAAATCTTTGATTATAGAAATGGTATATAATATACCTTTTTGAGGCCAGGAATAAGTGCTGAAAGAGAAATGAAACTCTGGCTAAGCTTTTCACGGCGTTTTCGTTCTGCAATTACATGATCTTGAGCATGTACCGGACTCCTTGACCTCGAAACCTGCCCAGATTTATTTGAACAATACTGCTCCCTGAATCCCATATTTCCATCCCAATAATTACCCACCTCAGTTTTGGGTTTCACGTCATAGAATGTCGCAGGCGATGAATTCGAGTTGCTGAAGGAGATTATATGGGAAGACGACGACGACGATGCCGCCTTTGGTTGTGGTGGGATGTGATTTTCTGTAATGCTAGAGTTCCAACTGTTGGCTTTGAGTTGTTTCATTGGCCTTTTAAAGTCGTCAATCTCATGAGAAGCTTCAACGAATGAATCACCATCGATACATGGATTGCATGCATAGTTTTCAGAAGAGAGAGAGTTGAAATTTATATCATGGAATGAATAGTCAATAGGGTTCATCATCTGGTATTGGTGTGGGAATAGCGTGGGATCTTCCATTTCCTGCAAATCAACTTTCATGTAAGAAAAACAATTTCTATCTTTCTTTTCCAGATGATATTGTGGGAACAATCTGTAAACGTACCAGTTCAGATAACCATTTGCCTGAAGAAATTTCCATTAAAAAGGTCAACCTGGATTAAAGATTAAACATCATAAGAAAATCCAAACATAATATTCATTTTTGCTTCAGAGAGAAAAGAAAGAACATCTTACAAAGAAGAAAGAATCCAAGAAAAACCCAGAAGCTAAAACAAACAATCTATCAATCTATACCTGGAGAGACTCTGTCCTTATAAAGTCTGTTAGTTTGAGTTAGGAGTTGAAAATGAAAGCTTTAACTTAGGCAGCGTTCAGATTATTCGCTTCCAAATCGCCTGGGGAAATCAATAGTCAATAAATCTATACCTATATTTAATAAAACAAGTGTGAAAGATGCTTCCGTCTTTTATATCTTCTTTCACTGTTCATCTGAACGCTCTGTTTCTTTGCCTTCCTCTCATGTATAAATTTAATAATAAAAGTATCCGATCATCAAAATGTACCGAAACATTATTATTTCATCGCGTCATCTTCTTTCCATCTTCTACGTGGGGTTTCATAATTCATTAGACGAGTTGTACCAATAAATATTTTAAATATTATATGAAGTTTATTAATTAAATTTTAATTTATCAGTACCTTTTAAATTTAAATTTATTTTTATTTAAGGGTTTGATAGTATGTTGTTTAGCTTTTCTAATTTGATCTACTTCTATGGATCTTTTTAATTTTTTGTTGGAGATTTGAGTTTCAATATTCATATTTTTTTTCTTATATTTATGTTGCCACCTTTTCCTTTTCTGTATAAAAAAATATACAGAAATATTTTATGTTAATTAGCAAGTAATTTTGAAGATAATAATTTATTAGTTATTTCTTGATAAATTCCAATGTTGTTTCGAGAGTCTTGGCTTTAGATTTCTAGATTTCATACTTTTCCTTATATTATCATTTCACCCTTATTTAAATATTTACGGTTGTGATAGAATATATTTTTAGTTTTTTTATAACTGCTTTTAAATTTTAATTATTACTTCCAATAAATAAGACAGACAACGATGGATTAAGATGGATTGTAAAAAATAAAAAGTTGACACTACTAATCTACCAAATAATGTATTCGGTACAAGTTTAATATGGAAATCGCTATATTAATTTAAAAAATCTTCATTTAACTTAAGATTTCCACGTAGGATTTTGTCTTTATATGAAATGTTTATTTAAGTAAACTAATTATATAATCCTTGTTTAATACACCAACCTCTTCCGTACTTTCATCGTGCTTCAAATTTCAATCATTAAATTATTCATTTTATTTTATTATATAATAAAAAAAGTCAAGATTTAAGGGAATTGCGGAATGATAATAATAACACATCTAATGACCCCATAGATGGAACCGTGGTTGAACTACGAAGAGATAAATTATTTAACTTTGAAATAAATAAGATCTCTAAAATTGAATAAACCATAAAAATTAAAGGAGTTATGATTTAATTCCACTAATTTTAAAATTCAAGGATCTTAAAGAGTAATAAAACCAAAAAAACTAGAAGTCGAAGTTTCATTTTTAAAACTATAAGGGTCCTAAAATATAATTAAACCTATAAATTTAGAAAAGGCAATGACTTAATTGTAATGATTTTAAAAGTTTTAGTGACCTAAAACCAATTAAACCATCCAAGTTTGGGGGATGGGTAATTGCCTCTCCCACCTCCAATGTAGTTCCGGCCCTGAATGACCCGGTCTAAATAACGAAGTGTTTATGAAATTAAAACATTTATGTTGCAAACTTATCTTCACATCATTCTTTACAAACAATCCCAACATTGGTGAGCGAAGGTTGAAAGAATGCCACCAAATTTCTGCCCTTTTGCCGCCTGAGACTGCATCAACAAAACTATACTAAATAAAGTCGCAAACTTCTACTAGGAAAAAGGAAACATTTTTTTTCTTTTGCATTTGGTAGCTTACAATTTCTTTTCAGCATCGAGGTCTGAGCTTATGTTTCGCAACAACTTTCATCCCCATTTCCATTAAGCAGTGGCATTTGACTGTCTGTTGCGATCCTTGAGACTTCACTTTCACTTTCACATATTTATCGACCCTGTGTACGGTAACACCTGCCAAAGAACACCCATGATAAACTCACACTGTCGGAAGTTCCGGATTTTGATCAGGCTATCATCATGCTACATCAGGATTCAGTACATGAAATATAGTTGCTTCATGCTTTAACTCTATGGTACACAGATCATATAACTCTTAATCCAGTAACAAACGGAAACATTTGACTAATTCGAATACTCGATCGATGCACTGTTGGGGGCTTAAAGGAGGCTTTCACTAATTGAAAAAGAAAAGAATATATTAGATATTTTTTTCCGGAAATATTATCAACAACTTACAATAATTACTCACCTATAAACTACATTCCAGCAGCAAGTAAGAGAATAGAAGTCAGAATAAGTGCACTTTCCCTCCAGTTGTTGATGTTATCCTGCTCCAAAGCATAACCAGTCACAAGTGCTGCTTTAAAAAGATTAAATGACAAAATAGATATGTTATGGTTTATAAGGCATTTCATAATCCATAAGAGACTCGTTTGAAATTGAAAGAAATGATTCCATAACATGCTGGATTAGAGATAGAAGCTAGGTAATGAAACGAATGCATCCATTGTAATCAATTGAAAATTTTGTGTCCACAATTAAGAACACTTTAAAAGCTGAAGGATTTTGGAATATTGTGTTCAAAATTGGCAGGAATTTTTTTTCAGAACAAAAGGAAACCATGAAACAGCATTCAATGAAAAAAATCTACCAGAAAAAAAAAACACACCTGAAGGACCCCAACAAGTGGTGAGGAAGGCACATCGCCAAATATGTGAATTGAAACAGTAGAGATAGCCATAGATAATGGTCGCAAACTTGGTTTGACACAATGGAGACTTACATAATTGACTGGAGCCTGCAAATCAATATATGATGAAATATGTAACACTATTAAAATAGTATAACATAATATTAGTCTAAAATCGTAAAATATCACTCGAGCCTATGTATTCACTACAAAGTCAGATGTGAACCAGAAACGCATTTTCCATTATCAAATGAAAAATATGGTTTAATTTATACAAAATAACATGCTACAGTTTATGTGAAGAAAGTTGATAAAACACATGGCATAACTTCAAATTAAATCTTCCTCTGTACCTTTTACCATATGAATATAATTGAAAAAAGGAGAGAGTTCCTACACATCTATAAAATACAAGTACATAATAATTTTGGGGGGTAAATTACAAGATCATAAATCTAGCACTCTCTTTTTCTATTTTACCTGTGTCGCAAAAACAAGTAATTCATCCACTGCAAAAAGAACTATGAAACCATACAAGCTCCAGAGACAAAAAGCAATAAAGCAGAATATTGCACCCAGAAACGTAGCCCCTGAAAGAAGCTGTCATAGAAGATAACTTCAGACTAAAATTCATAGCTAATTGGTAGTTTCAACTGGAAAAAGAGTAAAGTATTCAATATATGGAAATCACAAAACATCTGTTTATCTTTGTTTTCCCGTTAAGTGCATCATTTTTTCTTTTATTATCTGGTTGTAACTTTTCTTCAGCTGTTTGGATTTAAAGAAAGAAATAGGGTGGAAGGTAGTTTAACAGATTCCTATATCCATCCGTTGTTTATTGACTCAGAGGCTGCATTAGGATAAATAACAGTGAATACCACTTTTAGTTTAATTTCTCTAAGAAACTTACACTTTTTATCAACTTATTTTGTCCTAACCAAATGGAATGTTTTTTTGTTCCCAATAAGCATGTTAGAAAAAATAATCACATAAAACATCATCAAAGAGAAACAAAACTCACAATAAAAAGCATTAGATATAGTAGCACTCATGCGATCTAGTATAAAGCCACCGGATAATGTTCCTAAAATCCCACAAGCAATCGTAATCCCTCCAAACACCATATCTGCATTCTTCTGCAAAGTACAACACCAAAACAAGAAGCAATCATGTGATTCTTTATGGTGTTAGAAAGAAAATGCTAAAAGGAAAAGTTTCTGATAGAAAACAAAATGCAAGTAATTTGTCAGAAATTGTACCATATGATAAATATTAGAACCAGCCTTCGGCCCCCAATGAGTATGCTCCACTGACAGTTTATGCAATGTAACCTGCCAGACAAAATGTAAGAAAATTTGATATGCAATTCTGAGAAGAAAAAAATAGAAATAAAAACTTATGTAGCATTTTATTGACATTTGTTTCTCTCAGAGCATTTTCTGAATTGGACGAGAAGAGTGTAGAGAAAATACCTAAAAATATTTTATGACATAAACTTTGCCCACCAAAAGGAGAAACGCTCACGTGCGGCGCCTTAGTATACGGTTAAAATAAGACGTTACCGGTTTTGTTATTATTTTAAATAATAAAATCGGTAAAAAATGACCGAAAACATCATTATTTTGACTGGTTATAATTATCTATATAGATAAACACGGTAGAAAAAATCTGGTCAAAATAATGATGTTTTCGGCATTACCGCGTTCACCTATATAGGTAATTATAACCGGTCAAAATAATGATGTTTTCGATCATTTTTTACCAATTTTGTTATTTAAAATAATAACAAAATCGGTAACGCCTTATTTTAACTATATACTAAGGCGCCGCATTGCAGAACTGCCCCACCAAAAGCGCTTTCATATCTTCAGCAAATAGAGAAACCTGATTCAAAATATTGTGAATGTTATCTGACCTGCAAAGAGAACGTTTCAGTCCTAAATCAGGATATGGAATGAAATGAATCATAAATATTAAAATTAGAAAGAAAAAGTTTTTACATAGCCAAAGGCCCAAAACAGGGTGCAATATAGTTGTTTCAACCAAGGACACAAACCAAACACCAGTCTATTCCCTATAGCCAAGTGATAGGATATCATAGATTAAGAACTCCTCAATCAAAGATAGGTTATTACCCAATTATCTTTAACTTTTCCTTGTTTTGTGCATTTTACATGTGCCAATCGTAATTATCTCCCAAGTCATAGCAGTCATTCCTACTTTTCCCACTTTCTGACTAGGGGCCTATTGTTAATAAGACTGTTGGGTACATTATAGAGAAGAGTGGTGACCTAAATGTGTTTAACATTCTTAATTCAACCGGAGTCCTAGTGTCCAACTAATTATCATTCCTTTTAATCTTTCTCATTAGATTACTCTCCCCTATTTTCTTCTGTAAAATATCTAATCGCCATTAAGGTCTGTGAGTGAAGAGTAAACAATGTTTTTAAGCAGTTTTCCCCACCATAAGGAACACTGCTGCCATAAAAGTCATGAATTAACCACTCACTTGGAAGTTTTCTTCAATTCATCCACACTGATACCGTCAGCCCCAACCAATATAGGATCATCTAGTTTTGATGCCTCTGAATCTGCAACTAAGATAAGTTAGACTTAAAAAATCAAGAAATCTTTAGAGGGAGAAAAAGGGCACTTTACCAGCTGGCAGGCCAGCTTAGTACAAGAAACAAACTTGCGAACCTTTTTTTTGGTTAAATTCTATGCTTGTAGTGCATTTGAAATATCCTGGTCCAGTTTTGTCTCAAACCAAGAAACCAGAAGTTTTAGTTGAGTTCTGTTTGGATTTAGAAACCCACTATTTTATCTAATTTTCATTCAAAATTGACTACATCCTGTTTGATTTCAGTTGGCAAGAAGCTGAACCAATCAAACACATTTGAATCCCTAAGAATCACCACATTTGCAGTAGAAATTATACAGGCTGAACACTGGTTTATAAATTTAGTCACAGGCTCATTGGGAACAAACTAGGGGTGTAAGAACAGGAGTATGAAAAAAAAACTTAAATATCTTTGGACTATAGGAATAAAAAAGATTATGCAAAAGAAAAGAACTTGAGGGATTAAACAGTCACAGAACTTCTACAGCATACCCAGAGATTAATTATGGAATGTGTGGTTGTGGGGGGGGGGGAATGAAATTTGTCTTACAGCATGGACCAGGAATTACATCTATTTGAATGCATCCCTAGATACCCATTGAATCACTTACGTACAACATTCAAAATAAAAACAGGGTGAGATGCACAAGGTTAATAAAAATAATCTAATTTAGGCTAAAAGGGTTTATCTTCTCTTTTTTTCCCCTTGCAGTTTGTCCATTTGCTAAAAACTAGTTCATTTACTAATTAAAGGGATAACCTAACACTTTCTTTCTAGTCCTTTAGTTCTCATTCAAAATCTTTTACTTGTGACATGCATACATACATAGCACGTGTTTCTCACCCACAACTTCGCACTAGATAGTGGAACCAGCGACAAATTAATACAAGAAGAATGATAAGGAACATGTACCGTCAATTACAGAAGAAACTGTCAACAGATGTCAATGCTTTCTTTGATCCAACAGGAGAAAACCCTAGTGTTTAAAGTTCAGTAATAAGCTGTGTGATAATAAGACAGAAAACTTTGAGTGAAGATGACAATAAAAACAATAACCTTTCAACTGCAAAGGTTTCATCACAAAGCCAAAAGCAGCGAATGGAAGCATAAACAATGCCTCTCCCCAGAAAGCATAGAGCCAATGAAAATGGCCCCCGACCTGTATGATAAGCAAACATAGTTTATGAATTCATCAAGCATCCCTGAAGACATATCTAGACAATACAGAGAAATTCACCACGCGATTTACAGTGAGAAAGAAAGAAAGAAAGGGATTACAAACTTACAAATCCACCATAAACATATCCAAGAGCAATTCCAGTAGGTATGCACATATAAAACATAGCAAGCCAGGCTGTTTTCTGGAATATTACAGTGAATTAGCATAAAAATTACAATGTAAGTCCTCAAGTTAAAGAATAAATAAAACAAATGAACCTGAGAAACGGGAGCATTATCGTCAATAAATGGAGATGCAAGACTCATGAAAGAAGTTTCCCCAACACCAACCAGCCTAAAACATCAAAGATACAGCCATAGTAAACAAACAAACACACACACAAAAATAAAAACAATGTCGCACAAGAAACCAGTTTAGTGAGATTGAACTAAAATCCAATCCCAGAGTGTACTGACTGACAATGCTACACCTACATGCGGCATATTGCGATAAACCAAAAAGAAAATGCACTACCACATCTAGCTGTGGCAAAGATCCAAACGGATAATCCAACTCCAATAAGCCTAAAATGATTGTGGCTGCAGTCATAGAAATCAACTAACAATAAAAACCAATTTGAAATGTAAATTAACAGCCAAACATATAACAGTAGCTAAAAAAATCAAAATAATATGATTTACTTAGTATTAACATGGCAGTGCTACAAACAAAAAACAGTCTGAAACTTTTGAGAAGTACAAAGGAAAGGAACCATGAAATGTAATTCACCTCTTTGCTAGTGAAGCAAATACTGGGGACACCACAAGAAGTCCGACCATAAATGCGGACGATAAGAGACCGTCTTGAAAATTAGACAAGTCAAACTCCCCCCCTGAAAGCAAAAATCAGAGAAGCATTTTTATGAAAACCAAATTGAAGCAGCAAAATAACAAACAAACAAATTTGAGTAAAATCTTACTGAATTCCACTACCGGATGTGCAAATTCCCTTGTCATCACAAGTCCTAATACTCCCATTCACGCCATCACTCGCTATTAATCCCCGATCCACAATTTATCATGTTAATCACACAAAATATAATCAAAATCCTACACAAAGAAAAACCAATATATATATAATCAATAATCTACACCTCAATTTTCTTCCATTAAACCTAATTGCGGTTAGAATCAATCTATCAAGCAATTCAAATTCAGCAAAATTTAAAAAAAAAAAAGCATATTTTCAGGATAAAACATTTGAATAAAGATATGATTTTAAAAAAAATAAAAACTACCGTTTGGGAGTGAACCAAGGAGGAGGAGCATCCTTGGCGGTGAAGGAAGAAGGTGCCATTTCTTCTGGTTGAGCAACAGAACTTTCTTCTCTGGAGCCTGTTAACTCAACGCCATTATAAAACATTAAAATAAAAATTTTATGTTTATCTTTTCGTTCGTAGGTTCCGCAATCATTTCTTAACCACAACGCAACGTTTTCTTTTCTGCTTTTCTTTTTAAACGCTTTCTTATCTTTTATATCTTAAAATGAATTTTCGTAATTTTTCACATTGAAACTATGAAACATTTTTATTTTAGAGCAAATAACACACTAATGTTTCAGCATCAAAGGCTGAATATTGAGTTACATAATAAGAAACCATTTTATAATATGAATTTAACTCAGCAATGGACTACATCTACGTTACAAACACAACCCTTATTTCTCTCACGTTCCATCGGTTTATTCGCAACGTCATTGGTTCCCGAATTAAAAGTTTGGACCGGCTGCTAGGATCTCTTCAGTCAGCTTGCTGTCCTTGCCGATCTTGTAATTAGTGAAGGTCTCAAAGTTGTTCTTAAACAGACCAGCCAGTTTCAACAGTGTGTTCTTGTATGCATGTTTGTTATCCCACTGCAATCCAAGAGTCTATTACGTTAACATCGGGCGATAATTCAAGCAACACTGATAAAGAATCAGGATGGATAACATTAAGGTCTGAAAAGTTGAAGAATGGATCACTTACAGTGTTCTCTGGACGCAGGATTTCTGAAGGCACTCCCTCGATCTCAGTGGGGATCTCTAGCCCAAACACCTCGGTCTTCTCGTAAGTTGCATTCAAGAGGCTACCAGAGTGGATGGCATCGATTATTTTCCGGGTGTATGCTAATTTGATACGGTTTCCGGTGCCATAGCTGCAGAAAACCCGCTAGCAGTTGATTCAATATTTCCAGGAAATGTGTTGAATGTTATTCCAAAAAGGAGCTTGCAATAACAAGCTGTTACCTTCCACCAGACCAGCCAGTGTTGACAAGCCATCCGGTTGCCCCATGCTTCTGCATTTTGTCGGCAAGCATTGCTGCATATTTTGTAGGATGCAACATGATAAATGCTGCCCCAAAGCAAGCTGAGAATGTTGCTGTTGGCTCTTTAATGCCATCTTCTGTGCCAGCCACCTATATGCAAGAATCCCAAACCTTGTATGAGCAATTAAGTCATGAAAAAGGCATCGAAAACTATTTTTTAATTGGACATAGGAACATACCAGCGCAGTGTAACCACTAATGAAATGGTACATGGTTTGTGCCAGGCTTAGCTTGCTCACAGGCGGAAGGACACCGAAGGCATCGCATGCCAAAAGGATGACATTCTTAGGGTGTGGTGCAACGCATGGTATCTTGGCATTGGGAATGTATTCGATAGGGTAGGCTGCTCGAGTGTTTTCTGCAAGCAAAGATCATGGTAAATATCATGTGTACAAACGATTAACTGCCGAATGTTCTGCATATTGTTCTATCTCCCCACTCCATCCTGACTTCACGGCTATTCATCTCTACCAAATTGTTGACGTCATCGATTTATCACTGAAACCTTATTTATGACCTATTTTTCTTCTAATTTGTGTCGATAAATTATACCTGTAACTGATTTTTCCCCATAATCAACCTCTCTTGTAAACTCATCAAATACTACGTTTTCCAACACTGCAGAACCAGAAAGATTAAGAAATTAGACCAAGCATTACGATTGGATTCCACGTAAAAATCTATATAAAAAAAGAGAGTGGAATTTTCACCTGTGCCAAACTTAATGGCATTCCAGATATCAGGCTCCTTCTCCCTTGAAAGATCAATGCACTTAGCATAGCAACCACCTTCAATGTTTGACACACAATTGTCACTCCAACAGTGCTCATCATCTCCAATCAGATACCTATTGTGATCGGTAGACAGAGTAGTCTTGCCGGTACCTATTAATAAAGTTATTGAAGTAAATGCATTAGAAACAATGCAAAACCAAGGTAATAAACAGGACATAAATCCTTTTCCAAACAATTTTATTAAGGCTCCAAGAACAAAGTAAGAGGACACATATCGTTTTGGGGACTAACACCACATCGATGGCCTCGATCCGACAATACTATACCTGACAGTCCAAAGAAGAGGGCAACATCTCCATCTTTTCCCATATTGCAGCCAGAATGCAAGGAGAGGATTTGACGCTTAGGCATGAGATAATGCATAACACCGAAAAGACCCTTCTTCATTTCCCCGGCGTATTGAGTGCCGAGGATGACCATTTCCCTCCTAGCAAGATTAAGGTCTATGCTAGTGGAGGATGTCATGTAGTGTGTATAACGATTACAAGGGAACTGTCCAGCATTGTATATAGTGAAGTCCGGAGTACCGAAATTCTCCAGCTCTTCAAGAGTGGGTCGGATACACCTGCCACCCACCCACAATTCATCCATTTTGTACACTTAAGCTTTTTAACCAGTCTTTTTTAATCTTCCTCCATGGAATTCTATGGGGATAATAAAGCTCAACAAATTATGCATATAATTATTAACATCTTGACAACGATAAAGAAACTTATCTGGGTTAGGCTAAGACCAGTGAAACCAAAAACAAGACCGGCAGATATAGGACGTTTTTAAGATTGCTTAGCTTTTACTTACATGTTGTGCATAAACAATGAATGATAAGCTCTAGCAGAGACAATCCGGACTTTAATTCTGTTCTGTGGATCCCAGTTCAAGAATTGATCATTCACAAAAACCTGGAAAATCATTTACATCCAATCACTATTAATCCAAATTCGTCAAAAAATGATCAATAAATAACCGCATAGTGCATATGTTGGCTATTGTTTATAGGTCAAGTAGTCTTAAATAGTTCATGATTTTAATTTTTTTATAATTATAGTTATCTCAGTCCTTGACCAATTAATCCGGATTAAATAATATAATATTAGAAGGAATATGTTACAGTATTACAACTAGGATTCACACATCATTATTATGTGTATAATAATTAACTGCAAAACTATCAAACAAAGATATTATTCCATTCTCTCCCTTGCTCTGTCTGCCTCAAAAACAAAGCAAGGGAAGAATCTAGGCGATATATATATTATATGAAATCGTTTAAATATAATATAAACTAATATAAAATAGTATAGGATTGAAAAATTAATCGATAAAAATGAAACTCAACTTATTTTTATTTAAAATTCTTTTTGAATATAAAATATTTATTCAAAATCTCTTCATTCTTAAATATAAAAAATTAAAACTCATTAAGTGATATCAGATTTAAAATGATTTATTTCATTTGGGACGTGAGTTTGAATAACGGTGTCTGTAAGACACAGGATGAAATCTACGTAGTTCAAGTTTTTTTTTAAAAAAAAATTGCTCAAAAAAGAGTTTTTTTATAGGAAAAACAAAAGACTTGAGGATTGCGTGATCCTTAAATGGCTCTGCCTGAGCCTCATTTCCACTCACCTAACTTGAGGACAAACAAACATTTACGTACGCAAAGTCAAAGGTTGTTATGTTTGCTAGGATTCCGGTGCCTTTAGGACATCTTGGACTAGAACACGAAGTTGGTATTGGGCTAATTTACTGTTCTGCCCTTAGGACAATTTCATATATATAATATATATAATATAGAGAGAGCACGAACTAAGGGTATGTTTATTTCATCTAAAATATTTTTCGAAATACGTTTTCCTCATTTTCAGTGTTTGGTTGGAGGAAAATAGGTTGATTAATGTAACACATTTTCATGATCAAGAGAATTTCCTTTGCATTATTTAGAAAATGACTTACGATTTGATTTTCTGTAATTCATTTTCTGAACTTTTTACTTCAAAATATAAATACTGAAAATAATTTTTTTATATTTAATATTAATATAATATTTTAGTATCATTTTAATAAAAATATTAATTACTAACATATTTAAAATATATTTATTAATATTTTAACAATATAATATATTATAATCATATTATTATATAGTTAATTATATTATAATAATATATGATATTATTATATTTTTATTTTAATAATATATAATAAATTATTAATAAAATTTATATTATTTATTAATTTCTTAAACAATATTATTAAAATATTAATAATAAATAATAATATTTATGTATTTTATATTAATATAATAATCTAATAATATTTTAATAAAAACACTTAAAATATATTTATTAATAATTTTAAAAATATAATATACTATTCTTATTTTAATCAATCTTTAATATAATTTACAATATTTTTATTTTAATAGAATATATTAATCTTAACATTTTTATTTATAAAATTTAAAATTAATATTTTAATAATAATATTAACATAAATAATATTAAATAAATTATTTTAATATTTTTAAAATAATAATATTAAGTTTTTATAATAAATAAAATTATTTATTATATTTCATATTTGCAATAAATAATTTCTACAAAATTTATCAACTAGTGGAAAATGGTTTACACAAAATCTTTCAAACACCGTAAAATGCTTTCCAGAAAATGTTTTTTAAAAAATGTAACTTATTTTACGGAAAACATTCTCCAGAAAATGTTTTTAGTGAAACAAACGGACCTTAAACGACTTCGATGATAAAGTAATTATTATTATTTCTTGAGGTCTCAGATTTGAACATTATGAATATTATAGGTGTGAGCTTTTGACATCAAATGACTGAGAGTTATTTTTAAATAGATATTATCTCATATCAACCCTAAATTAACTAAAAAAAAGTTGAGAGAGAGACACTATACATGTAGATGTTTCTCAACCGGAACACAAGGTATGTTTTGTGATTTATGTTTAGAGTTTATTGTATTTTTTAATATTATTGTATTTAAATTTAAATTTTAAATTAGATTTAATATAAAAATAAATATCCAAATTGTATTGTTTTTTCTATTTAGGTGTTTAAACTATTTTTTTTATTAATTTAGTTGTTTAACGTTACAAAAGTTATCATTTTAAGTGACACATAATGGTCGTTAAAAATAATATTTTTTAAATATAATAATTTATTTTTAATTTTAAAAAATAAATTCTTCAAAATTATCAGAATACATGTGTCACTTAACGAAAATTTTTAACGGTCGTTACGGTCGAAATACTTAAAGTGGTAATATTTGTAACGTTAGACATCTAAATTGACAAAAAAAATAGTTTAAGTACCTAAATAAGAAAAACGATATAATTTGAAGATTTATTTTTATATTAAGCCTTTAAATTAATAGAATATATGTTTATCATTATATAAAATTTTTATTGATAAAAATAATATTGGATCTCTTTATTATTAGTTTTTAAAATTATGAAGACGAAAAAAAACTTAAGGGGCTGTCGTGAAAGTAACGTCTTAAAGGAAATTCACCTTGTCTAGGGAATTCAAGTAATCAACAGCTCTTTCCCTGTTCACCATGAAGGTGTGCTCGTCAATTTCAATGTTGGGTGAGCCCCTGTCAAGCAATTCCCCCAATTGTTAATTTAATTTCCCACTATAATTCAAAAAATAAATTACTATTATTATATACACTTACTTTCCCCACCAAAGCTCATCTTGGGTGGTTTCATCGATAACAACCCTCTTATCTCTGGGAGACCGCCCGGTCTTGGCTCCTGACAGTGTGGCTAATGCACCAGACGATGTAATGAAAGACCCTTTCTCATACTTTATAGCCTGCTCGTACAACTCTGCACCCATTCAATACCCAGATATTCATATAATATAATTTCATAAATTTTACATTAATTATGAATTGTGTTACTTGACGTTAAAGACTATTACCTGCAGGGGAGAGGTTGTAGAGGACATGGGTGAATTTCAATGAGCTGTCACTAACGCTGATGGGAGGCGCCTCCACATGGTGGTGGTGCGCCACATGCGAAACTGCTTGAGCGCTCTTCGCTGCTGGATCTCCTCTTACCACCTTTGGCCCCGTCCCTCTCGTCAGCGAGGCCAAAGATGCACTATTTAAAAATTAATTAAGAAAACAAACAAAAATAATACTAATCACTATATGGCCGACAAAAAACCTCCCTACGATTTTTGTCATATGAACTGACAGATAAGCCCTTGTTGAAATTATGATTTTACAAATTTCAAGGATAGTTTCGTATTTGGATCATCGGATTCTGGAGGCAGATCAACGGAGGGAGGAAGCACAAAAAAAGCTTTTGCACATACCACATCCGTTTTACGACACCCGAACAGCGGGTCCCACATCAAAATCCAACAAGATTGATGAATTTCATTTGGAATTTCACCTTCTGATCACCCCGCATCGACTATTAATTGATTATTATGATCATCGTCATTTATTACCTTTTGGACGATTATGATAAAAAAAATTTGTTTATTATTTAATTATATGTGCTGCACTTGCATGTGTACCTGATGGACTGTAATTGCTGCCTCTGGCGTTCGTCCTCGGACAAGGTAGCGAAGGCACCTTGGGTCCCTTCGATAGGCGTAGTTGGCGCCGATCTCTTCTTCTGCAAAGAGTGAAGCTCGTCGATCGTCTGAGCCTTAACGGCTTTCCCACTGTCATCGTGACAGATCCCGTCTCCCTTCTTGTCCGTTAGAATCCTCACCAACGGACTCTTTGGCATCGGCACTCCGGTTCCATTTGCCGCCATATCTTCTCTCTGAAAATCGACAATATTAAAAATAGAGTAAGCCTTCTATAACCAAAAGAAAAAGAAAAATCAAAATAAACAAAACTATACCAGAGATTTTGAGAGCTGGCAGTGAAAGAAAAAGAAAAAGGGGCTAATGAGAAGTGAATTGGAGCATTCAAAGTTGATGCGGAAAGGTCGATGAGAAATGAGGAGGGGGAGCAGTCCAATTTAAAGGGTTCAGTGGAGGTGGGGTTTTACTAGAAGACAGAGTTAGAGTTAACCATGGTTAAATCCTATCTCTGGTTCAAGGGCAAGGCTCTAAAAGTTGAAATTCTCCGAGACTCTATTTCAAACAGGGTTAAAGATGGGTAAAACCAGGGAATTCAGCTGGTTCATTTCCACACACGGAGAGAGACCCGTGACTGGGTTTGGAAAAAGAAAATACGTTACAAATTAGAGAAAAATCTTCGTGAATCGTAAGCTTAATTTCCAGTATGTTAATCGATTTCATGTTTATAAGAAAATTTTAGTTATCAATTGTACTTGGTAAAACACCATCGTTGATAATACGTAATATCAAGTAGTGTCATAAGAACGTTTGTTAACCCAAAACCTGCCTTGCAATCAGCGCCGTTGTTTTTACAATCATATTCCAAGGATCAGCAATACAAAGAACAGATCTCCTACGTGTCAAGATTCAAAGCAGCTTTCTGTCATCACGTCCGTGTCAGCCGTTATTATTTGGACATCGATCAAAGTACAGCCACCAAAGATGTCGCCACATCAGCAGTCTTTTCTCGGAAACTATCCGATGTTTAACCATATGCTGAAGTCAGACATTATTTTATTTGTCATTTTTTTCAGCAAAAAGAAAATTTTTGATTGACTTTTTTGGAGAGAAATTAATTCTTTAATAGTGATTAATTAACATGGTCCAAATCAATGCCCCCATCTGCGGTTCATACTTTTACCCAGTTGTATACAGTGGCGACGGTCGGCATCGTTAAATTAAAATACCGTTCCAAAAATCGGTGGATCTAAAAGAAGTAGGCAACTAGTATATATATTCTAATTATAAATTTTATAATTATTTCTTTAATAACATACTGTAATTAAAATTTGTGGAATTAATTTGCCTTCTCTCATGTTCGTCCGATTCAAAATTTATCTTCATTACCGATTAAAAAATGGGAATGGAAAATTTGTTAAAAGAAGTAGTTTTTCTATCTGATTTTATTTTTCAATATTGATATATAATATTCCTGGGGGGAAAATGGTCACTTGGGTCCACGTCATTTTCCATTAATAACAGGTTGAATATATCTGCCAAACTAAAATATCGAATTCAAGCCTTTTGAATCAAACCTCTCCTAAGTGCGAGAGAAAAACAAGTAAATAGGATTTGTAGTACTGGACAAGGCACACATTGGAATCAGAGGCATGCATTTACATTGAAACTAAGTTTTAATTTCTATGACTACTTTTAATTAAGTTTTTTTAATTTCTCATTAAATTTTAAAATTTTCAAAAAAAAAACTTCTAATTTTTTACGTAGATCTTTAAAATGTTTTGTTCAGATATGCTATTGTCCATAACCATCATCATCAAGCTTTTTTTGCCGTCGAAAATTTTCTTTGTTAATCCTATCAATGTTATTTATTTTTGTTAAGTAAGATTCTTAGGTGAAAAGGCATAAGAATCAAAATTTCAAATTACCAAATAAATATGATAAATTATGCTCTTTTCAAAATCAAAATAATTAAAAAAAATGAAACTTAGACAGAATCGAATACCACTTACTCAATACTTTATTCAAAACTAGGGTCTAATTGATTTGTTTTTTTATTAGTGCAGGAACTTCTTTCCGGTGTCCATAAGAATTTATCTCACTATGTAATGAGGGAATCTATATCACCCCATTTGGTGACCACAATGAGAATGATATATATTCCAAAAAATCCGATTCCATGGCCAAAATCTTCGTGCACATCACCGATCAGCATATAATAAAAATTTATCATTCATACATTTGTGTATACATAGTCAATACACTTATCCAATATATCCAAATATAAGTTTATATATATATATATATATATATATATTATTCAAATGATTATCATCATAAATAGTCTTTTGGTTTAAACGCTCTTGTGATTATTTCGAAGAATTTTACATATAAAACTGCGAATGAAAAATAAATTTGTATAACATTGAAAAGTTAGGTATAATTCACGTATCAGAGGAGTATTTAAACTGAGATATTAATAAATAATTCAAGTTTGTAGATAGATATAATAATTTGGACTCGATATAAATCAGTGTTTATCATATGACATGTTAAATGTTTAATACAATAATTGCGTACACGTATGGTATTCTATTCAGAGATTTGGATTCATCAATTAATTTATATTATACATACATATTTTACATGATGAATGAAAAAAAAATCCAAAAACAATACACGAGGCGCATATATTGATTGGAATAATGGGTTCATCGAGAGGAGATTGAAACCAGGGGAGGGGATATGTGGTAGAGACTTAAAAGCACGCATTGCCACTCCTTTTTGTTGAGAATGGTGGATCATTTTGTTGATTTATTTATGATATCAGATTTGGTTTTATTAGATTTGTCAGTTTAAATTTACTTTTTATTTTAATGATGAAAAAAATATTTTTATATTCATATAAAGCTTATTCCTATACTGTTAGATTTACGGAAATGAAATAAACGAGTTTGGTCGAGATTTGTCAGCTTGAGAGGAAGGTTGTTTCTGCAACTTGTGGGGGAATAAAATGCAAACGATGGATGGACCAGTTGTTCCGAACTCGGAGAAGATATATATACACACACGTACATACAGATATAAGGATAGACCGAGAGAAATGGGTGTAAGTAGTCATCCTCCTAAAAAATTTAAATTCATATATATTTTAATTTTTTATTGTATTTTTAATTAAAAATCTATTTCTACCCCACAACATAAAATTTTGCATATGTGCATATACAAACATATATATTAATCTTTTTTTCCCTTAAAAAGTACTAAAACTGACCCACTTTAACTTTAGGTTTAGAACTTCTTTTTGTCCTAACCATTCAAAATTTTAAATTATTTCTGTCTTATTTGTGAAGGTGTTCTGTTAAAAAAAAGTATTTGAGATGGACTTAAATTGCAATCTCGAGTAGGTAACATTTATTTCATAGCATTTAAAATGATAAGTGACCAAAATTATATTAAAGGAAAAAAGGTCAAGGATATTTGACAACTTAAATTGCAATCTCAAGTTGGTGATATTAATTTTAGAGCAACGTGTATTGGTCCCTACTTTCATCATTTAAAAAAATTATTTTGAAATGTTTTAATAATTTATGTGATATTTTTTATGTACTCTCAACCATTTGACAATGAACGTTCAATCACTAGTGTTCGAACCCGTGACCTCTAAGAATAACAATAGTTATTTTAAACACTAAAATAAGTTGGTTCATGCTGAATGTGTAAAATTTTAAAGATTATAGAGCGCAAATATGATTATCTTTGTTAAAATTTTAGTGAGTTACACGAAGTAAGCCATGTTAGTGGTTAAAGAATTGTGTGAATATGCCAATTTGTTTTAGTAGAGAACTACTGTATAGGGCTGACATATGGGCCAACCCAATTCTTCAAGCATTCTGATATAACGGGTTTTTAAAGTGGGCCGATTTTCGTGTATGAAGTTGCCATTTTTCAACCATCGAAAAGGTTTGAAACCTTGAATACCGACTATTTTTTCCCTTTCCGCAATTAAAACTGTTTCACTGCATTTTGACCCGCGCTTGGCGGCTTTCCTTGGAGTCGAACACTGAAGCGGTAACAATGGAGTACGAGAACAAACTTGTCCTCGCTCCCATGGTTCGAGTCGTAAGTAAATTCAACTCCCAATCGCAAATCATCCTTTTCTCGCTCAGTTACTCTCTTCTTCTTTTATATGAATTTTTCATCTATAATTGTACTCTTTTGGGGTTGAATCAGGGAACGCTGCCGTTTAGATTGCTAGCTGCTGATTACGGTGCAGATATCACTTATTCCGAGGAAATTATTGATCATAAAATGATAAGATGTGAGCGTAAAGTAAATGGTACGATAACGCATTATTGCTTCAATTTCATTTCATTTTTGAAAATTATGCTGGATAGCTCTGTTGGTGCTAGAAATTATGGGATTTTCTGTTCTTTTGCGTTAAATTTAGCTTTATTTTCATGCCCATTCACATGATTTTAATTTTTTTGAAATAATTGCAACATCAACTTCACACACAAAAAACGTTGATATATACTCTTGTTTTTTTCAACATCACACACACATGATTTTCCTTAAACAATATCAGTAGAATTGCTACATGTTCAAACTCTTTCTATGCTATTTGTATCTATTTACAATTTTTACCCATTAGTTGAAAACTCCATACTATGCAATCTAATATTCGCTAAATCAGCTGTACAAATATTCATATCAGATAAACTCCATCTCACTATATCTTTTAGCTTGCTCTGATGTCTGTACCCCTCCAAATTGCCTTTCCTTCCGTTCCCTTCATATCAACTAAGCATGTGCATTCCAAAGCAATTCTCAAAATAACGAGAAGAGACTTCCCTTTCAACTTAGTAGTTGCCAATTGCATTTCCTGTTGCCAACTCATGACTAATCTTTGTAGCTGGCAAAGTTGTAGCACACCTTCTCATACTGCTCTCGAGTAGCTGCACTCAGTATACAATTGATACGTTGTTTCCATGTCAGCTGCACAAAAAATGCAATTTTCTTGTATACTCGGACCATAGTTAATAAGTCTGTCCTTGAAAGGCAAACGATTTTGAATTACCAACCAAGCCATCAGAGAATGTTTAATAAGGTTGATATATATTCACACCCACAAACACTAAGATCAAATCTTCTTATTATAAGGTATAATTTAGCACTCTACTTATGTGAATGATCCAAGTTTACCATCATTTTTTCAACAGATGCAATGTTATTACCATTTATTTTGGAGCAAATTTACTGTTATACTTCAAAATTTAGAGCAACTCACCTCCCCCCAAAATAAATAAATAAATAAATAAAAGTACCATCAATAAAAAAAAAATATTTGTAACTTTTAAAATTTCCAAAAGAAAGAACATGGTAGGAAAAAAAATGCTAACTTGTCTTGTTTTAGTAAATAATGTCAAGATGAAAGGAAATAAAGTTAAAATAAATTTGGATAAAGCTACATTATGTTTAATACAAAATATCAATGATAAAAAAAACAAATAAATGAAAATAAAATATTGAATTTAGCTTTATGCTTCTTTCCCTGTTATATCATTTTCAAAATTATTTTTTGAATTATAATGTAGTTATGGTGGTAAAATTGCAGCAATTGAAAGAGTGGTTATAAATTTGAACCACGGTCATAAGTATAGTGGTAAATTTGCACCTTATCCCAACTTTTTCTCTTAAATTCTGTGAAATTCAAACAGGGTCAATGAAATAAAAATGGAATAGAGGAATGAAAAGAGAATCGTATTTGTTTTAATGTTTTGCACGTGTTTATTGTGAAGCCTTCAGAATAGGGCCTTGCCGTTGTGTGCAGTGTATTTGTCATGATTGATGTTGGCTGATAATGAGAACTCATGTCTGTTTATTTTTGCCCCATTTTTTCCTTGTAGAATATATTGGCTCAACTGATTTTGTTGAGAAGGGAACTAACAATGTTGTCTTCAGAACCTGCAACCAAGAAAGGGACCAGGTGGTATTTCAAATGGGCACTTCGGATGCTGTGAGAGCTCTGAAGGCTGCTAAAATAGTGTAATTTATTCCGGTTGCATTCTTTTTCCTCATTGTCATGAAGCTGTAATGATGCCCCTAAACTTCTGTTTGTTTGCATCTTCTGTTCGCACTCGTCTGTTATGATCAAATTACTTTCATTTATACCTTTGCAATTCTCCCACTAAGAGTTTTCTCCGCGTGCAAGTTGTCTAGAATTGTAGGTTAATTGGGATGGATTTAGCTCTCATTAATGTATAACTACATATAAGGGTTGAAGTTGGAATCCATCCACATTTGTATCTCAATTTATTATAAACGAAATTATCATTCTTCATGCTGATGATGAAAACTCTTATAAATTTTTAATCTTTTGGTAGGTGTAAAGATGTCGCTGCTGTGGATATCAATATGGGTTGCCCCAAGTCATTTTCTGTGAGTGGGGGCATGGGTGCTGCTTTGTTGACAAAGCCTGATCTCATACATGATGTATGTGCTGCTATTGCTGCCAAAATCCTTGTGGATATCTATGATTAAACAGCAACCCTTTACATTATCCTTTGCTAATTCAGATTTTAACAACTTTAAGGAGGAATATAGATACACAAGTAACATGCAAGATTCGACTTTTAAAAGCATCTCAGGATACAGTAGAACTTGCTAGAAGAATTGAGAAAACAGGTGTTTCCGCTCTTGCCGTCCATGGAAGGTAACTTTAGATGTAGACGTTTCATTTTTTTGAGACCCTTATGATTATTTGCATGACTGCAATTTGTTAATCATTGGGAACATGGTTACTGTTTAAAAAGGTAATTGTTTCATCTGTTTAAAAGGGCTCAAGTATGTACTGTAATCTTTTTTCCTTCGGCCAAGACCCACAAGTATATGATGTACTTGAGTTGCTGGAATATCTGTGGTCTGTGCTAATAGTTTCTTGTAAAATTTGGTTGATCAGCTCTGGACTTCCATTCAAATATACCAGAATTGTGTTTGTTTGTTTTGAATAATCATAATTTTTTTATAAGAAAGAAAACGATGTTTTACTTGATTTCGTATTTTGATAAACAGTAGTTGTGATAGTAAATCAAAATATTTTGACATCCGGCTATTGTTTTACTTCAATGGCTAGCATAGAGTTGTATAGCCCAAGAGGATTCAGGGATAAAATAGTTGAACATAAAACATTGTTATGACATTAACTAGGCATTAAGGACACCACAGGGATCACGCTTCAGTGCTGCCATTATTTATGTTTGTAGTTTTACCCATTTAAGATTAGGAAGTTCTTTTGTTTTATTTTATTTAGTTTTCTTAACGCTTTATTATATTTTTCTTGGATAATTTGCAGAAAAGTTCCAGATAGGCCAAGGGATCCAGCCAAGTGGAATGAGATTGCAGATGTTGTATCAGCATTATCTATTCCAGTTATTGCAAATGGTGATGTTTTCGAATATGATGATTTTGAACGTATTAAAGTTGCAACAGGTGGCCATAAAATACTCTCCAACTTCTAATGATATCTTTAAATATATATTTCTGCTATTTTATTTCTTTTAGAATGGATGTAAGTTGATATCCTCCTTGCCTGAACCACTGCCAAATTATTTCACCCTGTTATTTAAAGATCTGCAAATGTATAATTTCCTACTGGATTCCAGACTGTTTGAACTTTTAGGCGGTTGCGCAATGCCATAATCTTTCTTATTTTGCTTTCGTACTGTGTCCTGATATGTGTAATTTCATAATATTTTTCTTTAAGGTGCTTCATCGGTCATGGCTGCTAGAGGTGCTCTCTGGAATGCTTCAATTTTCTCTCCTAAAGGTAAAGCAGATTGGGAAGATGTGAAAAGAGAGTATGTTAGGAAGGTAGGTTTCTCTTAACTTGCAAACTGCAAGACAGCTTAAAATTGTGCTCTGTGGTTCCTCTTCGAAAGAATGATAATATTTGTTCTTGAAGCTACGCCTATGTGAACAGGAATGCATTTTTATTAGCTTTATTTATTAATGTTTACATATACGTCTTAGTTAAAAGAAACACTATATGAAATAAAATAAAAAAAGCACATGCTTTTGAGATTGAGAGTGATGGTTATAACTTGAGTAATTTCTTCAATTCTGGTCACCACTGAAGATTTTGTCAATTTATATTGTATCTGTGGTTTCTGGCGTGCTGATTAAGTTTCATATCCTGGTATTGGATCAGACTTTCCCGAGTTACCAAGTTTACAAGTTTCTTGGACTTGTTATTTCAGAGCATATTATGGGATAATGATGTTAAAAGCACGAAGCACACGCTAAAGGAGATGATAGTGCATTACTCCTGCCTTGAACTCCCAGAAGGAAAAGCTGTGATCAAGTCGGAAAATTTGGCAGATCTAGCGTAAGCCCGACTTTAGTTTCACCTCTTGCAGCCTAAGCAATTTGCTTTTGGTTTGCCTTCATGTCAACTTCTCTTGTCCGTGTGGTGTCATATTCAGATCCTCTCCTGCCTAAACTTCAACTACTACAAAACAGAATATGCAATTAAACACCCAATGTTATACTACCGAGTAGAAATCTATGTTGCTATGACTCTTTTAATTTTGCTTCGTGTGTCTGACATGTATTCTTTCTCTGATTGTTCAGGAAAGTTTACGGGGTGGAAGAGTATTACCAGTCGGTTAATGATAACAGGTTCTCACTCAGTGGACAATTGGACAGAGACCACTGCGTGAAGAAGCTCCGGCAGGCCGAACCGTAAACTAAATACAGATAGATGAGCTAGCACAAAGGTGGTGCCAGACCCAGGAATCTAAGGGCTACCAGCCCCCCCCCCCCTTGTATCTTTAGTGAATATAATATGTAACATTGATTGTTTTAGTGGAGCATTTTGATTTCTGAAAGTAAAATTTGTGTGAGGGAATGGTGAAGATTACTTCCACAGTATTCTTTAGCCTGATTTTTGTGCATTACTAACTTCTCATTGGACGTGGCAAATATTTGGTCTTTTTCGAGCTGTTGGAATCGATATAATTTTATATTTTTAATCACGAAAATTAATAGTCTAATACGCTATCAACGGACTCAAGTTCACAATATATTCTGTAATCGATGATATCGAAAGCGATTTTTCAATTCTTCTAATTTAATCTAAACAATTTGGTCGTTTTACCAAATAAAGATTTAATTCTCGATCGGACATCTACTGAAAATTATTTTCTAAATCAACCTCATATCGGCCATGCATGATAAAAAATACATCCTAATGGAAATCCTTTCCACCAACGAGGCATCTCAGTCAATAAAGCACATTTTCTAAATGGACAAAAATCAAAGACTGATTTTATGTCGAATAAATTCCTTTTAAATTTGAACAGAGTTAATAGACAAAGTTCAAACCGATGGACCCAACCCATGACCCTCCCTAATTCACATCTTCAACTTAAAAGCGTTCTGTTCTGTTCTGTTCCATTGAATCTCTCTTCACTCCCAAACGAAAAGTCCACATCAAACTTTCCCATGATTAATCCAGAATGATGGTTGAGCGTTCCTCATTTACAGCAATACTCAACCCATGATTATTCCAAAACCAGCAAAGGTTATGAGATTGCTACCTCCTAGTTATGTTTACAGCACAACTTATCACCTGTAAACTAATGGAAGGTTGCCTCATTTATTTAATAAGCTGCTGCTTTCAACAGCAACATTAATAAGATCGGACTCGTAGGAATAGCTGACCGCAGCCCAGCTTAGGCGACGCTATCCTATGAAACTATGTAGCCTTAGCCTTCCCTGCAGACTTCTTTAAATGCCCTGCTCTTTTACCTAAAACAGAGCGACAAACTGAAGAACCAATCGGTCTTCCCCTCCGCAATGAAGTGATCTTGTTTTAGCGGTTCAACGCAAATCCCTTTGAATTGAAACTTGCTGCTACAATGCTAATTATTATTATTCACGTTTTTCTTGGATTGGTTGAATTCCTGTCTCCATTAGCAACGACAAGCACTATTAATTAGGTCCCTTTGCTTGTACGTTTTTGACATGTCGTTTTCTCTTACAGGATTTGTTCATTTAATCACAGGTTGTCCGTTGTGTCTTCAAGAGGGTTTGGGGTTCTCATTTTTATCCCAATGCTTAACAAAATTGGGAAAAAGAAATTTACATTAGAATATGAGTTGCACTGGATCCCAGTGTCTGCACATGATTCAAAAATAACTCATTGATGAAGGCAAAGTGATTAAAGAATAAAATCGGGCACACATTATCCATAATCAGTAATGTTCTTAAAACATTTTTAACAATCATCGTAAATTTGCGATAAAAACATAAAAAGTAAACTGATTCTTGGTGGAATCACATAGATGAGATGGTTTTATATCATATGATCTTTTACCCTGTAGCTTTCAGCTTTTGATTATCACAACCTTCATACTTCGTCACTTTTGCTTTGGTAAGGAAATCAACAATTGAATCTCTTTCTAGTTACTGATCAATCTTGCATTTCTCTGTTGCTCTTGGTGCTGTAGACAGAAAATACAGTTCACATTAGCCTAAGACTTTGTCCATCTACAATTAAGAAGAAATTTATACTGTGACAAGCTAAAGACTCCGTGTATCCAATGAAGACGAGGCGATACAAAGAAAAATAAATGATAAGTAATCTAGCAAGGGCAAGCGGACTCTGGTTTGGCTATATGATGAAAAGAAAGATATTACATGAAAGCACACTATAATAAAAACTGAAAGCACATTTGCATACACCCAGTTCCCACGATGAAGTGGTGAATAAACATATAATGCAAAATAATTGATCCATTTTCAGATAATAAAAAGTTACTTACCTTACCTAATCCAATTGCATCAGTACTCTTCATAATTTTCAGCCTCTTGCACGTTTCAATGAACATCCTGGGACGAAACCAAATCACAGTTCAGGAGGGGGGTGAAGGCAAACTCGGTGAGGAATCTCAATCCATTAGCAGTTAAAGTTTTATTGAGTAATTCAATTTAGAAGAAACAAGTACGAACGAATCAAAACCTTTGAAACAGCAATATATTCTCATGCTCAATTTTATTCTTATTGAACGAAAGGCTCAAAACTATTAGCTATAAAATTTAATCTCATTGTACCATTTGTGGAAAAGGAAAAAATTGTTCCGACCACTTCTTAAACCCCATATTATGACCTAACTACGAGGTTACTTCTATGCACATTGACAGGAAATCGAAGAGCAAAAGTGCTTGTCTAAAGAGATTTGTATGTACGTTAACCATTACAATGTATACACATGCATACAATGTAATCACATGTTTACTGTCATTTGTATCTACGTTAACCATCACTGAAATTAAAGAGATTCAATCTATAAAAGATACTCCAAAAACTTCTGAACATGTGATATACGATTTCAAAAAGAAAACATCAAGGCAAACAGTAAGTTTCAGCAAATGAAACTTACTCCCATGGAACGTCACCAACAAGCATCCAGTCACGATCTTTATCTTCGTATGTTAGCACATATTCTGATCCATGTGAAAGATCCTTCCACTTTCTTTCACTGGAGATTTCCTTCCCAGGAGCTCCATGAGACCCACATGGAACTAAAATCATAACAAAATGCGGTCACCAGATCTATGCTAAACATTAACAATACAGTAAGCACATTTGTTGCACCAATAAGTACATGATATTGCCACAAGGCAAAGAGTGCAGCAGTAGCTTACCAAGCGAAAAACAACTGAACATCTTCTCAAGTGCAGAAGACAGCTCCCTATAAGTTGAATAAGTTCTCAAATCTACCTTCCTCAAGTAAGGAGTCCCATTCATGCTGACCTTGACAAAAAGAGCACCTGGACCAGGTTTTCCATCAACTTCATCACTGTTCTTAGAAGTGGCCAGAGTTTTGGTCCTAAATGATCTTACTGGTGGCCAGCCAACAACCTGTGCCCTGCCAAGGATGGTACATCACAATAACAATCAAATAAGGTCATTACATAGTTCCATTTATCCCAACCAAAGATTAAGAGTCCTTTCTCAAGTATTCTTACTTGGCAGCAGGTGCACTGCTGTTGTGATTAGAAACGCCACTTTGCTTAAGGTTGGCTACATTGGTATTTTGCACATTTGCAGGCCCATCTTTTTCTACAGATGCTTGAACTCCAGAAGATCTTGCTGACATCACATTAACCCCTGAATTAGCAGGACATTGACCATGTCCCACGGGCTGAGATTCAGAACCAGCTCCACAAAACATCCAATCTTTTTCAGTGTATAGAGAGCCTTTCACCCGGGAGAACCCATTCATGGTGTCATAGAACCCCCTTTTGTATCCAGTAACAGCACTTTTCTGTGATGAAGAGCCGATTCCATCTTTAGAAGGAAGTAGAGGAAAAAGTGTCTTCTCATCAAGTTTAACCGAGTTCAGCAAGCAAAGATCCACATCTCTCTCTGGGGATTGAGATCCAGGAAGGCCAAGCCTAAGCTCTGTCGCCTTCAAATTAAGATTATTGCTGCTACCCTCTGGCAAGCTTGAGACACCAGAGATGTTTACTGAAGAGCAATCTGACAATCCCAGATAATTTATCTCCTTTAAACCCAAGTCATTCTGGGAGATGCACTCAACAGCTGGAGAAGGAACATTAATTTGCCCTCCCTCTTCCACGCCCAGCAGCGGTGGAGACATCAGAACTTAAAACTTGTCAAGACAACCTCTTTTACTACATTATGAAAGAATTGCAAATCAAGTTTTCTGCTCATCCAATAACAACACCTTTAAGCCGAATTAAATAAATAAGAGATTTGAAGTCACTATGAATTTACAACAGATCAGAAACTACTTACAAAGATATAGAAACTAAAATGTCAAGTAGACCAGTCTGGCGAAAAATCAACATGCATCACCAGTTTCTAAACCAATAACAGCATCTATGAAACCAACTCAAATCCATTTTCTTAATCAATTCCAGCTTCCAGAATTGGTTAATTTGTGTCATTTTTAAAGCTAATAGTCAAAGATAATTAAAGTTAATAGTCAAAGATAATTAAAGTTTTCACTTGTTCAATCTCAAAAAAAGGTGTAAACCAGCTAATCTACATTCGACCAATCTACAAACTAATACATGTCAATGGAAAAAAAGACCCCAAGTAGATTACCAGCTTAAAAAAAACTCTTAAAATGTGGAAATTAAATACCACCCCGTGATTTAAGAAAAAACAGCAAGGCAAAAACACGAGTCCAAACTTCACAAAGAACATTATTGGAAAAATGAACTCTTCTTAGCGTTATTTTCCACTAGGTTTCCCAGAAAGATAAAGCTTTAACTTTTTTCAAAATATGAAAAATGTTGAGCGTGAACTTTTTTTTAGTTCCTAAAAAAATAAGAAAAGGGGAAAAAGGAATGGTCAACTAAAGTTTAACTCTCTTATGCATTTAATATTTTCAAGAGTGTTGAAATTTACATTTTCCTGAGTAATAAGCTGAACCGGGAAAATTATAAAGATATCAAACAAAATATAAAAGGAAAAAGGGGGAAAAGGCAAACTTTTCTTCTTCCTTTTTCTTCTGATTTCACGGCAACCAAACAGAAACACGTGGACAAAACCAGAATCCAATAAAAAATTATCACCGTTGAAAAGAAGGGCTGCAAAACAAAAACAGAGTAAAAAAAAGGGGGGAAAACAGAAAAAGAAACCTTACCGGCGAGAAAACTAGAAAAGGCAACGAAGAGAAGAAGATCGATTGCTGCTTTCGAAAACTGCCAAAGAAAACGAATATTAAATGAAAAGCAGGGAAACACATAGAGCTTAAGATCCTTTCAATAAGCAAAAAAACAAAAACAAAAGCTATTTCAGCGGGGAACTCAAAAAGGGTAAAACCGAAAATAAACACAAAAAAACAGTGCAAATTTTCACTAACAAGACAAGGTCGTTTTATACTGCGCTATTAAAGGAGGGTATCTGATCTAACGGTTGAGATTCTTTACAAGTTGGGGAATCGGGACCTTGAGATTTTTCAATATAAGTACTCTATCTGTCGTAATTACAGGTGGTATACTTTAGGAAAGATGGGTTTTGATGTGCCTTCATTCTGGTTCAGTGGACTGTGAATATGTGAAATATTACATCTACCCTTATAGCATTTAATTATTGTACCTTTTTTCTAATGAAAGTACAAAATATTTTGTATTAATTTAACTCTAGAGTATATGTATTTCAAGAATGATTAATTTAGCCATGTAATTAATGCCTACTGAGTAAAAGGAGTTTAATGTCTCAAAGTTTAAATTTTATAGATAGAAAAACAATATTATTTTAATTCAATTTTGTTATGTAATTAAGTTTTTAAGTAAAAATTAATTAATTATTCTATGATATAACTTTAATAAAAAATTAGGAAAAAGTATATAAATGATCTCTGTCCATATGCTATAGTTTTGTTGAGTTATTTGACTATTAAAAGTTATAAAATGATTATTTGACTGTATAAAATCGGTTCATTGAGTCTCTCGGCTATTAAAAATTACAAAATAATCAACCGACTATTCATATATTCTAAACTCATACATTTTCTTTAAAAATTTGACGACCGTCTAAACTTAACGTTAACCTGCTGACTCGGATATGACAAAAATCATATTTGAATGATGTATACTGGAACCTTTGTTGCTTTCAAATACTGGCTTGATGCAATAATATTTCAAGCATCGACTCGACGACATAATTTACATATATAGTTGATCCATAAAATACAACTCAAACGGATTTAGAATAATATTTTATCATATCTTAGTCAACATGTTTACATCTTAGCTCAGACGATTACCAATTTTTTAACGGAAAAAAAAGTTTGAAACATATAAATAGTCGGGTCACCATTTGTTAACTTTTAATAGTCAAGATACTCAACAAAACATCTTATAGTCGGAGAATCATTTTGTAACTGTCAATAGTCAATAGATTCAATAAAACATCGCCCTATAGTTGAAGATCATTTATATATTTGACTCTAAAATTTATATATACTCGATTTAATTTGGTTTTGAATACTATCAATATTGTTTGTTGTTGCCAATCTTGAATTTTTTGTTTTAAGAAAATGTGATCTATTTTAAATTTTGGGTTAGTTTAAAACAACACAAGTAGGGGTTCAATCGATTAAATTGACAATTTAAACCAAGTTTTGATCATTATTGTGCAGCTTTAGATGGCGAGTCAGTTGAGAAGATCTGGTGGGAAGAATTGCGTTACAGTTATTATTTTCAATATTTCAAATTGTCTTCATTATCAAGGTCTTAGGTTATTGTTCGATAAATATGGCGAGGTGGTCGATTCTTTCATCCCTAGAAAAAGAAGCAAGGGAGGTAGTAGGTTCGGTTTTGTCCGATTTTCTAGAGTGGAGGACGCGAGGAGGGCTATCATCTGTGCCGATAGATCTTGGATTCAAGATAAAAAGGTTAGAGTTTTCATGGCGAGATTTCAACCTCGTGATGTTTTCTGGAGGAAAAAGTTTTCTGATTCAAATTCAACTGTGCTCAAGAGTAGTGAGGCGGATGTCAAAGAGGCGCCCATTATTGGTGTAGTTGATGAGGATAAGCTAATTACTCTTAGAGATAAGAAAAGCTAATTACTCTTAGAGATAGTTTGGTTGGTTGGTGCAAAAAATGTATGAAAATGAAAGAGCTAGTTGTTATTATGCACAAGGAATGCATATTAGGCCCGAAAATTATGAGGTTAAGTGGTTTAGCTATTTTGATCATATTTGAAGATGAAGAGAGTAGGGACTATACTCTAAAAAATCAGATTGGAGCGTTGAATAAATGCTTTGACAAATTGGATTTCTGGTCGAAAAACTTTTAGTATAGCAGCCGACGGGCATGGTTATCGTGTAGAGGGATCCCACCGTTTGTGTGGTGCCATTCAACTTTCAGAAACATTGTAGAAAAATGGGGAGCTCTTATCTCCATTGATGTATGAACCTTTAATCCTGGCTCGTTTGATAGGGCCTGTTTTCATATCATTACGAACCGCAAAGATCGAGTGGAAGAATCATGTGTTTTGAAAGTCGGGGAACAGTCTTTTACAGTATTTGTTTCTGAGTTTGAACCTTGCTTTAGCCCAGATTTTGTCTGGGTTGATTCGTTTGTGTTGGAAACGTTAGTTGCCTCCCCGTTGCCTACGGAGGGGGAGCTTATTGGTGTCTCGCCAGTTAAGCCTTCCTAGTTGGTGGTAGATGTTGGAACGTTTTCTCGAGTTAATCTTGATTCCAATAATATTAAGGAAGCTCAGCTAGAAACTCGAGCGTGTTTTGAAGGCATGCATACTGGTGGTGGAACGTGTGGTTCATGTGCCGAGGACGTAGGAAATGGTCCTTGTTCCGATAAGGTATGGGTTGTGGAAGTTGTGTCCCCGACAGTCTATTACGGGATAGCTGCGCATGGGTCTGATTACAAGATGAACGACACTTTTAATTCTTTGGAGGTAGCTAGGGGGCGCAAGTGGGGTATAATGTGCATGGGCATAAGTTGCATTTTTGTGATAACCCGACAAATTGTAATAGGGCATCTACGCTTGGTTCAGTTGGCCAGATGAGTGCATATCTTAATATTTTGGAGGAAGCTAGTGGGTTACACGCGGGCTCAGGTTTGGATGTGTGTGATGCTAGAGTTGATAGTGCAAATACGAAAGATGTGCACCACATGTTTCTTGATGTTAGTGGTAGGCGTTTGGCTCTAATTAGAAATGTTGGTTCACGGCAGACCAAGGTATCATTAAATAGTAATAGGTTCTTGGAGATCACGAATGTTAGTTCTGATAGTGGGACAACTGTGCAGGATTATAACTGTCAAACTGGTGGCACTTTGCATGCCTTGGAGAGTTTTAGCATAGTGGGTCTAAGGATATAAGTAAAGATAATGTGCAGTTGCCAATTGTGACGTCCTCAACCATGCCTACTGATGGTTTTAAGGTATTGGTGGTACACGAGGAAGTGCTTGCTGGTCAGGGGATGAGGCTATCGAGATATGAGAAAGTGGATGGGCGTCAGAAACAAAGAGCTTTGGATGAGAGAAATACTATATTTAGTTCTCTCCGAAATTTTCAAGAAAAATTCTCATCCCACCAAAGGAAGCCTCGTTAAAGACAAAGCAAGAATTCTCAGAGGAAGGTGCTTCGAGAGGAAGTTTTTTTTTTTATCTTGAAGGCTCTAAAGTTGGAGGTTCGGATGGTCTATGTCGACAAGTCGAGCTAGAAGAGGCAGTTAGGCGGAAGAAGATTCTTGTACTCTTTGTGTAGAAGTTCAGGGCTTTTTGTTTTTGATTTTGGATTTTATGGTTTGGTTCAGCTGTGATATTCGGCTTATGCTTTAGTTGTTTTGTTTATGTGTTGGTTTTGTGTTGGTTTTCGGGCTTAGTTCAAGTGTTAATTCTGGTCATTCATTTTTGTGACTGTTGTTATAGCTTAGATGGATTTCGCTATGTTAGTGTTGTTGTATAGGGTTTTTCCGGCTGTTTTGGGTTGTTTGTTTATGTTGTGGGAGACGATTCTGGTTGTATCTTATGTTTCTTATGGTTAATGAAATCTTAAGGCATTCTTTTCCTCATTCTGCTTATTAAGGAGTTTTTCTACAAATTCCTTTAATCATGAAGGAGGTTTTTTAACGAGGCCTTCAATTCCTATAAAAAAAATTCAATAATTGAGATTACAACAAATCAAAAAATACAAAGTTTAGCTTAATACGTTTTGCCATTTTGGTATATCCCATTGCCTTCGGCCTGCCCGTTTGCTTATCCCATTTGTTTAATTATAGGTCAAAAAGTGGCTAACCCATCTGAAAAGCATTCAAAGCAAACTAATAAAGTATGATTAACATATTTTTGAATTCATTAAAAATAATATATTATATGTAAAAAAACTTCTTAAAATAAATATTAGAATAAAACATTCAAATAAATTTCTGATTATGGAAGATTTTTTTATTGAATTTCTTAATTATAGGTATGCAAAACTCGACTGCAACGGCACCTGCGAGACCAGTGTTGACAAAGGAAGAAGCGGATCATTTTTTATGCTCGACGAGTGCGAACTTAACATTGTTGTTTTATGAACTAAACAACGATGACGGTAAAAGAAACGAACAATAACTAGCATGGTTTTAGAGATGATAGTGAAGGGAATAATGATGAAAATGAGTTAGAAGAAGGATTAGATTAATATAAATTTTAAATTTTATTACATCAATTTTATTAATCATTATATTGTTTTTTGATAAATTTTCAATGAAAATAATTTTATTTATTTTAATTAAGACTTTAAAAGTGTCATATAATAAAATGATGTATTTTAACCAAGATATTATTACTTTATTAGTTAATGCCTTTATCCCAAAATAGGTTTACTTATCGTCTTGTCCTCCGCTGAATATTAAAAAATATTGTTATGTAATTAGAATGGTTGTTTCAAGTGATAAACATATTAATATTATTTAAATAAATTATCGAGTTTGAGTTATTGTACATTTAGAAAATTTTTGTTAGAAGATTCAACTACGAAAATAGGCGTGCAAAATGAGTCGATTAAGATTAATCAAAGGAAAACCTTAAAATCGAGAATGTAAAAAAAAATTGTTTTGTGAAATAATAATAAAATAAAAAATGAGATAAAAAGAATAGCAAGAACGTGTAAAAGTGGAAAAGAAAAAGAGAGAATGGAAAGAGGGGAAAGTGGAGGAGACAGAAGAAAACAGGGTGAAGAAATGTGATTGGGTAGAGGGGACAAGAAAGCGGCATTTTGAAGTCTGGTTTGCTGGTTGCTGACAACCTATAACTACACTTCTTTCTTTTCTTTTACTTTCTTTCCTGTTTTCCATCATTACCCTCCTCTTTTTACTTTAAATCAATTTTTTTTATTATAAAATAAGTATTTAAACTATTTTAAAACATATCAGTTTTTAAATAAAAATAGTTATTTTTTATTGGGTAAACTACGTGTTTAGTATCAATCATCACTTATGTTCCGTTTTAGTCACTTAAACATTTTCCCCAATGCTACGTTTTAGTCTCTCACAATTAAAATATTAATAATAATGTTGATGTGTCATCATAAGATAATATTTTAAATATGATTTTGAAATAAAATATTGTTAGGATACTAAAACAAACAAAAATAATAGTTGGGTATTAAACGTACAATTTACTTTACTTTAGTTTATAATTATTTTAAGATCAGAATATTAAGTTAATTAAGAAAAAATGGGTAAATGTTCTATTTGATCACTCACTTATTATTTAATTTTTATTTTGATCACATAATTATTTTTTAAAAATTATATATAAAATTATGTTTTAATTTTATTTTTATCATTAATAGTTAAAAAATTAACGGTAATAGTTGGAATAACGTTTGTGTTAAGATCGAAACATGTTGCTTCTAGAGTTGGGGCTTACAGAGCCAGCTAGGGAGTATCTAAGCCTAGGCCTGCCACCCCATGCTAAAAAAATTGTAAATTACTTATTTAGTCACTTAGTTATTATTTAATTTTTATTTTGGTCATCCAACTATTATTTAATTTAAATCATATTTTATGTTACATTTTGATTATGTTTTAGTCACTTATCTTTTTAAAAAAATAATAGTAATGTTAATGTGTCATCATTAAATAATATCATATCAAGATTGAAAAATAATCCAAAAAATTATGACGTTAACATCACTGTTAATTTTTAACGGTAGGTAATTAAAACATAACAAAAACGTAACGTTGAATATGATTTTAAAAGAAAAACAATAGTTGAGTGACCAAAATATAAATTAAGTAGTAAGTGTTAAGTAGTTTATCCTAAATAAAAATATGTACGAATTATGTTAAGAAAATTATATTGCTCCAATTAATATTTTATTAGATTTAATTCAAATATATTATTATATTTTTAAATTAAAAATATATATTTTATATAAAAATTAAAATATATATAAATTATGCTAGATGAATTTTTTTTATCATATTTATATTGGTGTAACCCATAAAATATTTATGGGTTTTCCTCTTTGAGCGAGAGTGCATTTCGTTTACCGCCGTTGTCCGTACAAAGCCCACGGCCTTTTTACTAACAATATTAAAAAAAAGGTAATTTTCAAAATTGTACTTTGTTTAAAAAATATCTTTTTTTTCTCTTTAAAAAAATACAATTCAAACTTATACTTCTAAAATATCAAATTCAGGAATTGAAACATTAGAAAAGAACATAAAAAATTAAAATAAATAAAAAGTAAAGTGTTGAATGTATAATAATATATATGGCAACGAATATCATAATTAAATCACAGTTAAAAACTAATTAGTTTTGTTTCAAATCAAACTCTTATACATTATCTGGATACAATTATAAGTTAGTTAGTTATGATAACTTAGGCCCAGACCTGCATTTTTGTATGGTTGAATGGGTGAACTCGTAAAATGTAGCATCCAGTTTCACTGGCCCGTCTCGACCTCAATAACTCTATCAACTTGACGAGCCCCTAAAATGTTAAAGAGTGACTTTTTTTTTCTTTTGAATTATATGAAATGATTATAAGATAGTATATATTCATAATTTTACTTAGTTATTGATAATGCATACACACTTTCTAAAAGTAACTGTTCGAATCTAAAATCTAAAAAAAACATTCTCTTTAATCATTAAGATTATTCAATCTAACAATAACTTGAATTAAAAATAAATTATAATTACTACGTGCAATTTTTCAATTTTAAAATAATTTCGTGTGTAATTTAAAGAATGATTTAAGAGTTAAAAAGCGATATTATATTTAGGTGATTCAAATTTCAATAACATTATTCATATTTTTTTTCTAAAAATGTATTCATTTAATATAATTTAAAACGTAAGGTAAGAATACGATTCCATTTCTTAAGTCCCCACACACACACATTGAATGACAATCCATATAAAGTAATAGTGTATTGTGGATTAGGAAGGGGTGAATGTGTAGTAAAAGTGTTACAGTTTAGTAGATGGTTATGACTACATTGAAAAAGTAAATGAAGGAATATATTTTTCAATTAAAAAATCTATCTAAACCCATTTTCATTATTAAATTCTAGCGGGAAAAAAATTAAACTCATTGTTATCTCGAATCCAAGTGGGTAATATCTTTGCCACTTCACTTGGCCGCCATCTCGCCTTGTCAATTTATAATCATTTGAGATATATATATAATATTTCATTATTTTGATTGTTATGGTGCGTTTGTACTTTGTCCTGGGTTCACTTCGTCTCCACTTGAACCTACTAATGTACGAAGGCTCAATGAAAACATTTAAAACAGAAATAGATAATTTTGTCATCTTTTAACGATAAAATAATATAATGCTTCTATTAATTCAAACATTTGAACATCATTTAAAAAAAAATTAGACCGACATATTTAATAGTTAAAAAAACTCACTATACAAACAAACATGTCCAAATTATGAAATCTAACATAGGCCCACTATTAGGAAGGCAGTTTACTAGATTGATAAGGGATACCATGCACGATGTGATATTATTTTTAGAAATAATATAATAATCCAATAGAAATTATTCTGCATATATAAACAAAAAATCATTTAGAGAATATAAAATTTCTCAGAAGTTTCAAGAAAAATTTGGAGGATAAGAGTTGGGGAACTTCAGTATTTACTCCAATAGAAGTTCACTAGGGTAGAGGACACTTGTGTGGAAGATATGACGATGACTTTGGAAGTATAAAATAATTTACACTATAATTGAACAGGTAATAGAATTTGTTAAGGTATGTATGAACAAATGATAGTATTTTTAATATAATTTTTTTCTCTCATTAATACTTGAGAATGTTGAAATGTCATTCATCGGGGAAGTTCTACAGGCAGGCTTAAAAACGACTAAAATAAAGCGTTACTGATTTTGTTATCGTTTAAATAATAAAACCGGTCAAAATTACCTAAATTTTTCCGGTAATTACCTAAAATATTATGTTAATCCGGTCATTGTTTAAGCCTAATAATGTTTCCAGTTTTTTTTTTCAAAAATCCGATAAAAAACACCTAATAATAACAAAACAGGTAGCGCCTAATAATGTTTCCGGTAATTTTTACCGGTTTTATTATTTAACACAATAAAAAAACCAGTAACACCTTATTTTAACCGTTTTTTAGTCTACCGCACCGGAGCTATCCCCCATTCACCGACATTAACATTACTCCAACAAACAAATCTAATTCAATCTTATATTTTTATCATTGAAAAGCATATTTTCCTGATTCTTTAGTTGAGATGATTTATACTAATTTAGTTTTTTTTTAAATATCCCTATTTAATACGACTGAATTACCATATCAACCTATTGAATCTAGTTATCCCATTTTGACAACCTTTTATCATGGGCTAGTTTTGGTGAAGAGTGAGAAAAGATGCACACACGACACAACATTCATAGATGGAAAACCATAATTGAAAATATCAGATTTAAGAAAGTCTTGATTGCCTGAATGTAATTTATGATCGAAATTGACAAGAACACCGATGGTCCCATTTTCACAATAGGTAGAGATAACTATCAACATTTCCTATTATGGGTACTCACCTTTTTCCACCTACAACTTATCTGTTTCTTGGTGTAACACACGACACTAGAATTATTCAAATATTTAGGAGTTATAGGATGATGCAAACAAGTGAGTTTCATACTAATAACCCAACTTTTAGGAAACGGTCCACATTGTAGAGAAAAACGAGAGTTTCTGTATATTTTGGTGGGCAGGGAAGTCAAAAGAGAGTTAAAAAAATCTCTCTTAATCATTCGAATTTGGATTCTACACGACATTTCTTCTTTATAAAGATTTCATAGCCACCGTGATATTGCTATGAATCGTGGTTCACACGAAAAGAATTATGCATGCCTCTTAAGTCCTAAACAATTGGTTATTGCTATTATTTTATTGTCTGACATTTATTTTCATGGAACTTTCTTGTATTGCAGAAACATCTTGCAATTTCTTCCAAGTTCCACTTTTTACTGTAAAATCACAAAAAGAATGGGGATTTGTTTTGTGTGATATGACCCCAATTAATTGTTCTGCCTGATTATCCTTGCTTTTTTTGGTTTGTTTATGATTTTGCCCTTTAACAACTTCAAAAGGCCAAATATCAAATACCCACAGGTTGTTGTTGTAGGACCCCAGTTCCCTTTTCGACCTTTGATTTACACGAGGGTATAGCGATAAAGTACAATTCTTCGTGTAAGCATATTTCACATTTTTTGTGAAGGTATAGGGAATTAGCTGAGAGTTAAGTCATGATAGCAGTTGCAAAGGTTGGAACCAATTCTTGCGACATATGCTTGAGACACAAGTGGGTGGCTGTCGTCCGTAGAATATGGTCAGTTGTAAGCGGTTTCCCTTGCCAAAAACGCGAAAGTACTAAAAGAGGGAAACCAAGACCTGACCCGAGCACTACAATAAATTAAAATTGTCAGAATTCGTTCAACGATCTTAACAATTAAAATGGATATTATTTTTGTTAAATTTTTTTAATTTAAGCAATTACTTGTATAAAATATAAATATATTATTAAAAGATTTTTAACCGATATTATATCAATGTTTAAAAAAAGAGAAAATAACCTCAGTGACCAAAAATGCCTTATAATATACGATTTTAACCATTTTTTTTGGATTTGCCAAAATGACCAACTAAATCGCAATGCGATCGATAATTCGCAACGCGATCTCCGGTATCTCAAATCAGTTTCCAGATTCGCAACGCGATTCTGACTATCACATTGCGATTTCCCAAATTCGCGTTGCGATTTTCCTAATTCGCAATGCGAATACGTAAATCGCAATATTGAATTTCAAATTCGCAACTCGATTTCTGAATTCGCAACAGGTTTTAATTTCGCAACACAAATGTTTTGGGTATATAACTACGCAGCAGCATCAACTCATAACCTAAATCCCTAAATCGCAACTCATTCCATCTCCATCTATCACTCTCTCCGGCGACATCCGTTCCTATATCCAACGACATCCTTCCCCATCCGGCAACAGGTTTTAGTTTCGCAGCTCGTTTGTTTAGTAAATTAATTTACAATAATGAAATCATCTAATGTTGATCATGTTTGGATAGATTTGTGTTTTGGAGGGTCATGGGAGAATGTTCATGGTGTTTTACAATATATGCCTTTAACCATGAATCTTCAACTAAAACTGTCATTAAAAAGTTAACTTATGAAACTCTAATGTTACGTGTTGCAAATAAATTGAATTTAGAGCCCCTAAGTGGATTTAGGCTATCTTATCAGAGAAATGGTAAAGTTTATTTGTTAACCGACAATGAAGATGTTGAACGATTCATTGCTTACATTAGTGTTTCAAGTGATGATGTTACATTGTATGTTGTTGAACCTAGAAGTAGTGAAGTTGGGTCAGTAGCGGGTAGTAATCAACTAAGTTTTTCAACCCCAGTTTATGGTGCTCAAAATTTAATGGTTCCACTACAATTTCATCACCAAGAAAATATTATTTCACCACATTTCCAATACCAAACACAATCTCAAAACCCACAACCTTTCCCTAATCCAAATCCCAATCAACTTTCAGCACCAAATTACAGTTTTCGTATTGACCAGTTAGACGATGATGAGCCAACAAAAAAAAATGAGTACTAGTCAGTATTCGAAATTTGATCTTGGTCAATACCCGGACTTTAATCTTGGTCAATACTCGGATTTTGATGATTTTTCAGAAGAAGAAACAGACCCTGCATGTAATGATTTTGATATTGGTCAATACCCGAATTTTGATGATGAAACAACCGTTGCCGAGGAAGATGTTGTTGATGGTAATGAGGAGGAAGTTACGACTGTAAATGAACATGTTGAACATCCATTCTGTAATTCATATAACACTGAAGAAGAAAAAGAAGAAGAAGAAATCCCCAAAGAAAAGTCCCCGAAGAAAATGCCACGGGAGTATAACTGGAATATGCCATAATTACTTCAGATACCGGAAGAAGAGTTGGTAAAGATAGCAGTTGATTATCACACAAAAATTATTCGTATCAAGAAAGATGATTGTTTTGATACAAAGGAAGACTTGAAGATAGCTTTGTATACGAAATGTGTGGAAGATGGCTATCAACTAAAAGTTAACAAATAAAGCAAAGATCGTTTCGAAACAAGGTGTATGATTGACAAAAACTGTATGTGGCGTATGATTGCAAAGAGGATAAAAGATTGTGAAATGTTTCAAGTTAGGACTTTTATTGATAAACATACATGTTCAAGAACCCAAGTTTTTCCTCACCATAGACAGGCAAACAAAAAGGTGTTGGGTGGTTTTCTGGCTGAGTTAATGTTTTTGAATGGTAGGGTATATCGGGGACATGAAATTATGACTAACATGAATGCTCGGTTCAAGATTAGTATCTCATATTCTCAAGCTTGGAGAGCCAAATGTTATGCCTTGGAATTGTTCAGAAGCATCGTTTGCCCAACTGTCGGCTTATTGTCACAATTTAAAGCTGAAAAATCCTGGGTCGGTAACTCATATCAAAACAGATAGAGATGGACGCTTTGAGTTGCTGTTTATCTCCATTGGTGCTGCGGTTAGTAAATCAATATAATTTTGTTGACTCGTTTTTGTTAGTTACATGCATTTCACATTTAAATGATTATATTTCTTGTGTATATGATTTTGTAGATTCGTTCGTTTATTAATTGCATGCGCCTAGTTATTATAGTTGATAGAGCACATTTAAAAGGTCGATACCTTGGAGTAAACTTATTAGCAGTAGCCATGGATGCTAACAATGGGATACTGTCAATAGCTTACGGGGTTGACAAATCTGAAACCTCTGATTCATGGACATGGTTTATGGGGCATCTTAGGGATTGCATAGGTCCTATTAGGAATCTGACAATCATATCCGATAGGGAAAACTCAATTGACAACGCTGTTAGAACGTGTTTCCTAGATGCTTTTCATGGACTTTATGGTGTTCATTTGTATAGAAATCTAAAATCAATGTCTGCTGGTATAAAAAATCACAAATGGACATACTAGAAGGCTGTAAAAGCTTATCGGGAAGTGGATTTTAATAAGCATATAAACTGTTTAAGACGTGTTTTGCCTCAGTGTGCTCAAACACTAGAAGATGTCGGGTTTGAAAGATGGTCAAGAATACATCAACTTGGAGCAAGATATAGTTTCATGACGTCTAATAGTGCAGAATCAATCAACGCTCTAAGTCGTCATTCCCGGAAATTACCCATTACTATGTTAATGGAGTTTTTTCGAGCCTCTATTCAACAGTGGTACTACAAGAAAAGAAACCATGCAGGTATTATTCTTTAAATTCGTAACTTATCATATATTTTACTAAGTATTATTTATTTAAATTTACAGGAACATTGGAACATCGTGTTACACCATGGACAGAAAAAAAGATAACGAAACGTGTTGTGAAGTCAACGTCATGGAGAGTTGAACCATGTTCAAACACTTTGTTTGAAGTACTGGATAATAACTTAAATGGGCTTGTCGATCTAAATGCAAAGACGTGTAGTTGTATGAAATGGCAAACATCTGGTTATCCGTGTGGCCATGTTATAAAAGTTTCTCTTCATCTAAACCAAGATGATTCAAGCGCATACGCTATGGATTGCTACACTACAGAAGTATATCGACAGACTTATGGCGAGATTGTCTACCTTATTCCACATCCTTCTGAGTGGGACATACCAGATGACTTAATAACAGTTTTGCCACCAGCCATGGACAGAAGGCTACCTGGCCGACCAAAAAGTCACGATCGTATACCGTCTAAGGGTGAAGAGAAGAAGAGATCGACATGTAGTCGATGCAAGGAAAGTGGTCATACAAGGTTGACATATGGATCACCAGTGCCATCACAATCATCTTTTCCTCTACCAAAATATGGATCCTCATCAAAATCCAAAGCTCATATGGTGTCAAGAAAAAGGCAATCAAAATCGCAATCATCTTTAAAATCCCAATCACAACCGGCTTCACCTTTTGGGACTGTTAACTTAGGTGATTTTTAAATGCAAACGTTGTATTATGTGGATTTTATGTGTGAACTTTTGACATTTTCAGTTAGGCATGTATTAGTAACTTGAGTTTGAAAATTGCTATGATCTTTTCAGTTGTTATCACTTATTAGGCATTCATTTGACTATCGCAACACGGAAATGACGTTCGCAATCATCTTAATGTCTATCGCAACGCGGAAATGACTATCGTAATGCGAAATGAAAATCGCAACGAGAGAATCGCAATGCGAAATGAAAATCGCAACGAGGGAATCGCAAAGCGAAATGAAAATCGCAACGTGAATTTAGTTTCGCGTTGCGATTTTGTCGTTGCGATTCTCTCGTTGCGATTTTCATTTCGCATTGCGATAGTCATTTTTGCCTTCAACATAATGCAGATTGAAATCAACAAAATCAACCATTACATTTCAATCAATTAAACAAGCACACATAAGAATTATGTTCACATCAATTAAACAAATCAACTTTTACAAATCATATTTTACAAATCAATTAAACAATTAAAAAATAAGCAATAATTCTTATTTCCTCATATACTATTGAATCAACTTTTGCAGCCATACATCATTTTCACGCAGCTCACTTCTGAGATTAACCTGCAGAAACCAAACATTTGCTCAAACAACACTTTCTACACATCTAAAACCTACAAACATCAAATTATTGAATTCTAGGTACTTAACCCTAAACACTAAAACCTAAAACACTTACCTCGTTGCGTAGAGTATGAACCTCATTCTGCAACGATACTACCATCTCACGTAGAGTGGCAACCTCACCACGTAAAGTAGACACCTCCACACGCCATGCACCATCGTTATCGCGTAGAGTACCAATCTCCTCACGCAAGGCATTGACCTCATCACGTAACTCCCTTGACTCATCCCATGGAGGTGGAGGTGGAGAACAGGGAGATAGAAGTCGTGGCATCTTTGTCGGTCGCCTATCATGAGGTGATAGTGGAGAAGAGGCTCGATGATGTGACGGGATAGGTGATGGCTCTCGTTATAGAGGTGTATAGTCGGGTCGATCAGGTGATGGCTCTGGGTGAGGTGATGGCTCTCGAAGTGGAGGAAGTGGAGGTTGCTCATCATTCGTGCCATCAAGAAAACGCTGACTAGCTTGCCACCAATCAGTGGCAAGCTCAGCCTCCGTGGGTGTCAGTCTCATTAATGGAGTGTTAGCCTCCTAAAAATATAAAAACTCAAACAAAGTTAAACGTCTACTATTAATAACTTGTTTATATATGATAGTATTTGTGTTAACTTACATTATTTATTGTCGCATATGGTATTAAGTCTTCCCAATCCAACAGACGTTTCCTCTTCCAGGAAATAGCCCTAGGAATATCATTTGAAGTTTTTAATGCATATGTCCGCATGCTGGGGAAAGCCTCGAATATCCAAATCTACAAACAATATAATAACAAACATTAGTAATTGTTAAATAATTAATTATAATTTTGAAAACATTATATAGAAATTCTTACCTTAAAGGCCCAAACAAAGCCTGACAAAGTGTATTTCGACCCATCGCCATGCAAACTTTTGCGGTCATCAAAGGCAGACGACAACTTAGTCCAGGTAGCTTTCCATATATACGAACCCCACGGAAACAGATTTCATGCATTTAGGTCCTCTACCAATAATATTAGCTCATGAGGAATAGGTTGTATGGCCTCTCTGCCTATAAAGCCAGCATACAAAAGTAGTAGAAGGCATACTCGGACAACATCGACGTCATTCATCTGAGTAAAACCATCTTTCTTATTAAACAATTTCTTCAGGTCGTCGACGTGTAAGTTCGGCTTCTCTATTGACTCATTAGGAAAAACCCTGGATAACCATGATGGGCGGGTGATATGACGAGTGTACCGGCCTACATCATCGTGTCCGAATCGTAGACCAGTGATTAAGCAGAACTCCTTCCGCCCAAAACAAGTATACGCCGGTGGAAAATGAAACCATATCTCTTCCTCACCACGTTGTATACTGTCGGGTAGATCGCTAGTCATGGTCTGAAGCCACAAATGGGTCAAATTAGCATCTCCACCCGGATGCTGTACTCTCAGCTATGGCCCGAAGCAGGTTTCCTCAAACAATTTTCTTTGTGCAGGTGAAAGCTTCGAAGCAATTGTAGTGGCTAGGCTAACTTTATTCCTTAATGTCAATGAAGGCGAAAAAAATTTCTACAAAAACAATAAACATACCAAGTTAGATATACCAAAAACTACACTGTGAAGATATACCAAAAACAATAAACATAAATAGTAGTTTATTCTTGAAACTAAGATTTGTAATACTGTTTTGTCTTTTGGTTGAAATGAAAATCGCAACGAGAGAATGAAAATCGCAACGCGGAAATGACTATCGCAACGCGAAATGAAAATCGCAACGAGAGAATCGCAACACGAAATTAAAATCACAACGCGAAATGAAAATCGCAATACGATTTTGGTTTCGCGTTGCGATTTTCATTTCGCGTTGCGATTCTCTCGTTGAGATTTTCATTTCTCTCGTTGCGATTTTCATTTTCATGTTACGATTTTAAGTTTAGAAACTATTCTTCTTCTGCATTACTTCAACCAAAAGACAAAACAAAGACAAATACTAACTTCACAGGGTTAAAGACTAAACAGTTTAGCAGTATTGGCAGTAATCGAATGAATTTAATAAGAAATCTAAGTGAAATGGTTAATCTATTATTGAAATTACCAGTAAACTTATCATCAATTTCAATATGAAAAACCTAAAATAATGCAAAAATTTCAAAATAAAAATAATTAAAAAAACTAACCATCGGAGGTTGATTTTCCATTTCTGAATGATTGTGAGGGATTTCTGACCGTGAATGGTTGTGAGGGATTTCGCCGGCGATGGGGACGGATTTCGCCGTAGAGAGTGAGAGATGGAGATGGGACTGAGTTGTGATTTTAGGTTTTAGGTTATGAGTTGCGATTACGGAATATACTGTGGACGGTTCAGTTTCCGATATATTAAGAAATTCGTGTTTGAAATTTGAAAAAAATACGCGTTAATACGAATGGCGCTATGTAAATCGCATTGCGATAATCAGATTCGCATTGCGATTTACGTATTCGCATTGCGATTTTCCTAATTCGTATTGCGATTTACGTAATCGCGTTGCGATTTACGTATTCGCATTGCAAATTAGGAAAATCGCAACGCGAATTTGGGAAATCGCAATGCGATAGTCAGAATCGCGTTGCGAATCTGGAAACTGATTTGCGATACCGGAGATCGTGTTGCGAATTATCGATCGCATTACGATTTAGTTGGTCATTTTGACGAATCCAAAAAAAATTAATTAAAATCATATATTATAAGACATTTTTTTCACTGAAATTATTTTCTCTTAAAAAAAATACCACTCCTTGGATCATGGCTAAAACGAAACATTTGGACCCACTAAAATCCGTACTATGGCCCGGACAGCAAGGACATTTGCCGGTGCACCTTTCCACATTGTACTATTATTGGTCATGTACACTGTAAACACCTTCCCTTCATTTTATAAAATCCCTCCCTTCCCATTCGCCTCCTCAAATTTCCTTCAGCCTATTAACATCTACACTAAATATACTCTCATATACCCCAATTTTGCAGGGTCTTTACCACCGTTTTCTTTCTGTTTCACCCCCCCTACTTATGAGAGAAGGAGCATCAGACAGGCGCTAATTCATTATCGGACAAGAGGAGTCTATGCGATGGAGAATCAGGTTGTTTCACCGCCCCATGTGGATGCATCTCGACAGTCCCTCGGGTTCCCTCTTGGCACAGCTCTCCTCTTGATCATCATTTTCAGCTTGAGTGGCATCTTCTCCTGCTGCTACCACTGGACAAGCTCAGATCACTCCGCCGACCTTTCGCCGACGGTTCCCATCCCGACGCCGACACTGAAGCTTCTCCCTCCAAACCAATGCCTGATTTCACGGTTAAATCTCTCTCTGTGTCTCACAATATTTCAAAAAAACAAAAACAAAAAACTGAGATGAGAATTCAGCCTTAAGGTTAGGTTGTGTTACTGTATTTCAGGATTTGAAGCAAAACCAAAGCCAAAGCTTGCCTGTATTAATGCCGGGAGACCAGATCCCGAAGTTCATAGCATTACCATGTCCATGTCAACCTCCACGGCAAGACAAGGTCGAAGTAAAAGTGGAGAAGCCACCCAAGCCGCCGCATTTCCCTGTACCTTTCGGATTGGCAACTTGACGATTGATTGTACATATTGGACCATTTAGATTAATTTTCCCTCCGAGTTTTTCATCAGTGAAAGAAAAAAGGAAAGGGATGGTTAGGAAAATTTACCACCTTTGGATTATTCCCCAGGATAAAAAAAGTTATAGGTAAATTTGTATAGCCTTTTCAATGCTCATAACAGTTTCAGCCATTATTCCCCACAAGGAAGAAGATTCCAACTGTTGCGCCGGTTGGAAAATGAGATGGCTCAATGAGCTTGTTATCCACAAAAGCAAAGATCCAAATTCCAATTCTCTGGTTCAGATCTCTCTGCTTAAGTTTATAGACTGTGTACGATCATTCATTTATATTAAAGATCCAACCTTAATCCCCAATGTAATGTAATATTTTGTTTGTAACTATTCCAATCTTTTTTCTTTTCTCTTTACTTAAGTTTACAATTTAAGTACATTTTTTTTCTGGTGTAACAGAGGGTTATTTTGTCCCAGAAAAAAATGACGACTTAGTTTGTAAGCTTCTTCGTGAAGAATAATAAGTGGAGGTCTCTGTCAAAATGATTACATTACATTGGGGTTATTTTTCCTCTCATTTCAGGAAAACTTGTAAGTCAAGTAAAAGCAGTGGATTGAAATGCCCAAATTTTGAGCAAATAATAAGTATAGAACCCATGAAACTGTATTTTAAGCCTACAAGAAATCTTATGTTTTTCAGTTTGTTAGTTTACATATATGTTTGTTGAGAAACATTATTTCATATAGATTGCGTATCTTTACATGTAAGCTGAACAAATGAGCCAAGTTAGTAGTTAGTTCAGTAACCGAACAAAATGCATTTAAACTAACGCAACCAACTTCATGTTTCTGTTTTTGTCCTTCTCACATGGCTTACGAAACGAAGATATAACATACAAGAGACATGGGGATACCATGCCAGGTGTCAGCTTAAACCAGAAAACGAGAAAGTAAATCAAATGTGAAGCATGGAATGTTGAAGATATGCCCAATTTCAGCTTTGTCGTCATCGTTGCACGTCTTTGCATTCCATATTACAGTTCATGTTAATAATTTCGTCATTCTATGTCCAGTCATGTGGAAATTATTTGATTAAATCTAATGTTTGTACTTAAATCTTCATAGAATGAAGTTGTGCATTTAACTCAATACTTTTAATATTGTTGTAATAATTTAGCGAGTTAATATAAAAATAAGTGTTAAAATTATATCTAAAGTTTATTTTTGTATTTAAAAAAAAATTCGTTAAAAATAGGTGTTTAATGTTTCTAACGTTGTACTTTTAGGTGTCTAGACCGTTAACACCGTTAAATTTGACTGTTGAGTGACATAGGTCAAATAATAAAATTTTAAATTTGACACTTATTTTTGCATTAAGTCTAATTTAATTAATTAAAATTTCAATTGACTTTTTTTTTATTTGTCTGAGGTGAATATAAGATATTATATGTTCAAAAGATTCTCAATTATTTGACATTGAACGGTCATACCCTACATACGAGGTGCTTAAACCCGGGAGCTCGAGGAATAATAACAATTCATTAATCACTTAGATCGTTTGATTCATATTTTTTATTAATTTTAAATAACTATAATTATTAAATTTAATAGGGGAATGTTGAATATCTTAGTCCGAGGGGACCTCTATCTCTGTTTAGTTTTAGCGGTGACCTAATTTTACTATTTAATTCATACGTGTAATCATTTATACTCGCATTATTAAATTGAAAGATTCATAATTTCAATAATTAAAATTCAAAACATGCTATATTTTTAATAAAACTGAGATCACCATTAACTGTATTTTAATCAACAAAAAGAAGTCTTGACCAACTCCATTAACTTACAAGCATTAATAAATGAAGTGATGTATAAAACCTCAACTGCCGAATTGCAAGTTTGCGCGATGGCTTCGTTCAATCTCATTCCCTTTCCTCGTCATCTTCAACTACTTAGAATTAAAAAAAAATTGAAAAAGGTAGAAGGCCGGGGCAGTGATGAAAGCAACTTAGGCCATCGAGTTCCTTAAATAGTACAAAGAAAGAATGAGTGAAAATTTGGATTTGTAAAAACGTACGGATGAAAAGCAAAGCAAACCCTATGAAATGAGACCCTTTTGTGTCGTGCATTCCTCCTCACCAAGACCATTTTCACGTCCTTTCGTCTTTAGACAATCCTTAGTGGACTTTAAGTGCCCTTATCCCAGCACTTGGACGATGACGATGCAACTTTTCTTTTATTAAAAAAAATTCAGTTATTAAAATTGCTTTTTATAATTTTTAAAAACAATATTTGTATAAAATTTCATAATCTTTAATTATACGTTTAATAAATGGATTAATCTGTATTTCCCTCATCCCCCTTATATCTATAGTCCATGGATTAAGTGGGTTGATTATTTTTTTAATAAATAAAAAAAAAATTGAAAAACATGGAATTGGAGTGAGTGAAAGCATATGGCATAATGGAGGAATTTGAATTTTAGAATGCCCTTTCAAGTAGGATTCAAGTGCACTTTTTGATTAAGTATAAAAGGGAAAATCTTAAAGTCTTCAACTAATCACTAAACTAAAGAAACCATATTTGTTCTTAACCTTTTCTTATTTCTGTATCTTTGTTTATATTACAAGGACGGATAGCATCCATAGTTGTCTCTTAGTCTTGTTAAAAAAACTATTTTCACATCAATATAATATATTTAATAAATATGAATTTATCTCTCGAGTTTGTAATTTAAATTTTGTTTTATTTTATTTAAAAAATTATGACGTAACTTATTTAATAAATTATATAAATTGAGAGAGAACATAAATATAACTTTATTCAACTAGTATTATTATATTCTTACATCTATATATATTTATCATTAAGGTTTGTTATACTTTCATATATTTTTCGTATAATTTGTCGTCAACTATAATGAACAATTTCTCCACTACTCGTGTTTTAATAATTTATCATCAACTATTATTTTATTTTTTTTTTAATATCATTTGCTTATAGTTATTCGTAATCCTCCATAAATTAATTTTGATACCATCCTTTTAATTGATTTTTAATATTTTTTTTAAATAATATTATTATTATTTTTTATAAGTAGAATGACAAAAAATGTCTCTAATATATATATTTTGAAATAGTCCGAGGTGATTATAAGATAATATATGTTCATAATCTTTGTTAGTCATTGACAACGCATATACATTTTACAAACGCAACTACTCAAACCTAAGGCTTCTAAAGAGAATAATTATCCCTTTAACCACCGAAATCACTTAATAAATTCATTAAAATTATTATTTAATCAACTATTAAAGATATTAATTGATATTGTATGTTTTTTTCATAATTATAGTTTACTTTTTATTTTAATATTGGTCAATATAAAATCAGGATGTTGTATTTATCATATCAATAAAGACAAGTCATATTCACATAGGTATTTTTTTTTATAAAAAAGCACAATTTATATGAAAGTTAAATAATAATATATTTTTAAAAAATTATATACTATTTACATAAATAAAAAGAAAAATTATTATAATAATAATACTTAAATAAATAAAATAATATAAATATTATCCACAGTGTGAAATGGGAAAGGACAAGCAATGCCCAAAATCAAGAAACGATTTTGATTGCAAATACATGAAGGCGACGTTGAGAGTGGGGTTCTAAAACCACAGTATCAATCAATCAATCATCCACACCTATCTGAGTACATGAAAAGTTAGGTACACATATACACACATATATGCTATATATCACCCAATCCAAAATCACTAAGATGTATGAAATTTTTTTTTTAGAGAAAATAATTTCAGTGACAGAAAATGTCTTATAATATATGATTTTAATTAATTTTTTTTAGATTTGTGAAAATTGACCAACAAATGCGCAACGCGAACTCTAATTTTACAACGCGATTTTCCAAATTCGCAACACTGAATTTCAAATTTGCAACTCGATTTCTGAATTCGCAACACTAATTTTGTTTTCGCAACTCGATTTTCGAATTCACAAACACAAATTTTAATTTCGCAATAGGTTTTATTTTTGCAACACAAATATTTTGGGTATATAAACTACGTAGCAGCAGCAACTCATAACCTAAATCCCTAAATCGCAACTCATTCCATCTCCATCTCTCACTCTCTCCGACGACATCCGTTTCTATATCCAACAACATCTTTCCCCATCTCTAATTTTTTTACATAATTTTATTTCTATATAATTTTTCAATGATTTCTCTCTCAAATTATCAACTATCAACTTAATAAAGGTATGTTTTTCTCTAAGTTAGTGATGATATATAGTTTATAACTCGTTTGTTTAGTAAATTAATTTACAATTTATATAATGAAATCATCTAATGTTGATCATGTTTGGATAGATTTGTGTTTTGGAGGGTCATGGGAGAATGTTCATGGTGTTTTACAAAATATGCATTTACCCATGAATCTTCAACTAAAACTGTCATTAAAAAAGATAACTTATGAAACTCTAATGTTACGTGTTGCAAAGAAATTGAATTTAGAGCCTCTAAGTGGATTTAGGCTATTTTATCAGAGAAAATGTAAAGTTTATTTGTTAACCGACAATGAAGATGTTGAACGATTCATTGCTTACATTAGTGTTTCGCAAGAAGATGGTGTTACATTGTATGTTGTTGAACCTAGAAGTAGTGAAGTTGGGTCAGTAGCGGGTAGTAATCAACTAAGTTCTTCAACCCCTGTTTATGGTGCTCACAATGTACAACGTTGTTATCAACCTCAAAATTTAATGGTTCCACCACAATTTCATCACCAAGAAAATTTTGTTTCACCACATTTCCAATACCAAACACAATTTCAAAACCCACAACCTTTTTCTAATCCAAATCCCAATCAACTTTCAACACCAAATTTTGGTTTTCGTATTGATCAGTTAGACGATTATGAGCCAACAGAAAAAATTGTGAGTACTAGTCAGTATTCGAAATTTGATCTTGGTCAATACTCGAAATTTGATCTTGGTCAATACTCGAACTTTGATCTTGGTCAATACTCGGATTTTGATGATGTTTCAGAAGAAGAAACAAACCCTGCGTGTAATGATTTTGATATTGGTCAATACCCGAATTTTGATGATGAAACAGTCGCTGCCGAGGAAGATGTTGTTGATAATAATGAGGAGGAAGTTACGACTGTGAATGAACACATTTAACATCCATTCTGTAATTCATATAACCCTGAAAAAGGAAAAAAAGAAGAAGCCCCCGAAGAAAAGAAAAAGAAGAAAATGCCACGGGAGTATAACTGAAATATGCGAGAATTACTTCAGATACCGGAAGAAGAGTTGGTAAAGATAGCAGTTGATTGTTACACAAAAGTTATTCGTATCAATAAATATGATTGTTTTGATACAAAGGAAGACTTGAAGATAGCTTTGTATACGAAATGTGTGGAAGATGGCTATCAACTAAAAGTTAACAAATCAAGCAAAGATCGTTTAGAAACAAAGTGTATGATTGACAAAAACTGTACGTGGCATATGATTGCAAAGAGGATAAAAGATTGCGAAATGTTTCAAGTTAGAACTTTTATTGATAAACATACATGTTCAAGAACCCAAGTTTTTCCTCACCATAGACAGGCAAACAAAAAGGTGTTGGGTGGTTTTCTGGCTGAGTTAATGTTTTTGAATGACAGGGTATATCGGGGGCATGAAATTATGGCTGACATGAATGCTCGGTTCAAGATTAGTATATCATATTCTCAAGCTTAGAGAGCCAAATGTTATGCCTTGGAATTGTTGAGGGGGTCTGCAGAAGCATCGTTTGCCCAACTGCCGGCTTATTGTCACAATTTAAAGCTGAAAAATCTTGGGTCAATAACTCATATCAAAACAGATAGAGGTGGACACTTTGAGTTGTTGTTTATCGCCATTGGTGCTGCGGTTAGTAAATCAATATAATTTTGTTAACTCAATTTTGTTAGTTACATGCATTTCACATATAAATGATTATATTTCTTGTGTATATTATTTTGTAGATTCGTTCGTTTATTACTTGCCTGCGCCAAGTTATTATAGTTGATGGAGCACATTTGAAAGGTCGATACCTTGGAGTAAACTTATTAGCAGTAGTCATGGATGCTAACAATGGGATATTGCTAATAGCTTACGAGGTTGGCAAATCTGAAACCTCTGATTCATGGACATGGTTTATGGGACATCTTAGGGATTGCATTGGTCCTATTAGCAATCTGACAATCATATCCGATAGGGCAAACTCAATTGACAACGTTGTTATAACGTGTTTCCCAGATGCTTTTCATGGACTTTGTGGTGTTCATTTGTACAGAAATCTAAAATCAATGTCTGTTGGTATAAAAAATCACAAATGGACATACTGGAAGGCTGTAAAAGCATATCGGGAAGTGGATTTTAATAAGCATATAAATTGTTTAAGATGTGTTTTGCCTCAATATGCTCAAACACTAGAAGATGTCGGGTTTGAAAGATAGTCAAGAGTACATCAACTCGGAGCAAGATATGGTTTCATGACGTCATTCCTGAAAATTACCCATTACTATGTTAATGGAGTTTTTTCGAGCCTCTATTCAACAGTGGTACTACAAGAAAAGAAACCATGCATGTATTATTTATTTAAATTCGTAACTTATCATATTTATATATTTTACTAAGTATTATTTATTTAAATTTACAGGAACATTGGAACGTCTTGTTACACCATGAACTGAAAAAAGATAACGAAACGTGTTGTAGAGACAACGTCATGGAGAGTTGAACCATGTTCAAACACTTTGTTTGAAGTATTGGATAATAACTTAAATGGGCTTGACGATCTAAATTTAAAGACGTGTAGTTGTATGAAATGGCAAACATCTGGTTATCCATGTGGCCATGTTATAAAAGTTGCTCTTCATCTAAACCAAGATGATTCAAGCGCATACGCTATGGATTGCTACACTACAGAAGTATATCGACAGACTTATATGGAGATTGTCTACCCTATTTCACATCATTCTGAGTGGGACGTACCAGATGACTTACAAACAGTTTTGCCACCAGTCATGGACAACAGGCTACCTGGCCGACCAAAAAATCACGATCGTATACCGTCTTAGGGTAAAGAGAAGAGGATATCGACATGTAGTCGGTGCAAGGAAAGTGGTCATACAAGGTTGACCTGTGGATCACCATTGCCATCAAAATCATCTTTTCCTCTACCAAAATATGGATCCTCATCAAAATCCAAATCTCATATGATGCAAAGCAAAAGGAAATCAAAATCGCAATAAAAAAATCCCAATCACAACCGGCTTCACCTTTTGGGACTTATTAACTTAGGTGATTTTTAAATGCAAACGTTGTATTATGTGTATTTTATATGTGAATGCATACATTTTCAGTTAGACATACATTAGTAACTTGGGTTTGAACATTTCTATGATCTGTTCAGTAGTTATCACTTATCAGATTGTTGTCTGTTATCTTTTTTAAGGTGGTTTCCTTGAATTCGCAACGCGAAAGTCAAATTCACGTTGCAATTTTTTGTTGCGAAAGTCAAATTCGCGTTGCGAAAGTCAAATTTGAAACATGAATGTAAAATTCGCAACACAAAAATCAAATTCGCAACGCGAAAATCCCAACGCGAATTTTACTTTCGCGTTGCGAAAGTGTACATTCAACATGTCTTTTTTGCCTTCAATATAATGCAGATTGAAATTTTCTTCTTTCTTAAACAACAAATCAAATTTTACAAATCTTTAAACAAGAAAAAAACAATTCTTATTTACACATCTAAAAAAACAAATCAACAACACATTGATATAATTAACCCCAAACAGTACATCCAAATGCTCATAACAATAGGGAGCTTACATCCAAATACATTCACTCATCTCACTTCAGGATTAACCTGCAGAAACCAAACATTTGCTTAAACAACACTTTCTACACATCTAAAACCAACAAACAACAAATTATTGAATTCTAGGTACTTAACCAAACATTTTCAAACCAACAAAGAGTATATATGTTAACAACGCTTGCTTAAACTTACCAATAACAAATGGTTGTTTATGCACACTTTCAGCACGCGGATACAGGTAGGCAATGTCTCGAATATATCGCTCTAGCCATAAAATGATGAAACCACAACCCTACTGCACCTCTATCTCTATCTGTGGGAGGTAGAAACTATTTACCTTCTGTCGTCAAACGTTCCAAGCACATGCATACAAGAGGACCATAATCCCCTCTGGCTCCCGCCATTTGTTGTGGCATTGTCTCGTCTCTCATCATTGTAACTTTGAACTTTTTTGACTTTTTGTTTCCAGAATTAGTCCAATAATTAATTGCGTCCAAGTATTTAGCCAAATGAGCGCTACATCACTTGCAAATAATATCTTTCAAATCAGACAATAATATGTAATTCAACATGCTGTCATATACTATCGTCTTCAGGGATGGGAGCTGAAGCTCGACAAGAAGCCAATGACGACGTTCTATAACAGGGATAAACACCTGCAATCATAAATAATAATTCAATTACGCATATCAAATAAAATTTATGAACACCTTTAAAATATTCAAAAATAAATACTAACCTTATCGACATCTTACCATGCAGGATAAAGCTTAGCTTTTCCATTACCCAACGCATATGAAGCGTCTCTCTGATCATTCAAGTGAGCTACGTGAAAAAACGAAGGCATAACAGTCCATCGCGTCTTTTTTATTTTCTTCAATTTCCTTATAATCAGAAGACGTGACACATATGCATCAATATGTTGTGGATAAAAAAATACATATATTAATGAATTTAATAAATTTTTAAAAAAATAATCAAAATGCAATATAAGAAGAATATAAGACTTACCCCTCATTCGAAATAACCATTCTCTTAAACCTCTAATAAAACACCCTACCAAGACCGATCAAGAAACAAATGCATACTATCGTCGATTTTGTATATGTCGGCATAACACCCTTGGCTCTGCTCATGTAGATAAAAATCAACTGTGGTCTTAGCCCAAAGGGTATTATCCATAATTGTGTCTGATAGTGTTCTCCTCTCCTGCTGAGGAATGATACTGGCCGGTAACTCATACGAAAGCCAACTCTCATCCATCATATCGGGCACGTGAGGGGGTTTATCAATATGTCGACATAGTATGCCATGCGAATCGGGCTCTTGAATGGTGGGAGAAACCTCTTGAACGATGACAGGGGCCTCTTGAACGGTGGTAGGGGCCTCTTGAATGATAATAGGTGAATCAAGCTTCTTCTTACGGAGTCTTGGCACTATTGGGGTGAAAGGAGATATAATGACACGTGTACGACGTTTGATGCGTGAACCCCATCGTACAAGAAAAACCTGACATAAAACATCTACCTTATCGGGCCGCTAAAAATAAATTAATACATAAATCAGTAAATAAATAAATAAATAACAAAAAAAGGTTATTTGCATTTTTAGTATAGTATTAAACAAACTTACCTCATTGCGTAGAGTATGAACCTTATTCTGCAACGATGAAACAATCTCACGTAGAGTGGCTACCTCAACACGTAAAGTAGATACCTCACCGCATAAAGCACCATTGTCATTGCGTAAAACATCTACCTCACCACGTAAAGACCGTACCTCATCACGCCATGCATAGGGATGGCAACGGGCCGGGTTCGGGCCCCCAATACCTGTTTAAAAAACCTATACCCATCCCCGCTTAAAAAACCACAGGGATTTAAATGGGGATCCCCATCGGGTAATCGGGAAAAACCGCGGGAAAACGGGTATCCCCGTTTAGCATAAACGGTTATTTAAAAGGGTATCGGGTCGGGTATATATATTTAAATTAAATATATAAATATTATATATATATATATATTTTAATTTAATTTAAATTTATTAATATATATATATATATATATATATATATATATAATAATAATTGTTTTTAATATTTATTGGGCTGGGTATCGGGCCGGGCAATCGGGTAATCGGGGCGGGGATTACTAAACCCATCCCCGTCCCCGTCCCCATCCCCGTTTAGCATAAACGGTTTTTCCCCATCCCCGTTTAATTCAGTTTTTGGTTTTCCCCATCGGGTTCGGGTTTTTTTGACATCCCTAGCCATGCACCATTGTCGTCACGTAAAGTACTGACCCCATCACGCAAAGCACTGACCTCATCATGTAACTCCCCAAACTCATCCCGTGGAGGTGGAGTACAGGGAGATAAATGTCGTGGCATCTTTGTCGGTCGCCTATCATGAGGTGATGGTGGAGAAGAGGCTCGATGATGTGATGGAATAGGTGATGGCTCTCGTTGTGGAGGTGTATAATCGGCTCGATCAGGTGATGGCTCTGGGTGTTGAGCTGTAGAATCGGCTCGATCAGGTGATGGCTCTCGAAGTGGGGGGTGCTTATCATCCATCCCATAAAAAAATGCTTACTAGCTTGCCACCAATCAGTGGCAAGCTCAGCCTCTGTGGGTGTCAGCCTCTGTAATGAATAGTTGGCCTCCTAATAATATAAAAGCTCAAACAAAGTTAAATGTCTACTAGTAATAACTTGTTTATATATGGTAGTATTTGTGTTAACTTACATCATTCATCGTCGTATATGGTAGTAAATCTTCCCAATCCAACAGTAGGATCCTCCTCCAAGTAATAGCCTTAGGAATATCATTTGAATTTTTTCTTACATATGTCCGCATACTGGGAAAAGCCTCAAATATCCAAATCTACAAACAATATAATACACAAACATTAGTAATTGTTAAATAATTAATTATAATTTTGGAAACATTATATAGAAATTCTTACCTTAAAGGCCCAAATAAAGCTTACCAAAGTGTATTTGGACCCATCGCCACGCAAACTACGACGGTCCTTAAAGGCATACGACAACTTTTTCCAAGTAGCTTTCCATAGATATGAACCCCAGGGAAACACGTTTCATGCATTTAGGTCCTCTACCAATAATATTAGGTCATCAGAAATAGGTTGTCTGACCTCTTTGCCTAAAAAGCCGGCATTCAAAAGTAATAAAAGGCATACTCGGACAACATCAAGGCCATCCATCCGAGTAAAACCATCTTTAAGAAGTAATCTTTTCAAGTCGTCGACGTGTAAACTGGGCTTCGCCTTTGCCAGCTCAGGAAAAACCTGAGATAACCATGATGGGCGGGCGATATAACTAATGTACCGACCTACTTCATCGTGTCCTAAACGTAGACCAGTGATTAAGCAAAACTCCTCCCGCCCAAAACAAATATACGCCGGTGGAAAATGAAATCATATCTCTTCATCACCACGTTGTATCCTCTCGGGTAGATCGTTAGTCATGGTCTGAAGAAACAAATGGGTTAACATAGCATCTCCACCTGGATGTTGTACTTTCAGCCATGGCCCGAAGTCAGTATCCTCAAACAATTTTCTTTGTACAGGTGTAAGTATCGACGCTATTGTAGTGACTAGGCTTAATTTATTCCTTAGAATCAATGAAGCCGAAAAAAAATTTACAACAAAAACAATAAACATACCAAGTTAGATATACCAAAAACTATAAATAATACACTATAAACAGACATGATATTAAACAGTGAAAACAAAGCCAAATATGTTTCAAACTAGCACAGTATTCACCCAAGTCATTATTCTATCATAGTTTTTTGGTTAAAATAATGCAATTCATTCAAGTTTCAATTTGCAGAAGAAGAGTAGTTTCTGAAAATCGCAACGCGAAAATGAAATCGCGTTGCGATTTTCGTGTTGCAAATTTCATTTTCGTGTTGCGAATTTAAGTTTCAAAAACTATTCTTCTGCAAATTGAAACTTGAATGAATTGCATTACTTCAACCAAAAGACAAAACAAAGACAAATACTAACTTCACAGGGTTAAAGACTAAACAGTTTAGCAGTATTGGCAGCAACCAAATGAATTTACTAAGCAATCTAAGTGAAATGGTTAATCTATATATTGAAATTACCAGTAAATTTATCATCAATTTAAATATAAAAAATCTAATAATAATACAAAAATTTTAAAATAAAAATAATTAAAAAAAACTAACTTCAGTGGTTGATTTCCCATTTGTGGCCGTGAATGGTTGTGAGTGTGGCTCTAAGAGATGGAGATAGACGAATTTCGCCGGAGATGGGGACGAATTTCACTAGAGATGGGGACGGATATCGCCGTAGAGAGTGAGAGATGGAGATGAGACTGAGTTGTGATTTTGAGTTTAGGTTATGAGTTGCGATTATATTGTTTACATTTGTGTTGCGAAATTAATATTGTGTTTCGAATTCGAAAATAAAATTCACGTTGCGAAAATAAACACACTTTGTGAATTTGACTTTTGTGTTGCGAATTACAAATTCGCGTTACGATTTATATATTCGTGTTGCGAATTTAAAAACTGTGTTTTGAAATTAAAGTTCGCGATGTGAATTTATTAGTCATTATCGTAAATTAAAAAAAATTAATTAAAATTATATATTATAAAATATTTTCGGTCATTAATCTTTTTTTTATTGTTTCCTCTTATTCTTCACGTTCCTTCAAGTATCATGATATAGACAGGTGGATTAGCTAAAACAAAGGGTTTCGGTTCAGCTAAAATTGTACGAAAATTGCTTTACCATGTCAGCCTGGAGGAGGATAAACTAATTATACATTATAGTGACCATTAGGTCCATGATTTTAATTATTCTGACGCCGTGATGCAAGGGTGGGCTTTTTAAGTGGTCACCCAATCACTAGGAAGGAGAGTTAAAAATTTTAAGTGGTTCGAAATAGCGAGTTTTATTTTATAACTGAAAGTTTATTTGAATTTTTTTTCAAGTTGAATCAATTTTTTAGGTTTTTGTTTAAATTTAATTATAAATATTTATAATATTATGATATTATTTTATTTTAATTTTAATTATTTTTTATAACTATATATAATACATATATATTTATTCATTTTTTTATATGTGATATTCATATATCATACATAGTAAAAAACTGATTCAAACTTGAAAATCAATAAACTAATTACTAAAATTTTCAAGTTATTCGAGTTGCAAAATGCAACTTGATTTGAACTTGATTTTTTTAGTTGAGTCAAGTTTATGAAATTACAACTCAAAGTAAATTCGAGTCGTATAAAAAAATCTATTTTTCGAGTCGAATCAAGTTTAACTAACCCCTACCAATCACAACTAGTAAAAATTTAAATTATTATTATTTAAATAATTTATTCTTTTAATTTTTTTATATTCAATTAAATTGTTATACTAAAGAATTTAATCAAGTATTTAAACTGTTATACTAAAAGTCTCATGATCAGTTTTCATATAAATTAAATTTTTAATCAATTTTAACAGTTAAATCTTAATCACTTTAGATTATTTATCATATGGCGTACTTTAGTACTATCATACAGTATTTTTAAATTTTATTTTAAAAATTATTTTAAAACGAAAAAAATCTAAAAATATTTTAAAAGCTATAAAAATACTAAATTGTTTTTTTCGAAAGTTCTAAAATTTATTTTTTATCGGCTAAAATATAAAAGTTTAAATATTATTAAAAGTGTAGAAATATATTTTTATTAAATTCTAAAATACTACATAATTATTTTAAAAACTATAAAACTATAATAGAATTATTTTATAATATAAAGAAATTATTACTAACAAGTACAACTAGTTGGGATGATACATTAAATCCTTTAAGTAACGTCAGATATTTAAATTCTATGTTTGTGAATGGAGCTCCTTCAAAATAACCTGGATAATATTAAAAATTACATAAAAAATGACCTTGATAATGTGGACTATAACTACACTGTGATCCTCTAGTTTCTTGTGCTAAATGACACTGTTAGAATTGGAAAGGGTGTTTGATATTTACATCAACGATGAGAAGAAAGAGGAGATTTTTGAAATATCGGCAACAGGATCATACTATAGATAGGTTGTTTACAACGCGACAGCCGAAGGGTATCTGAATGTGACCTTGGTTGAGGGATCAAATGGACCTGAACTTGCCCCCACTTGCAATACCTTTGAGATCTTGCAGGTGCGCCCAAGGGATAAAGAGGTTGACTACGATAATGGGGCCAATATCTATACAGAATATACTTCAGAATACATTGAGATCGCCACCCAAAAGTACAAAACATTGGCCCCATCATCGACCTCGACTCAAGGAACTCGAGAATTCGAGAACGAGTTAAACAATCTATATGCATAAATCATCAGCTTAGAATCCTCCATCTATGGTTGACTTGCTAACTATGTTTGATATATATATCCATAGCTAAACCTTCTTTCAGCTATTCGGCATGAGAACCTGGTTCCTCTTCTTGGTTATTCTTGCGAAAACGATCAACAAATCCTTGTTTATCCTTTCATGTCCAATGGCTCTTTGCAAGACCGACTCTGTGGTACTTTTTCACCATAAACCCTTGTACTCACTTCTTGTGTTGTTCATCAATTTCTGTTCATCAGATGTTTTTAACAGGGGAAGCAGCAAAACGGAAAATTTTGGACTGGGCAACCAGGCTTTCCATTGCTCCCAGTGCTGCTCGAGGTAATAAACTCAAGCTGTACGTGCTCATCTATTGATTCTTTATATGACATTTCTGATTTCTCTACAACAAAATAAGAACATTGATCCAATTTAGTGTCTAATGAGAATTAGGTTTGATGTATCTTCATAACTATGGCCGGCGTAGTGTTATACACAGGGATGTAAAATCAAGCAACATAATTTTGGACGATAGCATGTGTGCTGAAGTAGCAGACTTTGGTTTTTCAAAATATCAAGGATATAGGAAAAGGAAAAAAATGTAAACAAGGATCGAAATCATGCCCACAGTTCATAAAAATGCTCAGAAGACTTTAGCAGACAAATACTTTATACATGCTAGAATGCAAAAGCAGGCTAAAGATAGATAAGGAGAAGAGGGAGGAGGATTAATAAGTTATATAGTCTTTCTCTGATTGGTTCCAACCACTAAAGTTCAAAACATGTTTCCACAGTAGTTCTATAAGAAGAGACTAAAAAATGATAAAAATATACCTTGTAACTGTAGTATCCAGCTCCATATCCAGCTGACGTTCACAAAAGTCAATCAATTAAAAAATCTCCAATGTGAAATCTGGTCGAAATAGTAGTCATAAAAAGTACATAAGGGGGAGAGGGGTGGGGCTGGAAGAAGTAGAAGCAAACCTGCAAATATATGGCTGAAAGCACAAAGGACTCTATCTTCCGGCAATGGGGGGATTACTTCTGTTTTTCTAGAAACTCTCTGATCAACATCATAAACAGATTCTGACCCATCTGATATATATTTTGTATACAGCTCCAAATCCAGGCTAGCAAGTTTAATCTGACAAAAAAATAGTCATTGATCCACTTCACCAAATATTACAATCTCCTTTCATTAGAACAGGACAACAACAACATACAGAGTCATGGAGTTTAGAAAAATCATCTTATACTACACATTTTTGTAGCACTTTTAATTAATTTTCAAGGACATAGAGGGAAGATAGGTAAGCACCAGAGAAAAAGAGAGACAGGATGATAGATGGGGGGCAAATGGAGATAATGAACTCTCACAAGGTACCCTACATCTATTAAGGGCCAGGCTTCTGTTCCACAAGACATCCTCAAGAAACACATTGTTTCTGCAAAAAATATACACCAAAAATGACATAAGGGCAGAACAAGTTCAACTGACCTGACGAAGACTTTGAGAACCAGCACAGAAAGTCTTTGCAGCAAGGAGCTTCAAATATACCTCTTCACCATGGCTCTCCCCTGTTTTGATAATGTTTTGCAATGCTCATCAATGTATCTCTGAAGCAAACAAAAGAATATTTAAATAGAAATCAACTTATGAAAGTCATAATTGATTTGAAACATGAACTACGCATGATATTAATCAAATTCCAAACATGTGGATATGGGAGATGTACTCAGAAAAATAATTAGAGAATGAATAAAATTTAGATTTTAGTCCATGCCCTGGCAAGAACATAATGGGGAATAAAAATATCAAACATGCTCAAGGTTAACATCCCCAGGGTCAAATAGACATATCTTCTTCGAATGCATCTTCATATCATAATATTATGATCAAATGCAATGAGGATAAACCACATACAGTGTAGTAAAAACAGTGAAGGGTTACATAAAGCCAGAAACCACAAACAAGAAACCATCACAAGTATACGGCTGCTTTACCAAGAATAAATAGGATCGAAAGCTAATGCATAGGCCCTAGTTTGCAAATTTTCTACATGCAAGAAGATCTATTTCCTTTACCAACAAAAAGGAAACGGAGTCTGAGCTTTAAAGCAGTCCCAGAGATATAGACTTTGGTTGTTGGGAATGTTACCCTGTGGTAACACCAATTTTCCAAGAATCTGGAGGGCAAATCAACAGCATCCCACTCAATCCCCTGAAGGCCAGCTACTAGACCCTCATCTTGCTTAGTCAGGATATGCTGAAGTGCATGGCCAAATTCATGGAAGACAGTTTGTACCTATGAAAATAAGAAATCCCATCATCCCACGGGGGCTAATTGTAGCAGCCACTTTGAAGATCCAAAAGTCATTATTGCTACAATAATCATTAAAATATGTTAGAATGAACGTATATCCTTTGTTATTCCATAAAACCACACCTGCAAGCACTGAAGATAGAATAAAGCCAAAATCTCTAGAAGTAAGATTAGATGTCAGCTAAACATACAAATGCTATCCTATCAGACCATGTCCGTGTCAGCCTTAGTTTAAACAATAATATTATTGGAGATTAGGTTGGCTTAGAACCAGATGGTCTAGCACAGAAATGCATGTCTATAATTGGTATTTATTAATAAGAGTGTACTACAACAATGCCTTTTAATCTAAAATGTTCTGAAGTAGAAAAAGCATGAGCTACTATCATAGTTGATCAAGGATTATCACCTTAACGTAAACTTTACGTGGGACTGCTTTAACTGGTATATTAATGATAAAAGCACAGTGCTTAGGTGGTTAAAATCCTGGTTTCTAGGATAAGATCAGAAGCACTACTACAGGAGGAAAGGAATTGGGAGGCTGCATATGGGGAAAGCTCTAGGCTTCTGGACCTCAAACTCAGTTTCCATTTATAATCATTCAGAAAGAATACAGGAATTTATCAGCACTAGAATCATACTTAAAACCAATATCTTCAACTTACTTCACGGAATGTCATGAGGCTTGGCTTGTCCCCAAATGGTGGTGTTTGATTGCACACCATGTGGGCTATAGGTAACCTTGAGGTGGTCCCATTACATGACAATACTCGACTCCGAGAAACGACCTCATTCATCCATGAACCTTCCCTTTTCTCTGATGGACGAGAGTATGGATCAAAATAAAAGTAGGCAATTGGACAACCTGAAGAATCTTTGGCGCAGTAGAACAGCACGTCTTTGTTCCAAACCTTTAAAAATAATAATAATCATAATAATAAAAGTCAGTTGGATGTAAAATTAATATTCTGTGTAATAAGCAGTGAAGAAAAGTATAGGGAAACCAAGAAAAACGTACAGGAGCTAGACCATCAGCTGGCTCAATATAAATCCTGAAAAATATCTTAGCAAGGTGGAAAAGGCCATCCATAACCTTTGATAATGAGAAATATGGCCGAAGTTTTTCCTTTATAATTTTTTTTCACCAGGAAAGACACGAGTTTTATTCACATAACTGAGGTCTTGAATGTGTGGTTTAATTAGAAAATAGAGAAGGGTGAGAGAGTCAACCTCGTTGATGTTGTATTTTGACTCACGAAGCCTTTCACTCCAGAGGTTCATGTCCCAATGGCTCAAATTATCAGCTTCCGGAGCACCTTGACTTTTGGAGTAACTTTTTAAGTCTTCAACATCTGCAAGGACCAGAAAGGATCATATGCTTTAAATTTCTTTCCATGTATCGTGTATATAGAAAAGCTTGCACCATCAGTGACAGTATCTGCAAATTTTGAACTTTAAAATGTAACTAATAAAAAAGAACAAAAAGTGTCAGACATAAATTAGTCTTGTTGATGAAAATAGATTAAAAAGTCACACGATAAATCAAAAGATCGAAACATTGGCAATCTTCTCAAACCAAAAAGAAACCATATCCATTGCATAATACCCAGGACAGCAGCATTCCACTAAGCACTCCTCAGCTTTTCTAATTGTTCCACAGCTTTATCAACAGTAGCCATTTTTGTTGCCATGCTTACCTGATCAAGTATGCTTCAGTCAGCCTATGACAAGGATGTAGTCTTAAAGATACTCTGGAGTCATGCCTCAGCATAATTATTGTAATTGAGAAGCTTAGCCTTTTCCAAACGAAGTTTCAATATCTGATTGATGATTGGTGTATCATCATCCAAATCACCACTTGATGCCCGTGTTGTATAAGCATGGTAGACCACTAATAAGCACGGTTACAAGCATGTTGCACAACTGAAAAAGCACTCAGAGCATCTAAAGTGATCATCCATGGCCCATTATCAGCAGTTGCATTTTCATGACCCTAGGTGAGAACCAAAAGATAAAAAATATTATATGACAGAAAAACAGAAACTGCACGAAACTTGACAATGAAAGACCACTAATAAATGCGAGCATATGATTAATTTTGGAAAAGATAACCTGAGACACTGCTGGTTGTGCAGCTAACCCAAGAGTAGTAGCAGGCAAACCATCAATTTCTTTCTTATCAGTTATATGCTTTTTAAACTTCTTTGTGGCACCCAAACTATTCTCACTAAATTTCTGAGACAACTCTTCAGTTCCTACAAATCAGCTGATAGTAAATAGAAAAGAATAGCCAAAAGAATGAACATGACACAATTAAGCATAGATTTTTATATGGTTAGAAGAGGGAATTTTGTAGAAGACAAGATGTCGAGAACTTCAAAAGAAACTTCTACTTTCTCCTTGTTTTACTTGCTAGAGAAGTTGAATTTAAAAGATAAATTGTCAAGTAGTATAATGCATTTGTTAATAGTGTTACTTAAACTTCAAAACTTGTAGTATTGTACCTGTTCAATTTTGTTGAACTGTTCTCTTTCATCATCTTCAAGTGAAACGCCATTAAGAACAGCTTCCGTTATCTGGGCTGAAAACATTATAAAAAAGTTATCTGTTCAAACACTCATAGAAACTAATAGGAATGGAAGAAGCACGTAGTAACGGTAGCAGTTTTAAATATGCTATATCTAGATGCAGCATCACTAGAATTTTAATACTTTTCCTTTTTTCCCCTTCGGAATGTTCATCTTAATATCTATTAGAGCATGTTAACTATTAGACTTTGCAATTAGTAATTGGCCAATATCAAACAACCAAATTAAGGTAGTGGTTCTAACATTGAATTATGGAACCAAATTGAAAGCAATAACTCTCTATTAGATATAAAGATAAAATAATTACATATACTTACCATGTACAATACGTTGGTGAGCTTCACTTAGAAATTGCCAATCAGAAGATTCTTTAATGGCCTTGAAGGCATTATAGATGGGTTTTCTTTGTCCCAATCTTAGTTGAAACTTAACTTTTTCAGGCTGTAAGGAAAAGCTAAACATAGTTTAGAGCAATGCACCAATGCATATTCGATTGAGCTCTGCAAAATACTATGATCAAATTGATCATTGTATAACTAAAATTCATGGCTTAATCTAAGATAAAAACGAAATAGTTATTAGATGTCTAAAAGACTGAAGCATTGAAGATGGCATGGCACTTCAAGCATAAACATTTTTATATACACACTACATGTTATGTTACATATTTGATTGTCTGTGTCCTTAACAGCTTTAAGATGCTTAACCATTCCCCACAAAACATACAGCTGATCAACAATCTTTTCCAGTGGCTCCACCAGCTTTGGCCATGAGGGCTCTGCTGTCTTGTCCAATTCATGCAAATCACTCTCCTATTCAGCCAACACAAATATATCAAAACCAAAATACCAAAAAAAAAAACTGAAATCCAGATACCAGAACATCACAAGTTTCAAATTTTAAAACTCATATATATATATATATATATATATATATATCAAGTCAACAAAAATTTTGAATTCTCAAACCAGGACTGAAACCAGTGAATGATCCTGAAAAGAAAAACAATATTGGACCCTAGAGCAAGGTAAAAATTAAAATTTAAAGGAGTGAAAACGCCCCAAAAGTTCAAAACGTCATACGAGCTTCTTCAACAATGCACGATGCCGGGCCTAACATGTTTGGCTTCAATAACATCAAAAGGTAGAAAGTCAAAATCTTGCAAGAGAGGATTGGACTCAATATTATCATCAACGGGAACTGAAGAAGCCACTGAAGGAAGGGAGAGAGAAGAACAAGAAGAAGACAAAGAGGAAGAGAGGTAAGGAGAAGTTGAGCGATGAAACGTGTGGAGGCAGAAGGAAAAGGAAGAAGACCAGAGAGGAGAAGGGTGGGATTTAAGCAACACCTTGGGGGCAAAACGGGGACAATTATGATTGGATGAACCGAGCAGTGAGCAGGAGTGAGAGAAGGGAATGCTGAGGACATTTGCATTTTTGAATATTACAAAGATGGTGTTGAACAAGTCTCTCTTTGGTCGGTGGCGTATAATTCTAACTTTTTCTTCTTCTTTTGCTTTGCTTGGATAAAGGGAAATCGATATCTTTTTCCTTGTAGGATGACATTTTGTTTTGTTTGCCGCGTGCTTGAACGTAAAACATGATGCCATTAATGATGTTATTGAGTTGACTAGTGTTGGTACTATTTTCTTTCAATTCGGAATTTTTTCCCATCTTTTTGTCAAACCCGATATTCGAGTGAGCTCAAGTGGTGTAAAGTTCAAACCTTTCTATTGCAACTTCTAAATTTGGATTCTTTCCTGTTTTTGACTCCATTGTAGCTGTGTTTTCATTCAGTTTTCTAACAATTCGTTATTGGGATGAACATCAAGGTTAAAGAGATTTTCCTATTCAGATGAGGCAGTGCTTCGGAACTCAATCCATTTAGTGAAAAATCCAAACCACAGCAAGTAAACTTTTATCGCCTCCACAATCCGAAAAAAATAATAATAAATGCAGATGCTGACACATGCATAGTATTAAAATTTAAAATTATGTAAAATATTTTTTTTCATGTGGATAATAACAAACTATATGTTTCATTATTTTTAATATATATTTATATGATTTTTTAAAAATGTTTTTTTAAGGTGTCAAGTATGCATGGGTTAGTTCAGACGTAAGAATAACCAACAGAAAAAAGCATGACAACCAGAACCCAAAGAACTTAGCATATATCGGCAAATAGTTCAGACATGTATATAGAAATATCATCCTCAAAGTTCTATGAAAAACAAAGAAAGAGGAGCGTATCAGTATTGAATACACGCTTGTATACACTTGCACTAAGAGTTCATATCCATTCACAGCTAAAGTTTACAAATTACGTTGATTTTGAACGAATTTAATGATTAAAGGAAGTGTTGTTTTTTCTTAAGATTTTGGATTTAAATTACATTAATATAAAAACTGTTGAAGTGTTGTAAAAGGAATGACAATATGTTACCATCGTTTCCTTTACTCTCTGATAGACGAACATTTACGGATCTTACACGGTTTCACCCCTAGACGATTGCCACCAAATTTGCAGGGCTCCATTTGCGCCTTTCCATTTTTTACTGACCTCCTTTTGACAAGCGAAGCTGCACTGGTATCCATATTCAGCGCGCATCCTCCCGGGATGGACTCAGGAACGAGTAGTATAATTATCTCTGAAAATTTAAAATTATTGTTTTTTATATATTTTTTATTTATACTTTATCTTCATCCCTAAAATTTTAGAAGTTCATACAATACTAATCATTTATAAAAAGTAATTACTAAAAATAAAATATTTCAAAATAATTAAATATTTATTGGCTTGTAAGAACTAAGTAAAGGTGTTAGACTCGCATACATAATAACTGAGCTCAGCCTCTATATAATACTTTTATTTTATTCAACTTTTAATAGTCTAAGAATATGAAATGGTTTAATTCATAATTTTTATATTCAACTAAGGTAAAAATATAGTAATGACTAAAATTTAACTTTTAACTTGTTTCAAGTTTCAAAAATATTTTAAATTATTTAATTGAAAATAATAATATCTACCTTGATTTTATTAATTATTTTTTTTCTATTTTTAGTCAACCATACTCTTATAAATTTAGGGATGGGCATGGGTCGGGTCGGGTCGGGTCAGATTTTTGGTCCACTCGACCCAAACCGAGAACAATGACTCCTCCACTCGAAATCTGGCCCGACCAACATAATATATACCCTCCACCCGACCCGAACTCGACCGACCTGACTTTTTGAAATAAAATCCGAACCCGACCCGACTCAACCCAACCCGAAATAATAAACAAATTATTTTTATTTAATAAAAACAATGATTTAATTGAAAAAAAATACTATATAGAGGGGTATTATTGTAATTATTCATAAATATATAAGGTAAAATTATATTTTTTCGGGTCATGTCGGGTATTTTTCACCCTAAAACTTACCCGAACACCACCTTTAAAAAGACCTAACCCGAACTCGATTTTTTTAAAAACCCGACTCGACCGGGTCGGGTCTGGTTCAAGTCCCATGCCCATTCTTATATAAATTCCATGTTTCTTTTTCATTCTATATATATATATATATATATATATATATATATATATATATATATATATATATATGCCGCTTGTTCTCTCTATCATTTTTGAGTTTATTGAGTTGAGAATTATTTTTATTTTTAAGTCTTGTTTTATAACAAAATAACTTGTTGAATCTTAAACATATTTTATACGATAAAATATAAATAAAAAATGAGAACGAATGCATGTATTAAACTAGGTTGGTTTTGGATCTTATTTGGTTCAACCCAATAATTTCCTTAGAAGAATAAACCTCATCGGAACTACAAGTTCTAAATGCAACTCTAACATCATCTTAGTCTCTCATGGCATATGAAACTACATTTCCTTTTGCATAAACAATGATAATTGTTAAAATTAGGTGGGACGATAAACTTTTTTAAAATATGGATTAGTATGGGTGAGAGAAGGGGGTGTTGTGTCTATTTGTAAGGGTTTTGCAGTAATTTAGTGGGCCTTTATGTTTATGGATTAGTATTGTTTACATAAACTCATTTTTGTTTTTTTTTCTCAATATCAATGTTAGTTATTTTGTCAATTTATAAAAAAATTAAAAACAATAAAATATAAAAATATTTAATTATTAATAATGGAAAATTATAAATCAAAATAAAAAATTTGAAAAAATATAAATACAATATATTAGTTTTCTTTAATTAAGTTGATTTAATAAAAATAAAACGTTAAAAGAATAAAAGAGGTAAAAATATAATTTAAAGGTTAAAATTATTTTTTAATAAAAATTAAAGATAAAAATTTCATCAAAATCTTTTTAAAAAAATGTCTAATCAATTATAACTTGTCTAAGAAGTATAAATACATCATGCATCTAAATTTTAAAAATATATTATAATCTATGATAATTAAATTAATACCAAATCGGTAGAGATAAATATTAGGTTTATTGAGTTTGCAAATGTAGTCAATTTGAATCCAAATACAAAGAAAATTTATGGGTGTAATATGTTATTAATGATGTTTTGCTTTGGTGAATTGTTAATTAGGCAACGTCGGTGTGTATAGAAAGTTAATAGCGAAATTACAATTTATTGATGCATTCTTTGAATTATGGGTAAAAGATGTAAAGAAAATCAATACTTTGATTTATAGATTTACTTTCATAATAGGATTGGCTTTCTTTTAATATTTGTGGGATGTTAGTTTCTTTTTACGGTCTAATACATGATATATATATATTGAGTAGAGAGATATTATATTTTCAAGATAGATGTCAATATTTAAATTTATATAAGATAAAATAATTTGATCACTCGATCAATTAATGGATCTCTAATTTTCTCTTTGAAATATATCAATTTTCTCGCTTTATCTCTTAGAAATATGCAAAATTAGGAGTGTATATGAACAAAGCGTTCGATGAACTATTCATATAACATTCGTTTATGTTTGTTCTTTAAGCTAAATAAACGAGTGTGAATAATTTTTTTATGTTCATTCGTATAACAAAGGTGTGTTAAATTCATTCATGTTCACGAACAAACTCATTTATGAGCTTGTTTATCAATTCGTCCATTTATTTCATGAACAAGCTCGTTTACCCGGTTGTCATTTTCCTTTTATTTATTTTTTTACATTTTAAATATTGGGGAAGGTAGAGACTATATTGAACAAATGATAAAAGTTGAAATCTATATTGTAGATTCTAAGGAGTTTAAGCACTAGTTGTGTAATTATTTTAAAAATCTCTATCTTCAACTTGCACAGAGAGCTGGAATAGCTCAGTTGGTTAGAGCGTGTGGCTGTTAACCACAAGGTCGGTTCTAGCGTTTGGTTCAATTTGTTTTTATTGTTTCCCTTCACACAACTCCACAGCCCAACCCAATATCCAACGTATGGGTTAAGCCGAATGGTGTTCCAGATTTCTAAATAATTTAGGTTGAAGTCTATTACAAGTCCTTGTATAATATTTAAAATTTTGCATGAATTAAATTATTTTTTTCAAGAGGGTCCAATTTGTTCAATTTCAAAACTGACAACGTCTTAAAATATGTTTAAATAAAAATATTTAAGTCAATCCACAATAACATTAATATTTTGGACAGAAGAATTTATATTTTTTTAAATGTATAGGGATTAAAATAAACTTTTTATCTAATATAGAGACTTGTATTGAATTTTAACCAAATAATTTATAATATGAGTACAAATATTATAGATAAAACAATAGTAAATGATATATAACATAAAATAATTTTTTTTTAAAAATAAAAAATATTTTTTTATAAAAATATAAATATTCTTTTTGATTAAGAAATAATTGATAATGAAATGTAATAGTAAAATTTTCAAATGTAAAGTAAATAATAAAATACGGTTTCCTTGTTTTAGGGATGGTTTAGGCTCCAATCTAGAAATCAGGCACCCCGTTGGATTGTTGGGTTGGGCTGTGGAGTTGTGTGAAAAAACAATAAAATAGAAAAAAAAAATACGCTAGAAGGAGGGCTTGAACCTCCGACCTTGTGGTTAACAGCCACACGCTCTAACCAACTGAGCTATTCCAGCCATATTTTCAGTCAAGATTTAAATATATATAGTTTCATAAAAATAACCTGGTAAGGTCGTCCATTTTTTAGGAAAGCCATCATCTTTCTCAAGTTGTGTATGACTCACCATCATTTTTTTAGTTCTGAAAAATCATACAATTTGTCCATTACTATTGCGAATTATTTCCATATATGAAATATTTTAAATTTGTTTTTAATAATTTATTTTAAGATAAACTACATCAATAATGTCCAAATCATTTTTTATTTAGGCCATCCAGTCATTGTTTAACAAAATTGTCACTCTTCTATTCTAATTACCCGTCGTTAAAAAGTTAGCGATAACATAATTTTTTTTTATATTTCTATATCGTTTTCTCTTTTCGTGTTAGTAAAATAAGTATTAATTTTTTATAATTTTATTCGACCAATTGAATGGTGAATCAAATTTGAAACCCCTGAGTTCTAGCATTTAATCGTCAAATTAGACAAGAAACTTATTATAATTTCATCAAATCTTATATTTAAATTGCTCTAATAAAATCAAGGAAAATATTAGTTTTTTTTTTCTCTTATTCCCTTATTGTCAATACAAGTTTGAGTTCAGCCTTTTGATAGAGTGAGGGTATAAACATCAATGTGTTTTACTTTCAATCCTATCACATACAAACTCTCAAAATTATCTATATAGTTCACATTGATGTTAAACTGAAATTAAGAGGGTGTCCTAAGGTCGCTGTCTCCTTTGCTTTTACTGCAGAGTGGGGTTTATTATAGATTGTTTGCTTGCTTTCTTCTAATAATGGGAGGGTGATGTTTACTGTCGGGTTGTTGGGGTTCTGTTAATTGTATTTGTTTATACAGAGATGGTTGTTTTGAATGAATAATACGTCCTTTTTTCTACAAAAAATAAAATAAAATGATAGAGCCAGATAAAAATGAGCCCAAGGTGACAACTAGAATAATTGCGACTAAAATTTTCAAATATTTTATTGATAATTTGTTTTTGTCTCTTATAATTTTAAAAACTTGTCTCCTTAAAATTTTAAAAGTTTACCCTTTTATCATAAGATCTTCTGTCCATCCGTGAAGCCCGACACGACCAGCATTATGTAAACATATGATGAAAATAGTGAAAAGTAACAATACAATAAACAACAATCTAGATTACACATAAGCTGAAATTATACAAAAACAAAAGAGTATGAATGCGCACAAGAAAGATGTAGTTGTAACAAGAAATGCTACAGTTTATAAATGTTTAATCCAAAATACCTGCATATGGCTTATCTTCTCCAACAAATGGCACATCAAATAGCCTGTTTGAAGATTCATTTTCGGCTAAATCTGGTAAGCTGGAAATTTCATTTTCATTTGTCCTATTTAGTTAGAGATGCATCAGCGTGGACAACATGTTCAAATTCATTTAAGGAGACAACATTCTTATATGAAACTCCAGTGTTATCTGAGTTGGTAGTTTCATTGTTGCGGTCGTTGTTAATTACTGCATCTGCACTGTTGTGTAATTCACTATAATCAATTCGTGAAACCTCATTCTTTTGTCCTGTTTGTTAGTGTTATGAGTATGGTAGTCACCAAGTGCAGTTAGGCTGCTGTGTGCTACACTGGTATAGTTAGTTAGAGAATTAGTAATCAGTTGAGATTGTTAGGAGACTGTTAGAGATCTCAACACACTCAGTTAAAAGGACATGATTATTTGGCTTTTCCAGCTTTCTGTTACTTCTATCATCCCTCCACTATCAAAGAAGGTACAAATATATACACAACCACTGTTTAAGAGTGAACCTAACTCTACGCCATTACCGGCCGAACTACCATCAATTTAACCACATCTGATGTTCCTTTTCAGTTCTACTCGACTAATGCTAGATTACGACATGCTTGGGCAATATTGAACATAATCAAAATAATAATTTTCAATTATTTTGAAATTTTTACAATAAGAATTAATTACCAATGTACAAAAAATCTTAAATTCAATTACAATAACATACAAAAACAAACCAATAACCAGATTCGATTATCAGAACATGTCTGAACATTTAAACATTTTTACCTCTTCAAAATCCAACTGTTTTAACATTATATCCAATTGGCCACTTACACCATCCAAGTAACAGTTCATATAACAATAACTCAATGCAAAGCATAGCTAATCAGAATATTTCCAATAAAAAAATTACATTATTGCAAATAAAAGTCATTCATATAGGCTAAAACAGTATAAGTTTGACAAATCCACAAGATCTTTTATTGTCTTTAAAAACACGCCTTAACTAAATGTAAAACCAACACAAACTTGCATTACAGTCGGCACATGAAAAGGGGTCCATTTATTATTGGTTGAATATTACTTAATTTTTCACCCTTTGTTTTTAGTTTCAGCATGAACCAAGTGAAGCCTCACTTTGGGTCGGTGAAGAAGCTGTTGATTGCGGGCATGATTTCAGGTGCCTTGTTGCGGACGTATTTCCTTAAGAAATGTTCAGTATATTTTTCTCCCTCAGCAAAGTTCTCCAAAACCCCAGCAGCCCTGTTCTCCTTGGTTACCCTGAAAAAGAACATATTTTCAACTCTTCAATTGATTCTTACAATCTTCATTAAGTACCAAATAAGACTTGATGATTTGTCTATGTAACTTTCTGTTATTTATTCAATTATTAAAAAAATAAAAGGGCAAACAACATCTATTTTTCTACTCATTTGGGTTGACCCAGACATGGAACAGTAGCAAGGGCGACCTGGACGTGCACTATATTAGTTTATGGCTCGGATTTGCCTGCTAACTTGCAAATTCCAGATAACCAGATTGACCAGTTGAATGTTACATATTTTTCCAGCATTTCAAAATTTTTATTAGTATTCTTGAGAACACGAATTCGAATATTTAGATTTGGATTTCATATGTTACAAGTATCAGAACGGAATGCATAATATTGTTTATAAATTAATTGAGACTCCATGAAATTATATAATTCGAAGGCATAAAAACATAAATCTCAAATTCACGACTAGATAAGTATCTAACAAATATTCATATATATAAAAAGAATGACAAATATATAGTTCTGAAAAATAAAAGCAAATCCCTATAAAAATTAAAAAGAGAAGGCTAGCATATATATATATATATATATATAATCATAAATATTTCAAAATATGAAGAGAAAGAGGGAGAGAGACCTGACTTCAGGGTTGATGCAGATATTACGCACCAACTGAAAACCGCAGATCCCCACAGCAACACCAACGGCCGCGAACAGCGGATACACCTGCAAAGAACCCCCAAACCACCGTTTATTTAGCCTTTTCTTCTCGTTAATTCATCAGATCTGGAAATTTACTACAATCTAAAAAAAGAAAAAGGAGAAAAATAGCGACTGATATCAACGCTATGGATTTGAGCTTACCTCAGGCCTCAACCATCGGTTCGCCATTGAGCGCACAGCAGGTAGCAAAATCAAAGCGATGGATAAGCCGAAGAGAAGACTGAGGGAGAGAAAGCGCTATGGAATGGAAGGAAAATGAGAAGAATTGACCTTTTTTTTAAAAAAAAAATTCTATGGAAAGGCTCCATGAAACCTGAGCAGTTGGATAAGGCCCATGAAATCTAAGCAATTGGATAAAGTATAGGTTTTAAATTTTTGATCTGAACCATAAAAAATGGAGATAGCCCAGTAGTTTTCTTTGATAAAGTAACATTCTTCGGATAAAATAAAAAATAACATTTATTTATTAAATTTGACATTTCTAATTTTTTTTATTTATATTAACTCTTCAATTTCAAATTTATATAATATAATTTCATAACGTCGCAGACTGAAAAACTAAAAGAAATTATCAAATTTAATGACTAATTGAAATAAATAAATAAAAAATCTAACCATTGTAGGCTTGGGACATTCTTGATTCTTGAAGCCTAGACGGAGATGATAAAATAAATATCATTCTGTTTTTTTCTTTCTTTCTAATTACAATTGTATATTGAAAGATTCTTTGTATTTGTATAATTTTTTATACTAAAAAATTTGGGAAGATAGATGAATATCTGACTACTAATTTATAACTGGATTTTATATTTGTATACAATTTGATATTTAAATAATTTGTGATGAGTGAAATTGTTTTTAATTAAAAGAATCACTTATATAAAGTTTATTGACAGTTTTCTTAGCTGTATAAAACTGTAAATAATGTATTTATAAATTTGATTAGTTTCTTAAACACTGGGTTATTAAACTATATTACTAATATAATATATTTAAAATAATATAGAAAATTAATTCTCAAATTGATATCTATTTCCAACACATAAGATGAATGTGTCCCTACGTGCAACATCTTTTGAAATATTCTTTTTCTTAAAAATATCTTTATTTACATGATAGGTCATCTAGGTTGTATCTCCAATACTATCGTCATTTAAGTAAAATATCTTCCTTAATGAAGAACCTTTCAGGAGACGTTATCATATAGGCATGTCTTCATCTTATAACACAAAAGTAAATGTTATTTTCAAAAATAAATTTTAAAATATTATTTTAATAAGAAATAAAAAATAATTTAATAATTTAACTGGATTGTTTTATGAAAAAATAACTTCAGTGACAAAAAATGTCTTATAATATACGATTTTAACCAACTTTTTTTGGATTTGCCAAAATGACCAACTAAATCGCAATGCGATCGATAATTAGCAACGTGATCTCCGATATCGCAAATCAGTTTCCAGATTCGCAACGCGAACTTCGACTATCGCATTGCGATTTACATATTCGCATTGAGATAGTCGAAGTTCGCGTTGCGATTTTCCAAATTCGTTACGATAGTCGAAGTTCGCTTTGCGATTTATTCTAAATTCGTTGCGATAGTCCAAGTTCGCGTTGCGCGATTTATTCCAAATTCGTTGCGATAGTCGAAGTTCGCGTTGCGATTTATTCCAAATTCGTTGCGATAGTCCAAAATCGCAACGACTGATGGTATTGCATTTGTTTCTTAAGAATTTTCTCTAAAAATATAGTATTCGCGCGGACGTGTCGAAGACACGTATTACCACGACCATGACCCGAGACGACCACGACCACGACCCGAGACGACCACGACCCGAGACGAGACGAGACGACGGCGGCGGCGACGCGCGAGAGTTCCCCTTGTTCTCTATCACTCAACAAGGAAGTGAGAAAACCAAACCTTAAATACCATTCCCAATAGTGTTTCCAATACTATGTGAGATTGAGCATTACCAATACTTGTTCTCAATACTATATGGGATTGAGCCTTAAACAGTGATATTATTTTTGAATGTTTTGCTTAAAATTGCAATAATCGCGATTGATTGTAGATTGACTTTTAATTATGACATATTTAATCGTATAATACTAATGCAATTGGTTACTGATTCAGTTGTTTTAAGGTGCATGATTGTTAATTGTTTCCTGAATAATCACATTATATTGGAAACAAGTGTTGGTAATGCTCAATCCCACATAGTATTGGAAACACTATTGAGAATTGTATTTAAGGCTTGGCTTTCTCACTTCCTTGTTGAGTGATAGAGAACAAAGGGGACTCTCGCGCGCCGCCGCCGCCGCCATCCGTCTCGTCTCGTCTCGTGGTCGTGGTCGTGGTCGTGGTCGTGGTAATACTTGTCTTCGACACGTCCGAATACTATCTTTTTAGAGAAAATTCTTAAGAAACAAATGCAATACCACCAGTCGTTGCGATTTTGGACTATCGCAATGAATTTGGAATAAATCGCAACGCGAACTTGGACTATCGCAACGAATTTTGAATAAATCGCAACGCGAACTTCGACTATCGTAACGAATTTGGAAAATCGCAACACGAACTTCGACTATCGCAACGAATTTAGAAAATCGCAATGCGAACTTCGACTATCGCAACGAATTTGAAAAATCGCAACGCGAACTTGGACAATCGCAATGCGAATATGTAAATCGCATTGCGATAGTCCAAGTTCGCGTTGCGAATCTGGAAACTGATTTGCGATACCGGAGATCGCGTTGCGAATTATCGATCGCATTGCGATTTAGTTGGTCATTTTGACAAATCTAAAAAAAAATAATTAAAATCATATATTATAAGATATTTTTGGTCACTAAAATTATTTTTCTCTTGTTTTATATGATTTTTGACGTAATGGGATAGGTGCTGAATTTCTAGGGAGTTTCGCCGCTCCTTTTCTGTCGTCATTATTTGTTGGCTTTTCAGACGTAGATATGGGCCACCGTATCTGCGTATGGCTATTTTCTAAAACATTCACTTTTTTAATTTCAGTAAACAGAAACGATAATTCTTTTAAAATATTTATTTGGTTCGAGTTTTTAGGAACTCGGCGTTCCTCTTTTATCTTGAGTTTATTTGCGTTAAATTACTTTGATTTTTATTATTTTATGATTAAGTCCTTGTTTCGTATTTCTTAACAATATTTTACTTGTGTTTTTAATTCGATCTTTTAATAATATATATACTTTTTGTAACATAGGTGAGGCAAAAGAAGAAGAAAAACTGAATTCTCACTACCCATTGTCCACAAACATCAACCTGTAAAAGGAGTAGGAGACTCTAAATTTGTAAAATGGTTCGCACACTCAGGGATGGAGTCAAGATTGAACTACGTGATGGGTAAATTATTTAACTTTGAAATAAATAGGAACTCTAAAATTGAACAAACCATAAAAATTAAAGGAGATATGATATAATTTCACTAATTTTAGGATGGAAGGATCTTAAAGAGTAATTAAACCAAAAAATTAGAAGTTAAAATTTCCTTTTTAAAACCAAGGTCCTAAAATATAGTTAAACCAATAAAAACAGTCTAACTCTTCGGTGCGTATCTCTACCACATTAAGGGTCTTTTTTATGAATCCCTCAAATCAAACCATCTTTCTTTCTAATAAAAACACGACGTCCCTCAAATTCGCCCTCTTGTGTTTCTCAAGACAAGTCTCCATCCTTCCATGGGGAATATTTCTTTCTTAGAGTGACATCTCATATCAACATCTTACTCATAACTTTTAGTTCATATATCAACTATTACAGATTAGAATTTAACCTCAAGATTGACAAGATCTTATACGATGAAGCTCGACTCAAACATCTAATTCAACCTATAAAACAAGATTGAAAATTGAAATATTCTCAAAGGCATTAAAAAGATAAAAAGCTTAAAAAGAGAGGAAGCAAAAATTCAAGAGAAAGACAAAGATAACTAGAGAAAGGATAACAAGAGAACTTTTAGAGGAAAAACATTGATTTATCAAGGAATTGATGAGGCATACGAGACAGAAAAACTCTATCTATAATTGAGATTTCTTACATCTAAAGGTTCATATTGAATTACATCAACAACCTAGATTAAAGATTATTTACAAGATATAATTTTAAGGAATCTCAAACTTTACATTATCTCTTATTCTTGTAGTCTAAATAATATTGGTAACTACAAAGTTACTGAGTCATTTACTAAGTCGATCAAGACTCTTTTAGACGAATCTTTTAATATTCTTCATGAATCGAATTAAATCTAATGATATAACAACTAAAAATGGGGATAAAGATTCGATCATTATTGGATCAATACACATAAGTAAATTTAAAAATATCCTTAATAATTTTTAGGATCTCGTAACGGTGAAGACAATAGTAAGATTTCCTTAATTACGTTGAATCAACAACCTTTTGTGTTGTCTCTGAACTCTGATTAATCTTTGAACTCCAAAGGTGCTACCTTTTCGAAACATGACCACAAATATAACTTAATTAGAATTAACGTAAATATCATTTATTTAAAACTTCTTTTAAAATAAATAATAATTTAAATTAGAATGAACTTAATTATCGTTTATTTAAAACTCTTTTAAAATAAATAATAATTTAAATCATATTCCTTATCTCATAAGTAATTTAAATTCAATTAAATCATAATTAAAGAATTATATAATATCATTTTCTATTCAATATTATTTCAGAATTAAATAAGGAAATAATAATAGATCTATAAGATATTCCATCATAAAATTTGTTCTATCAAACTTCATACTAATCGTATTCTATTATTATTCCTACAATAATAATCGATTAGAGATATCTAGAATAATTAATAATAATATTCAATAATATTAATATACAAAAGGATGCAAATTATGATAATAATAATTCAATAATTAAAATAGCATGTCCATATAATAGACCTATAACATTATTACTAGCAGTAATCAAGCTCAATCTGTTGAAAAAAACCTTTAAGACAACTATGTTCGCATGAGTCTCGAGCCCCAACTTGTTGTTCGTGATACTAGCTTGAAGTGTGTCAATACATTAAAATTGGAGGTGTTAATAGATAACGTTGAGTTGGATTCAGGCCAAACTTGCATAGTGTATTAAATTTCCAGACCAAATTAAAATTGTTTAATTAAAGTTCCAAATATATTGGGAGCACGCTGACCTTTGACTCAACTAAATTACCCGATGTACTGAACTCCATATATTAACAGAATATATAAATATAATATCACCAGCACAGCAGCACTGTACCAGTGATCTTAACTTGCTGCATTAATCCTTTGGTGCATAAACATCGACCACACCGAAACCAACACAGATGACAAAAAGCCGAATGATAAGCATCTCAAGATTCGTCAGGTTTTCAGGGTCAGAAATTTAGTTGGCCTGCATTTTATAAAATGTTAGCGTCCAACAATTGAAGATCCAGAGCAAGACGGCAATATCAGACTTTATTTAATCCTGAAGTGGGGCACTAATAATAACATCAAACCTTATTTATATTCTTTGTCCATGTCATTTCCCTTGGAGCTTCATTAGCTTTCCATTGTATTCTTTAATGCTTGCATCCCAATCTGCGTCGTAACAATGTCCAAACATAAGAAACCAAACCTAAGTCTGAACAAAATTCATCACCAAACATGCAGAAAAGAATTATAATAACATTTTCAATTCCCGGGTTGGAATAGATACGACCACGTATGAGATAAAACTTTAGAAATGATAGGTTGAGTCGGGTTTGGATAGGAAACGTTTAACTTTAGTCTTTAGAGCAGTATGTCCAAATTACTATTTATTAATTGAAAATTGTTTTAAGAATAAATTATATAAAATACTAGTGAACTTTAGGCGGTGAATCGTTTATATTATTGAATTTTTAATTTATTCAACCATAACGTTGAACTTTGGTTTTGACTTCAATTATACCATTAGATCATCAAAATTTTATGGCATAATGACGTTGATAGATCATTTTATCACTGTGATGACGTGGACAAAACAATGTCGTTTTGACGGTGATTATCAATGTCTTAATTGACATCGTTTTAGGCACTTAACATGTTGGGGTGTATCAATTTTGTCATTAAACTTTTAAATAGTTTACTTTTTGTCACTGTACTTTTCCGGTCGTCGTCGGCAGTCAATCACCGCTCATTTTTTGCGACAAAATTGATATCAAAACATTCATATTTTACTCGTATTTCTTCTCCTGTGGTTGTTTTTCACGAAAATCCATTCAAAATCGATAATAATCCATTTAAATGTTCAACGTACTAATATTTCAATCTCTTCCAATGTGGCTAATTTTGAGGTATATAGTTTGCCTTCTCGAAATAATGCTTCTCTCCATTCGAAATTTCAAACGAACAGCCAAAATCTCTCAAATTTAAAAAAATCCCAGAACCCTTAAAAATTGAAGGTTTTTTTTATTTATTTCGAAATAGGGTGGCATTTGATCTCTTGCTCAGGATGCAGGCCAATTGGTGCAGTTTAGTGAACCGTGCGTTTGTAAACACGAGCACCTGTTTAGGCAAAAGTGACCCCTTTTGGTGATATAAGCATCTTAAAAATTTAATAATATATGCCAAAGTTTGAACCAGAAGCGGTTCAGCAGAGGCATTGTTTGTTTAGCTGACCTTGTTAATTAATTAATCAAACCTATCAAATTAAAGTTGATGTAATAAAATATTTGAACTACTCTCATATAGACCTCGAAAACCATTGTCACTTTCATTGATCTCTTCCATGCCTATCTACAAACTACAATGGCTTTCTCCATCTCAGTTTCATCCCATCTTCCTGCAAAACAAAACCAGTCTCCTATTATGAAGTTCCTAGTTTCTTTTCTTTTGTTAATCGCTCATGTCGAGCCACTTTCGTTTAACTTCACCGATTTTAGTCCGAACATGGGAAGCATTCACTTTGAAGGCGATGCTTTCTCATCGCAAGATGTTCTACAACTCACCAAGAATGATGCTATTAACAATCTCACCGGTAGCGTTGGACGTGCCTCGTATAATCAACCGGTGCGCCTTTGGGATGCTAGTAATGGGAAGCTAACTGATTTCACCACCCGTTTCTCCTTCGTATTACAAGCTATCAATCTTAGTTTCTATGGTGATGGGATATCCTTCTTCATCGCACCTTTCGACTCCGAAATCCCTCCCGACTCCAGTGACGGATACCTCGCCTTGTTCGATCCTAACGAAAACTCTAACTCCTCCGGCAATAATGTTGTTGCAGTAGAGTTTGATAGTTTCCAAAACAAATGGGATCCGGATGATAATCATGTTGGCATCAACATCAACTCCATCGACTCAGTGAAAACCGTGACATGGAACAGTAGCATCAAGGATGGAAGAGTAGCAAATGCATGGGTGAGTTACAACTCCACCACAAAAAATCTCAGTGTTTTTCTAACCTATGCTGCTGATCCAATCTACAGTGGGAATTCAAGTCTTTCATACACTGTTGATTTGAGGGATGTTTTGCCAGAATGGGTTAGAATAGGTTTCTCAGCATCTACTGGGCGTCAAGTTGAAATTCATAACATTCTTTCTTGGAGTTTCGAGTCAACCTTGGGAACAAGTAGGAAAAGGAAGAACTTGGGATTGATTGTTGGCTTGGGTGTTGGTTTTGGTATAGTGGCTTGTGTGTTAGGTTTGTTTATGATCATTATTTGTAGAGTAAGGGCGCAGTCGAAGGATAGTGAGGCCTTTGATGTCACCATTGATGATGAGTTTGAGAAAGGGACGGGGCCAAAGGGGTTCACCTATAATGAACTGTGTCGTGCAACGAATAGTTTTGCCGAGGAAGGGAAGCTCGGAGAAGGAGGATTCGGAGGAGTCTACAAAGGGTTATTAAGTGATTCCAACACTGAAGTGGCGGTAAAGAGGGTTTCGAGGGGATCAAAGCAGGGGAAAAAGGAGTATATATCAGAGGTGAAGATTATTAGCCGTTTGAGACATAGGAATTTGGTTCAACTTCTTGGTTGGTGCCATGAGAAAGGTGAACTCCTCCTTGTCTACGAGTTCCTGCCTAATGGAAGCCTTGATTCTCACCTTTTCGGTGGTAAAATCATGTTAACTTGGATCGTAAGATACAAAATCGCACTGGGTTTGGCCTCGGCCTTGTTGTATCTTCATGAAGAATGGGAACAATGTGTGGTTCATAGAGACATAAAGTCCAGCAATGTAATGTTGGATTCAAACTTCAACGCAAAGCTTGGAGATTTTGGTCTTGCAAGACTTGTAGACCATGACATGGGTTCGCAGACAACTGTTTTGGCCGGCACCATAGGCTACCTAGCCCCTGAATGTGTCACAACCGGAAAGGCTAGCAAGGAATCCGATGTCTATAGCTTCGGCATTGTGGCCCTCGAAATCGCATGCGGAAGAAAGCCGGTTGAACCAAGGGCGGAACCAAGCAAGGTAAGGCTGCTAGAATGGGTCTTTGACCTCTATGGAAAAGGCCAACTACTCGAAGCTGTTGACAAGAGACTAGGCAAAGTCTTCGATGAGCAGCAAATCGAATGTTTGATGATAACTGGGTTATGGTGTTGCCATCCCGATTACACTCACCGCCCTTCTATAAGACAAGTGATAAACGTCCTGAACTTTGAAGCTCCATTGCCTAGCTTGCCATCGAAGTTGCCAGTACCAATGTACTACGCGCCTCCGATGAGTCTCTGCAAGTTCACCTACACATCATCATCAACAGGTGTCACGGATTCAGAGAAATATCAAACTCAATGTTCATGCAGTAGCTGCTCCACTCAAACAAATTCAACAGCAGCAGCAGGTTCTGGAAAAGCTCCTTTAAGTTCTCATAACCCTAGGTAGTAATATATCCCCTGCAACTCTCCATTACATGCAAATAAGTAAAGAGGTATATGAAATATAGCTTGAACATGTGACTTTGTGTTTTGGTCCATGTATTTTATGAAAATTTTGAGAAATGGATGTCTTGCCAAGCGTATATAGTTAGCTCAGAATTTGGTTCTAATGCTTGAAAATGAACGAGTTCAGTGTCCTCTTCTTGTAGTCTTGAAAGCGAACTTACTGCTATATAAGGAGACTATATTAGAATTCAAGTTTTAAAAAAGATTAGTTCCTGTGTGCACATTGGAGCGCCAATGCAATCCCTGAGCCCTGAATTTCATAGTATGAAAACAGGTTCAGATGGTTAAATTGGATGAATTCAGCCCAGTCAGTCGAATTAACTTGGTTAAATTGGATTAGTCTTGGACCAGTTGAAGTCACCACTTAAAACATGTTATCCTATTAAATTTGTGTATGTTAAAAATATCAATACACCAACCCCGATCCCAACATACTATCTAAAGCTCAAGCCCACTCTTTAAAGCCTAACCCTAAATAAGTATAATACTCATTATTCAAATCAAAACTTGCATAAATCAAGTGATCTTGATGGTGATTTTTTTTATTGTTCTTTGAGGTCCTAAGTTCAAACATTAAGAATGTGAGCATTTATTATTTAATGGTGGAGAAATATCTTTGAATAAATATTATCTTATACTAATCCAGATAAATATTTGATTCTAATTGCATCCTCAATTTGTAACCCTAATATACACGGTTCATTATCCTCAATTTTCATTAGTATAAATCACTCAAAACTTTACAATAATTTACTTTTCAGTTAAATAATAAACATATGTCTTCATGTTCACTCCACTTGTTCCTGCTGGTTAGTGGTCCTATCAGAGGAACTACCGTCATGGGTAAAATGACAAACAATATTGCCTTTATTCCTTCTAAAAACATGCGTTCGATATTTACCTATTACGGACACGTACACATAAATTCATTTATACGAATTCAAAAAAAATACATTTACGGATTTCAAATTACTTGGGACTATTGTTTATAGACTTTAATATTTTTTGAGTCTTGAGTGATGTAACACCCCAACCCGTATCCGACCTGAATACGAGTCTGAAATGTCACATTAACTTTTTGAAACAATATTCTTACAAAATACAGAATATTTGGACTTATTTTAAGAAAATAAAATAATATACCATTATAATATGCTTTATTATAAAATTTGAAAAAATATGTATTTATGAACAGTACTATATGGTATAAACAGTACCATGAACAGTGAAAAAATTCGAATATAAATTGTGTATCGATGCACTGCTACAGTAACTTCGGCAAAATATGTATAAATTCATAAAAATCCAAGTTTTCGTTTGTATAAAATTACCATGTACATATACACATTTAAAACATTACAAAACTGATTAAAACATATCGAATTCAAATATTTATTTACATGCCAACCACTATCCTTATTACAAAATACATATTATACATTTTTTTTTCTGATCTCATCGTTGGAAAGAAGAAGCTGACATGTCTTGCATAACTTTTACCAATCTTCCTCTTCTCGGAACCTACGCGTGAAACAATCACACGCTAAGTCGTTGACTTAGTGAGACATATAAATCATATAATAAAAATAATACATTTCATATCTATATGAACATATCATCTACTCATTCAATCATGTCACATATGATTCTATGTAAATAATAATAGCATGATAACATGTAATAATGCAAACACTTTTATACATTTTTGTAAGCCCATGTACATTACTGAGAACTCAAGGTATTCGAGTACATTGAGGTTGTGCACTATTGCTGTCACTACAACTCGTATGGGGTCCCACTAGGGGCTATGAAATTTTGTCCCGAATGACTTATATATTGTATTTGCCCCGAAGGACCATTCCTTAAGAACCATATATATATTCCAATGGATCAAATGTGTCTCAAAAGACCCTATAAATGTTCCAAATGATACATATACATCCCGAAGGACCACGTAGAACCTTCGACTCTTGGCATGCCAACTATACCTATAGCTCTCGTATCATATACCATGGGCATTATTCTTGTTTTTCATATGTTCATGTACTCATGGCATTTCTCTTGTGATCACATATACCTTTTCTTCTGTCACATACCACATGTATGTGTAAACATCTATATCATTTCATATAACATGTAATACATATTTCATATAACATGTAATACATATTGCATATTCATGTAAGCATGTAGATCATGTAATATTTTCATATAGTCACATAGCTTATCTCATCTCACATTGGTCATGTGTAACATCCTCTGTAACAACCCGAATATATATATATATATATATTTAAATTGGTGAAATTTGGTGACTAAATTAAAAGTTTTCAAAACTTGTAAGTCATTTTAGAAGAAAAGGAAATTTAGGGACCAAACCCTGAATTTACCCAAAGAATGTCAGCAGCTTGGGTTTTATAAACGTGTTTTCTGATTTTTGAAATCAGAAAACATAGGCAATTTCTCAAATTTCCTCCTCCCGTGCACTTACTTTCAAACCCGATTTCGACGCCGTCCGACTTTCGATCGTAAAATTAAAACCACTGTCGTGTTCATCTTCGACCCGTGAACAAAACCCAGTAAACCAATTCTAGCGAAACACTGTCAAACGACGTGAATTTTGAGTCAAAGTCTCGACGTTTTTCTAGCACCACCGCCGAGAAAATCTTAAATTCATTTTCGATTGTTGATCGGTTTTCGACACCTCCCGCGCCATCGTGTTCCTTGTTTTGTTCCGAGTCCGACGGTGTCCTCCTTGTCTCCGCAGGCAGCGGCGTGTGAGGGAGGTGGAGCGGCCAAAGTTCCGATCGAAGTGAAATCGAGCTCTCCACCGTTCAAAAATTTGAACCGAAGTTGGTAAGTGACTCAAAATCGCTTAAAAGAATTTTTGGAAGCCGAAGGCGATCTCTTGCGCCGCCCCTGCGCGCGGGGAAGATTCGAACTGGGGTGTTAATTTGTTGACCGCCTTAACCGTTCCAAATCGGTTTGAACCGGGTTGACCGGTCTGACCCGACCCGTTGACCCGACCCGACCCGGTGATATTTTGGAAATTATTTTGAAACATGTGATATTTTGGGAATTATTTTGAAAAATGTGTCATTTTGGGAATTATTTTGAAAAATGTGACATTTTGGGAATTATTTTGAAAAAGGTGACATTATAAGAATTATTTTGAAAAAGGTGACATTTTGGGAATTTTTGAATGTGGACTATTGAACCCTCTTACCATAACTTTGACCGGCTTTAAACGGCCATTAAACTACCTTTGATTTTGTTCGAGTATACCTATTCTAATATTTTTCGACGTTTCGAATCCGTTTCTGAAGTCCGTTTCTCCAAATTCGAACCCGAAGGCCTTCAAATCATCAGTCAAACCCGTTGACTTTGGTTTTGACCAAGAATTTGAATTTTCGAAAAGTCATAGTTTATGTTTTTCGACATCCTGATCTCGATTCCGTAATCCGTCTGGTCAAATTCAGACTCGAAATCCTCCAAAATTATAGTCAAACCCGAAAAATGCTTATATACTTAAGAATTTTAGCTTTGATTAATTAAGTAAGACTTGGGGTTGATAAATTATTATTGTTTAAAGGTACAAGAGACTCTCCGGATCGTTTGACAGCTCGACCCAGCTCTTCTAGATCAGTTAAACCACGTGTGCTAGTATTCACCCGTAAGACCCGTAAATTTTATGATTTTAAAGATTAATTATGTTACCCATTAGTAATATATAGTGTTATTATAAATTAGGTTCGAAAACTGTAGCAGAGCGTGGTGAGACCAGTAATCAGTAGATCTACTACTTGAACCTATTATCGAGGTGTGTTCCCTATTTATTACTGAACTGATTTATTTGTTTTAATATGTGGTACACTGAATTCTTTGGTTACTATTTTACTGATGCACCGATTTAATGTGATAGTGACTGCTATCTGATTTTTGTTTTGAAATGGTATATGATTACCATGTTTATGGATTTATAGAATTTATGTCACGGTGTAATTGAATTTTTGGAATACGAAGTTATAAAGTACAACTCTGATCAAGCTGGAAAATTTTACGGACCAAATGTGACTCTTAGGTAGGCTCTGCGGCCCTGAGATCATTCTCGGGGTAGGCCCTGCGACCCTAAGATGTGTTCTTAGGTAGGCCCCATGGCCCCAAAATCTATCTTGGGTAGGCTCTCAGGCCCTAAGATGTTCCCTTATGATAACTCTTTTATGAGATTTACTGCAGTATAATTTTATGAGATTTACTGGACTATGATTTATTTAGTATACCTATCATGATTTTATAGTAATGTTGGGACACACTGATCCTAGCTCACTTTTCGAAAATGTTTTTCCCCTTCGGATACTGTTGGTTAGATTCACATGATTGACCACTTGGAGGATCAACATATCTCTTGAAGTATATTGTATTGTAATGTTTTATCTTTTAAGTTGACACTATTTTGGTAACATGGGCCTTATTTTAAAGTATTGGATTTTATAATGATTACTCCTTTGCTATTTATATTTGGTTTATCGTAAATTTGGTTTTTTAAGACATGTTTAAATTTATTTATTTATTTTTCATTATATTTATGAGTTGTATTTTTATAATATAAATTATTATAATTTCATAAACGTCATTTTTAATGTGATTTTACCATGATTGAATAATGGTTTCGGAACAATATCTTTAAGAATCATGAATGTGATTCACTAGACTTAGTCGAAAGGCATAGACCGGGTCTAGGAGGTTACATCCTCAATACCGGGTTAGTGACTAAATTAGAAAGTTTCAGATTTTGGTAATTAAAATAGAATGATTGAATAGTATCAAGATTTATTTGTAAATTATTGTATGGATTTGAATTGAAAGGAAGAAGGAATGGAAGGGCAAAAAGTTCATTTCTAAGGGAATAAGAAAAGAAGGGTTATATATGTATCCACGTGGGGTGAAAAGGAGAGAACACCAAAGGCTTCCAGAGTTCTCTTATTCTTCTTTCTTCCTTGTACGTGTAAAGCAAAACAAAGGTGAGTTTTCTGATTAATGAGTTTCTTGTTAAATTTAAGATTGGGTTTTGATTATTAGATGATAACTAAGCTTAAGGAAAGCTTAGGTTATCTTAAAATCAAAGGATGATGGAGTTAGAAGAGATTAAATATTAGAGGTTATTGAATGAAATTTTGGAATAGAGTTCATATATAGAATTGGAAGTTATATTTGACTTGTCATCAATCTAGTTAAGACATATTAAGGGTTAGAAGTTGAATTAAATCATGTTGCAAAGTTGGTATAATTCTTGGAATTCACAAGGAGGATAAGATTCTGAGGTTTAAGATGAAATAAATGAGTATAGATTGGTTTAGGTATGTGTACTGGAGTTAAGAATATAAAAGGGGATGAAACATGAAATATTTAAGCTGAAATGGATGAGTTTTCGGGTTCAAGATATGAATTCTAGGCAGAGTGCATCGGTGCACATTCAAAGTGTACCGATGCATCAAGAGAAAATCCCAGAATTTGTTGAAGGTGCATCGATGCATAAGGAGTGCATCGATGTACTCATTTAAATTAATGAACATCGAATGTCATTAATGCATCGATGCATAAGGAGTGTATCGATGCACCTGCTTAAAATACAAACATCGAATAGGATTTATGCACCGATGCATGGGTAGTGCATCGATGCACTCGTCAAGGGATGCATCGATACATGGTGTATTGTATCGATGCATACCTTCAATAAGAGATGAAAATAGTTTTCTTTTAGCCTAAGAATTAATAGTTTGAAATATATCAATGCGTATGTTGATAAGTATCAATGTATTACTATGTAGTTTTAGAGCGTAATCTTGTTCCAGAACAATCGAAGGATTAGAATCGAATCAAGCAAGGCTAAGGTGAGTGCATTTTATAGTTAAAGTGTATAGAGACAAGACTTGTGATAAGTCTATCTCTGATAGTTGAATTAATGATTTCATACCCATGTATATGCATACATATACTATTGTAATAGTGATTGCATGCATAATTCATTATATGTTCATATGACATTGAATGAACGAATATCATTGCCAGAAAATATAATCCAGGTATGTGAAATACTGGAAAAGATTATGTGTTTACATGAAAAGTGATGAAAGAGATATGAAATGAGAAACGTATCCATATTAAATCCCATGTTACATGATACGAGAGCTATAGGTATAGTTGGCATACCAAGAGTCGAGGGTATATTAGTCCTTCAGGACATAGTGGTCATTCGGGACATAGTGATCCTTCGGGACGTATCCAGTGGTCCTTCGAGACGTATCCAGTGGTTCTTCGGGACGTATCTAGTGGTCATTCGGGACATAGTGGTCCTTTGGGACAAATACTGAACAAATGTTCGGTGCCCCATGAGGGAATTTATTGAGCTGTGGTGACAACATTAGTGCACAACCTCAATGTACTCAAATACCTCTCTTCTCAATAATGTACATGGGCAATTGAAAGATAAAGTAAGGTGAAAGTGATACAGGAAAATAAGTTTCATATGTGCATGACATGATTGTATCGGTTACAGTGAAATATATATATGCATATTGAAATGTTATGATCACATGGTAAGAATGCATATTCATGAATCTATAGCTACATGTTTATTTATTGCCTCACTAAGTCTATGACTTAGCGTGTAAGTGATTTACACGTAGGTACCAGGAAACAAGAAGAGCAGTACTAGAAGTGGCAAGAATAGCATCACAACTAAAAGATCAGATAAGAAGTAATTGACAAAGTAGGTATTTTGGGGTTGTGTATAGAACGTTGGCATGTAATAAGTCTTTAATTACGAATGCTCTGGTCGATTTTGTATTTCGTAATCTCTTTTATATAAATTAACGTATTTTGTTTTAATGAAAGTTTAAAATTTCTCTGTTTTTCTTTAAGTGTCAAAGGTTGAAAAGTCAATGTGACACCTCAGACTTATATTTGGGTCGGATACATGTTAGGGGTGTTATATTTAATGGTATCAGAGCTACAGTTTAGTCGATTCTCGGCATAAACTGTAGTCTAGAGTGTCTTATGATGTATACATGCCAATAAATTAGTGAAAACTTCTGATCTGATAGAATAGTAGGTATTGTGTTTTGCTAATAGAATGATATTATTGTGTCTTAATAGATGTCTGGACATGGTAGTTCTAGAAATGAAGCGGGAGATGATAGACCTGTTGAAAGTAGCAATTCACCTGCCCTGGCCAGGCAGAGTGAAGAACAGACACCCTCTGGAGTGCCTGTGAATGAACAAGATGTATTCTTTAGAACGTTAGACGCGGTATTGACGTGTTTTTAACCTCCTACTACTTCAACTCCGAAAGTGAATGTTGCGAAAGAGTTGAAGGGTTTAGGATCTCCAGAGTTTAGAGGGGAAGCTGAGAAAGGTCCTGTTACTGCGGACCTTTGACTTAATGACGTGAAAGTCATGCTTGAGGGACTTCATTGTTTAGATGCTGAGAAAATGGATGGAGTAATTTCCTTGTTAAGAGGGCTAGCAAGGATTTGGTGGACCAATGTTACCTTGAGGATGTCTAGTAATCAAGTAACTTGGTAATTGTTTTTAGAAGAATTAAAGCATAAGTACATCGGAGATAAATTTGTTTGACAGATGAAACAGGAGTTCATGAATTTGAAGCAATGGAATCACACTGTATATGAGTACGAGTGTGAATTCAATAAGTTGAGCCGCTTTGCTGCCGAGCTTGTTCCTACAGAGAAGGATGCTTGTGAATGGTTCGTAGAGGGGTTACGTCCTCGATTGAAGGAAATACTGATTGTATTGAATCTATCCTCGTTTCAAGAGGTAGTCAATCGTGCCAAAGCTTTGGAAAGAGCTCAGAATGAGAGATTTGAAAATTCAAGAGCTCAGACAGTCAAAAGAACGGGTGCTTCTTCAAGTTCTGCACCATCAAAAAGGGGCAAAGATGCTGGTTCTTGACCCCAAGGGAGATCAGAGTCAGTGGCATCCTCCGCTAGAGGATCGAATCGGATGAGAGGTAGACAAACTCAGTCAGTGGGATCTAGAGCTAGAAGAGCTAATCAGAGTCAAGTCAGATAATGCCCACATTGTGGAAAGAATCATTCAGGGATATGTAGGAGAATTTCTGGAGCTTGTTTTAAATGTGGGGAGATTAGACATTTTGTTCGGGATTGTCCCAGGGTAACCGATGATTCTGCACCACTAGAGAGGTCTTTTTCGGCAAGCCAAAGGGGAAGAGGTAGAGGCAAAGGAAGAAATCAGTCAGAGTCCTCTGCTCAACAAGAGATACACTCCACGATTCGAGTGTATAATCTAAAGACCAAAGAGGATTGGGATGACCCAGAGATTGTAATATGTACCTTTCTATTATTTGATAAACATGTTATGGTATTAATTGATACCGGGTCTACATATTCATACATTACTAGTAAGGTAGTGAAATAATTGAACATTCTGTTAGAAACTACTAGCAATGAGGTGATAGTGACGAATCCATTAGGGCACAGTGCTCAGATAAATTTGGTGAGCCGAGGGTGTCCCATACGGATTCAGGGAATTGAATTCCCTGCTAATCTGATGGAATTACCTTTCGACGAATTTGAAGTGATACTGGGAATGGATTGGTTATATCGTTATTATGCTAATGTCGATTGTAGATTGAAAAGATTAACGCTGAGAAGTCCAGAAGGGGTAGATGTGGTGGTATTTAGTGAAGGATGAAATCCATTGGCAAATGTAATTTCAGTAATGTCGGCGAAGAAGTTAATGTTACAGGGATGTCAAGAGTTCATTGTTAATGTATTGGATGTTAGAACCAATGAGAAAGGGATTGACGAAATTCCTATAGTCAGAGAGTTTTCGGACGTTTTTCCTGCAGAGTTACCGGGGTTTGCCTCCAAATAGAGAAGTGGAATTCCATATTGAAATAATGTCTGGAACTTCACCTATTACAATGAAACCATACAGAATGGCTCCAAAAGAGTTGCAAGAATTAAAAAATTCAATTACAAGAATTGCTGGATAAAGGTTTTGTAACACCCAACCCGTACCCGTCTCGAATACAAGTCCGAGGTGTCACATTGACTTTTCAAACTTTGACTCTTTTGAAAAACAGAGGAATTTAAAACTTTGTTTAAAGCAAAATACGTTAATTTACATAAAAATGACCACAAAATATAAACTCCATCAGAGTACTCGTAATTAACGACTTATTACATGCCAACACTCTATACACACCAAAATACATACTTTGTCGATTACTTCTGATCTGATCTTCTAGTAATAATACTGTCCTTGCCACTTCTATTCTTGCTCTTCTCGTTTCTTGGTACCTACGTGTAAATCACTTACACGCTAAGTCATAGACTTAGTGAGTCAATAAATAAACATTTAACAACCAATTCATGAATATGTATTCTTATCATTTGATCATGACATTTCAACATGCATGTATCTATTACACGATAACATATATAAGCATATCATGCACATGTAAAACTTACCTTCTTGTGCCACTTTCACTTTAATTTATCTTTCAATTGTATTGCCCATGTATATTATTGAGAATAGAGGTATGCGAGTACACTGAGGTTGTGCACACATATGCTGTCACCACAGCTCGTATAAATGTCCCGAATGACCTATCATCCCGAAGGATGTCATCTGTGTCCCGAAGGACCTGTCATCCCGAAGGATGTAATATGTGTCCCGTAGGACCTATCATATGTCTTACAGGACATATGTAACCCTCGACTCTTGGCATGCCAACTATACCTATAACTCTCGTATCATATACTATGGGCATTTATTATGAATACATTTCTCATCACTTGTTCTTTCTCTTCTGTCACATACCACATGTATGTGTAACCATATATTTCATATCATATCACATATTGCATATTCATATGTCATTTCATATATTCACATAGCTTATTTCATTTCACATTGGTCATATTTCATAGCATATATCACATATGCATATAATCATATATATCATATCATGTATCTTATGTTTCATGCTCTTATGTTTATGCATATCATGTATTCTTGTACATATAAGAATCACATATCAAATAACATTTTAGGAGTCACTTCTTACCATAGTAACTCTATCATTGGCTCATCGCAAGCTAATGTTCGTTTAATAATATAAGTACAATTAAAATTACACTCACCTTAGACTTGCTTTGATTCGATTATAATCCTTTGATTATTCCAGAACTTGTTTAGGCTCAATATCTACATAAATATAACATTTCAAAACAACTATCAGAAGCCTAAACCTTAAACTTGATGTTAACAACTTAAGCCAGATTATTGAACCCAATTTCAATTTTCCTTTAGGGGGAATCGATACCCCCCATGGGGGAATCGATACCCCCTGGACATACTGGAAATTTTCTCGTTCTAGAAGGGGAATCGATCGATTCCCCTTCATAGGGTATCGATTCCCTATGCCCAGAAATTGTATTTTAAGCCCGAAAATCATCAATTTTCACTTAATTCTTCTATTTTAAACCCCTATCATGTCATTAAACTCAACTACCATTACTTAAACCAACTTATATCCATGAAAATCATCTATAACTTCAAATCCTATTCTTCATATGAAATTCAAGAATCATACTCAAATTTCAATATGTTCTAAATACAATTCTAACACTTCATATTCCTTAATTAGCATGATGACAAGTCAAATTTAACTTCAAATTCAACTTATCAACTCTATTTCAAGATTTCATATAAAAACTCGTTTTCTTAAATCTCTTATAACTTCTTCATCTTTTGATTATAAGACAACTTAAGCTTTCCTTAAGCTTAGTTATCATCTAATGATCAAAACCTAACCTTTAATTTAACAAATAACCAACAAATCAGAAAACCCTTACCTTTGCTATGGCTTTCTCACGTATGGAAGAACAAAGAGGAGAATAAGATATATTCTTCTTATCCCTTTCCCCCGTATATATCCTCAACATAACACAAATTAATCATTTAATGGTTAAATGACCATTTTGCCCTTTAATTCTTTGGATAATTACTAAAAACTTTCAGGAAATATCTCTACATAAATCATTAAACTATTCAACTATTCTACTTTAATCACCATATTCTGAAATTTTTACAATTTAGTCACTAACCCGTATTTTGGGATGTTACAGGTTTTATCAGACCGAGTGTCTCACCATGGGGAGCTCCAGTTCTATTTGTTAAAAAGAAAGATGGATCAATGCGTCTTTTCATCGACTACAAACAGCTCAATAAAATAACCATCAAGAACAAGTATCCTCTCCCCCGAATCGATGATTTATTTGATCAATTAAAGGAAGCTTCAGTGTTCTAAAAATTGATCTATGTTCGAGTTTTCATCAATTAAAGATTCAAGAGAAAGATATTTCAAAAACGACATTTAGAACAAGATATGGTCACTATGAGTTTATCGTGATGCCGTTTGGTGTTACGAATGCACCAGCTGCTTTCATGGATCTAATGAATAGAATATTTCAACCTTATTTGGATCAGTTTGTGGTGGTGTTTATTGATGATATTTTAATATATTCAAAGTCAGAAGAGGAGCATAGTTCGCATTTGAAAATTGTCTTGCAAATTTTACGAGATAAGAAGCTTTATGCAAAATTTTCAAAATGTGAATTCTGGTTGAGTGAAGTAACGTTCCTTTGACATGTAATTTCTGCAGAATGAGTCCGAGTGGATTCCCAAAAGATTAAAGCTATCCTGGAGTGGAAGGTTCCAAAAAATGTATCGGAAGTTAGAAGTTTTCTGGGGTTAGTTGGTTATTATCGAAGGTTCGTCAAAAACTTTTAGATCATAGCATTGCCCCTAACTAAACTGTTGAGAAAGGAAGTAAATTTTGCTTGGACTCAGGAATGCCAGGAGAGCTTTGAAAAGTTAAAGAATATTTTGACAGAAGCTCCAGTATTAGTTCAACCCGAGTCTGACAAGAACTTTGTAGTGTATAGTGATGTGTCTCATAATGGCTTGGGATGCGTGTTGATGCAAGAAGGCAAGGTGGTGGCCTATGCTTCAAGATAATTAAAGCCGTTATCCTACACACGATCTGGAGATGGCTGCAGTAGTGTTCGCTCTTAAGATCTGGTGTCACTACTTGTATGGTGAAAAGTGCTACTTGTATATGGATCATAAGAGTTTAAAGTATTTGATGACTCAGAAAGAGTTGAATTTAAGACAAAGAAGATGGGTGGAATTTCTCAAGGATTATGATGTAGTGATCGATTTCCATCCCGGAAAGGCAAATGTGGTAGCGGATGCTTTGAGTTGAAAGATGTTTGCAACTTTGCGAGCTCTTGATGCTAGATTATCATTAAGTGGAGATGGTGCAATATGTGCAGAACTGACTATCAAACCATCATGGCTAGATCGAATTAAAGAATTGCAAGCTAAAGATGAAAAATGTTCAAAGAAGATACAACAAATAAAGAATGTAGAGTGTACAGATTTTGAGATCAAGTCTGATGAGAACTTGTATTATCGAGAGAGATTAGTAATTCCAGATGATGATGAATTAAAGAATGATTTGGTAATGGAAGCTCATTGTAGTCCATTGACAATGCATCCGGGAGGGAACAAAATGTATATGGATCTCAAGAGTCGATATTGGTGGCCGGGAATGAAGAAAGACATTACGGAGTTTGTATCAAAGTGTTTGACTTGTCAACAAGTCAAAGCAGAGCATCAGGTTCCTTCAGGACTATTACAAACAATTTCGATTCCTCAGTGGAAATGGGAGAACGTAACAATGGATTTTGTGTCGGGGTTACCTTTAACTCCGAACAAAAAGGATTCAATTTGGGTGATTGTAGATAGATTGACTAAGTCAGCTCATTTTATTCCGGTGCAAACTGATTTCTCCATGGATAAGTATGCTGAGATGTATATCAGAGAGATTATACGTTTGCATGGTGTACCTATTTCCATAGTTTCTGATCGGGATCCTAGATTCACATCGCGGTTTTGGAAGTCATTACATGGAGAATTGGGAACTCGGTTGAACTTTAGTACAACATTTCATCCTCAGACCGATGAACAATCTGAGCGAACTATCCAAATTCTAGAGGATATACTTAGAGCTTGCGTAATCGAATTCAAAGGATCGTGGGAAAAGTATTTATCACTTGTTGAATTTGCATACAACAATAGTTATCAGTCAAGCATCAAAATGGCTCCCTATGAAGCTCGTTACGGGAGAAGATGTTATACGCCCTTGAACTGGTATGAACTTAAGGATCGAAAAGTTATAGGTCCTGAATTGATTCAGGATACGGAAGAAAAAGTTCAAGTAATTCAAAATAATTTGAAAGCTGCAGCTGATAGACAGAAATCGTATGCTGATTTAAAAAGGAAAGAGATTGAATTTTAAGTCGGAGATAAAGTGTTCTTCAAAGTGTCTCCGTGGAAGAAAGTATTGAGGTTTGGACGTAAAGGAAAGTTGAGTCCCCGGTTCATTGGACCTTACGAGATTACTAAGAGGGTAGGACCAGTAGCATATCAACTAGCCCTGCTATCTGAAATGGAAATGATACACAATGTATTTCATGTCTCAATGCTTAGGAAATACTGATATGATGCATCCCATATTGTGACTACCTAAGAGATCGAGGTTCGACCAGATTTGACTTATGAGGAAGAACTTGTTCAAATATTAGCTCACGAAGTCAAACAACTAAGGAACAAGACTATTCTATTGGTTAAAGTCTTATGGAGAAATCACAAAGTAGAAGAAGCAACATGGGAACGTGAAGAGGACATGAGGATGAAGTACCCCTACCTCTTTGTATAATGAAAATTCGAGGATGAATTTTTTTAGGGGGGAAGAGTTGTAACATCCTCAATACCGGGTTAGTGACTAAATTAGAAAGTTTCAGATTTTGGTAATTAAAATAGAATGATTGAATAGTATAAAGATTTATTTGTAAATTATTGTATGGATTTGAATTGAAAGGAAGAAGGAATAGAAAGGAAAATAGGTCATTTATAATGGAATAAGAAAAGAAGGGTTATATATGTATCCACGTGGGGTGAAAAGGAGAGAACACCAAAGGCTTCCAGAGTTCTCTTGTTCTTCTTTCTTCCTTGTACGTGTAAAGCAAAACAAAGGTGAGTTTTCTGATTAATGAGTTTCTTGTTAAATTTAAGATTGTGTTTTGATTATTAGATGACAACTAAGCTTAAGGAAAGCTTAGGTTATCTTAAAATCAAAGGATGATGGAGTTAGAAGAGATTAAAGATTAGAGGTTCTTGAATGAAATTTTGGAATAGTGTTCATATATAGAATTGGAAGTTATATTTGACTTGTCATCAATCTAGTTAAGATATATTAAGGGTTAGAAGTTGAATTAAATCATGTTGCAAAGTTGGTATAATTCTTGGAATTCACAAGGAGGATAGGATTCTGAGGTTTAAGATGAAATAAATGAGTATAGATTGGTTTAAGTATGTGTACTGAAGTTAAGAATATAAAAGGGGATGAAACATGAAAGATTTAAGCTAAAATGGATGAGTTTTCGGGTTCAATATATGAATTCTGGGCAGAGTGCATCGGTGCACATTCAAAGTGTACCGATGCATCAAGAGAAAATCCCAGAATCTGTTGAAGGTGCATCGATGCATAAGGAGTGCATCGATGCACTCATTTAAATTAATGAACATCGAATGCCATTAATGCATCGATGCATAAGAAGTGCATCAATGCACCTGCTTAAAATATAAACATCGAATAGGATTTATGCACCGATGAATGAGTAGTGCATCGATGCACCCGTCAAGGGATGCATCGATACATGATGTAGTGCATCGATGCATACCTTCAATAAGAGATGAAAATAGATTTCTTTTAGCCTAAGAATTAATAGTTTGAAATATATCAATTCATATGCTGATAAGTATCAATGTATTACTATATAGATTTAGAGCGTAATCTTGTTCCAGAACAATCGAAGGATTAGAATCGAATCAAGCAAGGCTAAGGTGAGTGTATTTTATAGTTAAAGTGTATAGAGACAAGACTTGTGATAAGTCTATCTCTGATAGTTGAATTAATGATTTCATACCCATGTATATGCATACATATATTATTGTAATAGTGATTGCATGCATAATTCATTATATGTTCATATGACATTGAATGAACGAATATCATTGCCAGAAAATATAATCCAAGTATGTGAAATACTGGAAAAGATTATGTGTTTACATGAAAAGTGATGAAAGAGATATGAAATGAGAAACGTATTCATATTAAAGCCCATGTTATATGATACGAGAGTTATAGGTATAGTTGTCATGCCAAGAGTCGAGGGTATATTAGTCATTCGGGACATAGTGGTCCTTCGGGACGTATCCAGTGGTCCTTCAGGGCAAATACTGAACAAATGTTCGGTGCCCCATAAGGGAATTTATTGAGCTGTGGTGACAGCATTAGTGCACAACCTCAATGTACTCAAATACCTCTGTTCTCAATAATGTACATGGGCAATTGAAAGATAAAGTAAGGTGAAAGTGATACAAGAAAATACGTTTCATATGTGCATGACATGATTGTATCGGTTACAGTGAAATATATATATGCATATTGAAATGTTATGATCACATGGTAAGAATGCATATTCATGAATCTATAGCTACATGTTTATTTATTGCCTCACTAAGTCTATGACTTAGCGTGTAAGTGATTTACACGTAGGTACCAGGAAACAAGAAGAACAATACTAGAAGTGGCAAGAATAGCATCACTACTAAAAGATCAGATCAGAAGTAATTGGAAAAGTAGGTATTTTGGGTTGTGTATAGAACGTTGGCATGTAATCAGTCGTTAATTATGAATGCTCTGGTCGATTTTGTATTTCGTAATCTCTTTTATGTAAATTAACGTATTTTGTTTTAATGAAAGTTTAAAATTTCCCTGTTTTTCTTTAAGTGTCAAAGGTTGAAAAGTCAATGTGACACCTCGGACTCATATTCGGGTCGGATACGGGTTAGGGGTGTTACATCATGTCTCATAGCATATATCACATATGCATATAATCATGTATATCATATCATATATCATATATCTTATGTTTTATGCTCTTATGTTTATGCAGATCATGTAACATATATAATAACCTATACTTATTTCATGTATTCATGCACATATAAAAATAACAAATCAAATAACATTTTAGGAGTCACTTCTTATCATAGCAAATCCATCACTGGCTCATCGCAAGCCAATGTTCGTTCAATACCATAAGTACAATTAAAATTTGCACTCACCTTAGCCTTGCTTTGATTCGATCATAATTCTTTGCTTGTTCTGAAACTTGTTTAGGCTCAATCTCTACATAAACATAATTTCCAAGACGATTATTAGAAGCCTTAACCTTATAACTTGATGTTAATAACTCAAGCTAGTTTAATGAACCAAAATTCCATTTTTCCTTTAGGGGTGTATCGATGCATTATGGGTGCATCAGTACACAAAATAGCTTTGAAATTTCCATACATCGATGCACCCCTTAATGCATCGATGCACCCCTTAATGCATCGATGCACCTTCAAAATTTATCTTAGTGCATCGGTACACACTCATAGTGCATCGATGCACTTGCCCAGAATAGGCTATTTCATCCGAAAATCATCAACACATCACCCATATATTCATGTATAAAATCCTTATTATGCTACTAAATTCATCTATAACAACTTTAACTAATTCCTATCATTCCAACACCTTATAATCTTCCATATTTCATCCAAATTCTTAAGGCTAAGAATCATACCAAAATTTCCATGTTATCCAAACTTAATTCTAACACTTATAACTTCTTATTCTCACAGATGACAAGTCAAATTCATCCTCCAAATTCATTTAAAACTTCTTATTCAAAATTTCACTTAAAAACCCATTTTTTTTTAATATGTCATAACTCATTTATCTTTTGATTTTAAGATAACTTAAGCTTTCCTTAAGCTTAGTTATCATCTAATGATGAAAACCCAATCTTTAAATCAACAAATGATCAACAAATTCGAAAACTTACCTTTGCAAGCTTGGCTCTCTCTTTCTCTCGTACATGAAGAAGAAGAAGATGAAGTGGAGAAAATATATCCTCATCCTTATCCCCACAAGCCTATATATCATTTTATTATCATTTTCAAGTCAAATGACCATTTTGCCCTTTAATTCTTTTAATAATTACTAACAACTTTAAGGAAATATCTCCACATAAATCATTGAACTATTCAATTATTCTACTTTAATCACTAAATTCTAAAATTTTACAATTTGACCACTAACCCGTAGTTTGAGATGTTACAAGTGCGGCGCAAGGCGTTGTAGAACCTACGAGACAGCTAGCCAAGTTTGGTTAACAAGGACCGTACAACTTGCCAATTTTTTAACTCAAAAAATAAATATTTCTTAAACAAAATCAAAGCTAACGTACTAACTCAAAAGAAAAAAAAATTTGAAGTATCAATTTAGAAGAAGATGTTTAATTGATGTATCAACTAAAGAGTAAAAAATTTTAGATACCGATGTCTAATTCAAGCAACTAAATATATATTTAAGACTTGATTTATTGTGATTTTGAATAACAAAAACACAATGATATGGCTTGGGATCAGTGTTAAATACATAAATGGTTTGAACAAGTTTCTTTATTAAGATAAATTTCCCTAATAAAAATTATTTGCAACTTCAACGTCTACTCTATTTCTTCTTAAAATTGTTATTTTAACTTTTTACTTAATTGACAGATACGATTTTTTTAACAAAAACGAATATAAAAATATAATAAGTGATTCGGAATCTAAATTGAATAACAGTAAAATATATTACGGATAATCAACAAACTCAAATTTTAAAACGGATTTTATATAAATTTTATGAAAATTACATATAACAACCTTATTGCTATCTATGTATATATAGTACCCATATAAGTTGGTGCACGTTTTAGAAAGCCATTAATAACTCTTTTGCCATATTTTCTGTAACGAAAAAACCCTTTGCCTAACCAGAAGATAAATTGATTTCTTCTTCTTCTTTTCTCCTTTTGCTTTGAAACCATTGAACATTGCCATTTTGGGTTTGTTTCCATTTATGGTGAGCCTAAAAATCTCTCCTTGATCTCTTACCTTATTGATGGGCTTCTCCCATTTGAATGCTGTGAGGAACAACAGCTAAAAACCATGAGTATATGACCCTCAAAATGTTACTGCATCAGTCCAGTGAGAAAAAAATGGAGAAGGTGGTAACCAGGACTCACTCCACTCACCTTGTTTTATGGCTAGTAATCGTCTCTGAGTTCTCATTACTCTTTTTCTCAGCTTTCTCTGCTGAAATCCCAGCCAGGTTATTTCTTTCTTCTTCTTCTTCATACTAATCGTCCCGTGTTTTTGGCCTGTTTTGCTTTGTTTTATGTGATGAAACTTGAAAGAAACCTCTGCTATATTAGTATCGGTTCGATTCGACTCTATGACTTTATTATTCTTTGTTGTATGCCATTCCCTTCATCTCTTCCAATTATCTCTCCCGGCCTACTGGCTTTGGCACCATGGCTTTTTTTAGACTTAACCTACTGCACATGGCACAGGCCTCAAATTGTGAAACCCGACAGTAACTTCTTGTAAGAGTCGGTAATATTTACTCGTCTTTCTCTATGGCAATGCTTTTTGGGTGGCAAAAATTTTCTCTTTAAGCAACATTTTTTTGTTTACTTCAACATGTGAATGCATGGATTTTTTTTACCTTTTTTTTCTATTGTCTTTAGTTAAAATTCCCAGGATATTAGGTCTGTTCTAATTCCCAAGTTCATAATCTTTTTGCCTACTCCTTGCTTAGAGCATGATAAAGTTTACAAATATATTATAACACATTAAACAAAAAATACTAGGTCTGTTCTAATTCCCAGATTAACACATCTAATCTTTTACGTATCCATGTTTGAATTGTAGAAAAAGCAAGGCTGGAATTAGGATGGTTCGTGAAGTCAAGTTGCATAGAAATGATGAGAGAGTAAGAATACATGCGTATCATAGTATATAATTCAATAAAAATGTACGCATGGAACTAGATATTTTTTTATTTTATTAATAATAATTTATGTTAGCCTCTTAAAATTTTATAATTTCATCTTAACATAAAACTATGTTTTCGTCCCTTAATGCATAGGTCTTGTAGTATTATTAAATACCAAATGAAACTTTTTTCAGGTTTTTATTGATAATGGACTTGTTGAAGTCACCATCGAATATCCTTCGGGTTATTTGTCAGGAATTAGATATAAGAAAATACCTAATGTGCTCGAAACCAGAAACCACCACGACAATAAAGGGTATATTCACTTTTTTATATCCCGTTTTCCCTTTTCTTCAACCTTCCCCTTTCTGGTTATGATTCGGTTCGACTCAAATTTCATTGACTCCTTAGGTACTGGGACATTGTCTGGGATAATCAAGCCTACGACAAGTAAGTTCTTAGTCAATTTTACACTAATGGTAATATCCTGTTGTTTGTTTAATTTACACTGGTTTTATTTATTTGTATGCTACTGCAGATTACCTGCACAAGATATGGAGATCATTACACAGACTGAGGAGGTAGTTGAGATTTCCTTTACCAAAACATGGAAATCTACAACAGATAACCGCAACTCAGTTCCTTTGAACATAGACAAAAGGTTTGCAAACATTCTCCGAGGTTGAAAAGGACAACTTTTTTTTCATGGTCTTTGTGCTTTAATGGTTTAAGGCTTTTGCAGGTATATAGTACGGAGAGGCGTTCCGGGACTGTATATGTATAGTATATTCGAGCGAGAAGCAGATTTTCCAGATGCTCACATGTATCAAATAAGGATTGCTTTCAAGCTCAAGGAAGACAAGTAAAAAAAAAATACAAATGAACAATGGAAGATCTGTGTTTTTTTTAATGGTTAAAAAGCATTGAGGAAAGTGTTGATGTTTGATGCAATGTAATTCAGGTTCCATTTCATGGCAATATCAGACAACAGACAAAGCATAATGCCTACAGCAGAAGATCGAGAACCTGGCCACTGTCAAGTTCTTGCTTTTAAAGAAGCTGTTCTCTTGACCAATCCAACCAATCCACGACTTAGAGGACAGGTATTTTCTTCTTTCTTTGATAAAACTAAGGTTAAGCGTGTAAATATAATTTTTTTTCCTTTCAAAATGCAACATTTATAGTTATCAAATAGAATATTCATATTTAACATTTAATTTTCCTGACATACCAAGCGTTCTTTTTAATTCAAATTTAATAAATATCTAACTGAATTCCAACTATTGAACAAGTGAGCATTTAAATACATCATTCAAAGATCTTACAAATATAATGATTTTTTTCAACATTTAAAATATTATATATATTTACTTTTTTATTAAAAAACTATATATATATATATATATATAAAAACTTGATTCAAGATGGAGCATATAGATAAAATAAATAAACTTAATCAAAACGAAATAGAATAATTTAATTATATCTTAGATCCAATTAAAAATGAATCGTATATTAAATCATGATCACTGAATTAGTATCAAGATCAAACTTATAACTATTGTTACTCACATCAACTCATTTAACACCTAATCAAATACATTGACGGATTTTAAGGATGGATCGAGGTGAAAATTTCAAATTTTCATCTAATTTAAATATTTTTATATTAATAATTTATTTTTTATTCTAAAATTTTATAATTTCATAGTAAAGTTATATTTTTATCACCGATTGCTATCCGTATGTATCTGTTTTTCTTTTTCCGACAACACTAATCTGATAACTGTGGGGCGCAGGTTGACGACAAGTACCAATATTCCGCAGAGAACAAAGATAACAAGCTTCATGGTTGGATATCAGATGACGACGCCGTCGGTTTCTGGGTAATCAGCCCCAGCAATGAGTTCCGAAGCGGCGGCCCGCTTAAGCAGGACCTCACTTCTCATGTCGGCCCCACTGCTCTCTCCGTAAGTAACCCAACACAATCTTATATAGCTTTCATTTAAGCTTTGAATCAATGATATTCGGTTGTTTTGTTGATGTAGATGTTTACGAGTACTCATTACACGGGCACCGACATGAACGTGTTGTATAAGAATGGAGAGCCCTGGAAAAAGGTTTTCGGCCCTGTTTTCATCTATCTCAACTCCGCTGCTTCCGATCCTAAACATGGTTACCGTAAGACACTCTGGGGTGATGCTAAAAGGCAGCTGAGTGAAGAACTCCAAAGTTGGCCTTACGATTTCGTTGCTTCTAAAGATTTCCCTCACGCTGAACGACGAGGAGAAGTTAATGGTCAATTACTAGTACGAGACCAGTAAGTGTCTTTTCTTTTTCCTTATCTCTTCATCCTACTAGTATAAGCTTATCTTTGCCTTTTGTTCTCGATTCAGATACATGGACAAGAAATTGATGCAGGCGAAATCTGCCTTTTTGGGGTTGGCTGCGCCTGGATTTGCAGGATCATGGCAGACGGAAGGAAAGGTTGGTATCCAGCTGGTTTCTATTCTACTTACTTTCCATTTCTTCATCTTCCTTTTTTAATTCTAGGGCTATCAGTTCTGGACTGAAACCACCAACAATGGCCGATTCAGTATAAAAAATGTCCGACCAGGAGTGTATAATTTGTATGCATGGGTCTATGGTTTCATTGGAAACTACAAATTAGATCAAAACATTACTATCCAACCAGGTAAAGTCAATCTCCTAATTAACGCAATTATTTGATCCTTGGGTTTCAAACAAGTTAAGATCATTTAGAGATATTCATATGCAGGAAACAAGATCAACGTGGGTACACTTATATATGATCCTCCAAGAAATGGCCCGACTTTGTGGGAAATCGGGATTCCCGACAGAACAGCTGCTGAATTCTTCGTACCGGAACCGAACCCATCGTTTGTTAACTCAATCCTCGACCATAGCGTCGACAGGTAAAGCTCTTTGCCCACACTAACCTGCCTGACATTTTCATTAACTTCAAAACATGTTTTTGTGACGAAACAGATTTCGACAATACGGATTGTGGGATCGTTACTCGGATATTTATCGTCACGGTGATCTTGTCTATAATGTGGGTGTTAGTGATTATTCAAAGGATTGGTTCTTTGCTCACGTTCCCAGGTACCATTTTCGACTCACGAAATTCCTCAAGATCAATGTCAATTCTAAACTCAATCCAAAAATTCAATTCGATTACTTTAAACTTGAATTGACTCGTTCAAATTGACTCATTTGTATCCAATATTAAATTTTTTGTTGGTGCCAATAATTTCAATCACAGGAACGTAGGAAACAATACCGAGCGGGCAACCACATGGCAGATCAGATACAGTCTCCAGGAAGTAAACGAGGCAGGAAATTACACTCTCCAATTGGCATTGGCAGCAGCTTCATACGCTGAAGTTCAGGTATAACTATTAAAAAAAAACTCAAACTAACATCCTCACCCATCATTTACCAATGCATCTTTCACTCTAATATGAATCTTCTCATAGGTTCGATTCAACGATCCGAAACCTTATTTTACGACGTCGAGAATCGGGTGCGACAATGCGGTACCGAGACACGGAATTCATGGATTGTACAGATTTTATAGTATAAACGTGCCTGGAAATAGATTTCAGAGAGGGGAAAACACCGTCTTTCTTACACAGAAAAGAAGCCAAAATCCGTTCGAAGCTGTTATGTATGATTATATTAGATTAGAAGGACCTGCAGTTTAATGAATCAAGAAATAGGAAGTTGGTCCATGTTCTCTCTGGTAGTAGTAATTCATATTCATAGGCTTTCGATAAAACGAGAGAATAAAATAGTTATTAATTATATTTGCTCATCGGCTTGCTTTGAATTATTTGATTTTGCAATCCCCCAATCGTCTCTCAATTGCAAGATGGATTTGGAACTTCACATGCAATGCAATAAACTTAAAAATTATTAAGTTTATTTTATATAAAAATTATATATTATAGTGAGTTGATACCATAAACTTATATATATATATATATATATATATATATATATATATATTATAAAATCTATTTTGTCGTTCAAATCCAATCCGATTATATTTTTAAACCTATATCTTAATCTATTATACAGTCAGTTATATTTTTAAACTATAAATTGATTTGTTTATATAACAAATTGAAAATTAATATATGAATTATTAGTTTTTTTTAACAATTCCTAATAAAAAGGGAGGGAATAAGAATTTTATTCCTAATAGATAATAAACCTGCAATCAAGGAGAGATGGAAGATGTCAACGGGAGCTTTTAATTATCTACTGTAGAGATTGACATATATGAATGATTGTTTGATTACATATGTTTAAAAAAATAAATGTTAACTATAAAAAAACAATTCAACAATTTCAAAAAAAATGAGTAAGAGAGTTAGATAATTATGAAAAAGATACGAGAGATTAAAATTTATTTGATGTCTTTTCTTTTATTTACTAATTTAACATCTTTGTAATAGTCTTACAGTTGGTTATATGTAAACCTTAATTGATCGTATGTTTAATATACATTAGTTTATATATATATATATATTAATTCTATGAATTTTTAGATTTTTAAATTTTTCAGAATTTCACACTGTAATTTTTTGTATATATTTTATAAAGGATGACAGATGAGGGAAGTCGCCCTTTAAAAATTTTATATTTCTATAAATTTTAGATATATTTTCTATTAAAAGTCTATTTTTGTTCCAAAAATTTTATAAGTTCATCTCCAATTAAAATTTCATAAATTCATCCATTTAATATAAAATTATGTTGTCATTGATTCTACACATTTTAAAGGTTGACTACTTATATCCTTATTAACAGAAGGCCTAATATAAAAATAAAGTTTCTAAATTATATCTTTTTTTTCTAAACAAGTGCTTAAACTATTTTCCAGTTAATCTAGACGTCTATCTCTTTAGATGCTTCGACCGTAATGACGTTAAAAACCTCTGTTAAGTGACATGTGTCACATTCTGATAATTTTAAAAATTTTATTTTTAAAAATATTATATTTATAAAAAATAACTCCATTTTTCTAAAATTACAAAAAAACCGTAATCCCTAAAAATTCAAAATCCCTTACTCAATCCTAACCCTAACTATCTTGTTGGCCACGACTATCGTCGCCAATCTCCGCCCTTGCCATCTCCCTTCTCGGTTGTCCTCTCTTTTGTCGTCGTCGGATCACCTGGGTGTCGTGATTTTAGGGGTTCGAGTTTGTCATTTGGGGTTCAATTTTATTGTTTCCTTCGTCAAAGATGTCGCGTTTATGGGTTATGAGTCATTATCGGGTGGAAGTTTGGTTGACGAAAACAGTGTCAAACGGCGATGGTCGGTGTGGGCACAGAGATTAAAATTAAAGTTTTCAAAGTTTTGATTTTTTTAAAACTTTTCAAAATTTTTGAGTTTTTTTAATATATATATATATATAATTTATTGTTTTAAATATTTTTTTAAAAATTACCAAAACATTACACGTTTCATTTAATGGAATATTTTAACAGCTATTATCTTCCACTTAAAGTGATAATATTTATAATGTTAAACACTTGAATTGATCGAAAAAATAAACATCTATTTAAAAAATGATATAATTTAAACACTTATTTTTATATTAATCTTTAACATAAAGATTAGAAAAAACAGGCGAATGTGAGTCTTGGATTCCTTAAACCGGTTTCCTTGTGATGCATCACTTTAGATTTAAAGTTAAAACAGTTGTGTGTGAACACAACAACCGACCAGTTTTAATTGTTTTTTTAAGAAAAAAAATTCTAAACGAAATTTAAGCTATTTAAGATCGAGATAGCATGTGTTTGTCGATACTTACAGAACACCAACAATTTGAATGAAAATAATGTTTGACTGGGTCAAAACACGACAAAAGTGAAAGGTGCGGTGGATGAAGCCCACAAAACCCATAAATGAGAACATAGTAAATGTTTGGTAGAAATAAAATAAATGGTCCAAATTTGGAAAAGTTCAGACACATTTTGACAGATCAATCGCCTAAATCCATGTGGGGCTTTATCACGGAAGATCCACCCCAATAAGTTCAAACGAAGCAGATACTCCACCCTTCTCAAGCAGTCCTTTCTGTTGTCACACTCAAGTCCAATAAATTAAATATTAAATATTTTAAAGGATAAACTATAAGAATAGTTCTTTATGTTTTCAATTTGATCAATTTTGATCATTGATTCAAAAAAAATGATTTTACTCCCTTATATAATCAGTCCGTTTAGTTTTAGTAACGCGACTATTAATGAACTTAAAAATGCTTTTAAGAAAATATTTTTAACGAATTTATGAATGTTTGTAGTTATACGTAGAATTAGCTGGTTAGTAGGGAGTAATCAGATATTGTAGTTATACATAGAATTTATGAATGTTGTTTTGGTTCGTCTATTTAAAGAGTTTAGTTTCAAATTTGATTGCAATGAGTTCCTAGTCGAGATAGTTTGATCAAGTGTTGTTTGCATTCTCGAGTTTTCTCGCGAGCTTGCGTTTTATATTTTCAAAGAAAACAGGGTCGTCTTTTTTTAGATTAAGAGTTGTGTTTGATGAAGATGCTTCGGATGCAATTTTTGCTTGGCTATACTAGGGCTTGACTCGTTGTTTTTCAAATTTTAGTATTGTTGTATTGTTTTTCATACATTATTTTTTAAGCAACAACTGACAAATTTTAGCATTTGACTAGTATTCCAGTTGGCCAATATTACTCTACGAAATATATATTTTAAAGATTCTCAATCATTAAATTAAAACTTAAACTTCTTTACATTCTCTTATGTTTAAACTCAAAACCTCTAAATAACAATAATTTTTTAATCACTTAATTAATTTTGTTCGTGTGACAGGTACAAGTCTCAATGATGGTTTTCAATATCTCATGATTTCAAACAACAACCATACAGTTAATATTTTTGAGGATTTATTTCAATTCTATAATATATTGTTTGGATCTCAGTTCAACAATTAAATCCTAATAACTTGAAGAAGAATAAAAAGAAACACGTGATTTTTTACTTATCAACTTAAATTTATATTAATGAATTGAAGAAAATTAAGAGTCGATGAACTAAAATAGAATTAACGTTATAAAATTGTTTTTTTTAATAATTAAAATAGGACAATCGAAATACAAAAGATTAACCGTATAAAATGAATTACAGAGAAATACATAGGAGGGAGGAACGCAAACAAACCACGTGGCATGATTTTTTTTAAAGGGGGCAGAGGGCTAGCTATCAAGATTGACGGACATTTTATGACTAAATTAAAGTCAATGATAAATAATTAAATAACACTTTAATTGATCCTGCAAGTTAAAAACAGACGGACCTTTAAGATATAATCATTAATTAAGCATCAAAATCTTACGAGGCATGAAAAATTAGAAGGGAAAATTAATTCTTGAAACAAGATGTACGATTTATTTATTCTGTTAATAGCAGCTAGAGATGCACAGAAGCCGGATTTCAATCCGATCCGGATCGGATAAAAACCGATCCGGTTTTTTCTCCCAACCCAAAAACCGGATTTTAAAAAAACCGGTTCGGATCTTAACCGGTTTGGAGGGTCGGATGGTGTAACCGGTGTAACCGGTTTCGGTTTGCAAAAAACCGGTTTTAAAAAAAACCGGATTTTTTCGGTTAAAAAACCGATTTTTTAAAAAAACCGGTTTTTTATCCGGATAATCCGGTTTGAAAAAAACCGGTTTTTAATCCGGTAAAAAAACCGGTCATTCAATTTTTTCTCAAACCGGTTTTTAAATATCCGATCCGGTTTTAAAAAAACCGGTTTTTTCAAAATCCGGTTTCGGATATTTTTTACCCAAAATCGGATATTCGGATTTTTTGTGCACCTCTAATAGCAGCCTGCCTGTGCAATACATCCAGAGAAAATTAAAATTAAAACTGAGGTAATACTACGACATGATAATATATGGATTTGTTTGGTAATAAAAACTTCAAGATGTGGCCTTCAATGTTTTCCCAACGTCAATCACAAACCGGTATTTGACATCAGCTTTCGCAAGGCGTTCCATGGCGGTGTTCACATACTCCATATCTATAACTTCAATGTCTGGTTTTACGTTATGTTTGGCTGCGAAATCAATCATCTCTTGAGTCTCCTTCATCCCCCCAATCATGTTCCCTCCCACCACTTTCCTTCCTGCACCCAAAATTACGACTCTAATGTAGGATATCCGAGGGGAATTGGGGATCCCATATCACTAAAGAAATAATGACAGTAGATTCTTACCTTGGAGTAAAGGAAAAACAGGTAACTCAAGTGGTTTCTCTGGTGCACCAACAAGAACAAGTTTCCCATGAGACTTCAACAGCCCAAGCAATGGCAGCACAGGGTGTTGAGCTGATACTGTGTCGATGATTCCATCCAATGTGCCAGTGGCACCCTATACACCAAATATTGCATTTAGAACAACTATATACATATGAATCATTGAAATAATATATAAATATATAAACCTGAAGCTGATCTTGGTCTCGGCTGATCAAGAACGAATCGGCACCAAGATTTTCCAAAGCTTCCTTCTTCTTATTAGGGGAGGTGCTAATCACTGTGACTTTAACTCCCATTGCCTTGGCGAATTTCACTGCAACATGACCAAGACCACCCAGTCCAACCACACCAATATGCAAACCAGGCTTATCCAGTCCATAATATCTCAATGGACTATACACTGTAATCCCAGCGCAGAGCAACGGGGCTGCCGAATCGAGAGGCAGGTTATCAAGTATGCGGACGATAAAATGTTCATCAGCAACCATAGTGTCGGAGTAGCCTCCATATGTAAGAGTTCCGTCATAGTATTTTGCCCCATAGGTAAGTATCATTTTGGGGCAGTAATTCTCGAGATTGTCTTTGCAGTTATCGCAGGAACGGCATGACCCAACCATGCACCCAACTCCAACTCTGTCCCCGACTTTGAAGTTTTGGACTTTATTTCCCACCTCGGTCACTTCACCAACAATCTCATGCCTGCATCCAATACGTAGGAATATTTCAAATCTAATCTATATATAATATACTGATTGGAGAAGATGAAGAGACAAAACTGAGAGAAATCACATACCCAGGGACAAGAGGGTAAAGGGAAGTTCCCCATTCATTCTTGACCATATGAAGATCCGAATGGCATATCCCACAATAAAGCACCTTGAAAGCTACATCCTTTTCTCCCGTTGCTCTGCATGTGCATCATTTATTTTTATTAAACAAACAAGCAAGGACCTTAAAACAGATTCAAAGATGGATTAATGATAAAAAGTTCAAAAAGGAAACCTTCTGGAAAATTTGAAGGGAGATAAAACACCGGAACTGTCTCTGGCTGCCCATCCAAAAGCCTTGTTAGGGTGTTCTTCTTCAGGCAATCTAGGCATTTTCGTCTTCTTAAATGTTTGAACTGTTTCCGAGCTTCAGAGCAAAGCAAATGAATATGGATAGCATGCGTGGGGGGAAAGGTTATTTATAGCCAAAGATTTAGCGGCTGGCTGACATACTGGGTGAGCGAAAGAAAGATCTAGGTCCCTTCTCAAGTACCCGAACCCGAACCAACCCATTTCAGGACCAGATACTTTTTTATCAAGAAAATCAAAATTAAACAGGTCGATCGTTCCGTTTCAATCTTTTCAAATTCCATTTTCTTTGGGCGAGATTTATTTTTGCCTTTTTTTATTTATATCTGGAAACAAATCTAGGATTCACATACATTATTTGTGTATAACTTTTCTTTATATTTAATGTATTTAAAGTGTGTAAATTATTTAGTAAGAAAATCTGTAAATTATATATTATCAACCAACTATATCATTATGTTAATTTTAGATTTACCTTTAAAGTTTATATTTCAAAATATAAATTAAATAAAATTATATGCAGATTGAATTCATGAGAAAGAAACAGGTGTTTCATAAAAATTAAAGTTGTCAGTGTTCACGCTGGGTTGACTCTGTTGTGAACGCTTAGCTTACGTAACCGATAAAAGGTTGGTGAAAATTTTACCGATGTTTCTCTCGTTCATTAATTGGTCTCGAAATGCGTCAGAGATGCTCTCACCTAATTCGTCATCATAGTTCCTTTGTACATCACCCTCCACCTCATCACAATTCATAACTCATCGAGTTTCAAGACAAATATCTACGTGCTTCATCACAAGCTTTTTCTTTTCCCAGAAAAGTATGTAGAAGCTACTCTTTTGTCACTCTTTGAACGCTTGTGAAACGGCTTTTATACGAAATCTTCTGAGTGAATATCATAATTTTTAAAAAAATACATAACTAGTTATTTTGATGTTATAGATATTGTGTTTAAGATATATTTTTATAAAGAAAAAAATAGAGAACAAAAAGGAAACACATAACCAACCGAAGGAAAAAGGCATGGTTTCTTGACTATGACTCAAACACCACCATCGAGGCCCTCTCTCACCGGCACATAAGCCCTTACCTTCAACATATATCCACTCCCTACACCATTTCAAGGCTGCACCCAACACTATCGTCAAACACACACATTGTCAGTGACCTATCCATACCAGACAAGTTTTCATTCTAAAATTTGATTTTTTTTTATTGATTTTGTTCATTCACATATCAAATAATTATATATATTTTTATTTGAAAATAATATTTTTATCATTTACATCATGATATTAACAAAATTGATATATTCTTTATCGTGACGTTTACAAATTAACTATTTAATAACATAATTAAAACTTAAATTAAAATGTAGTACTATAGTTATATTATTTTAAAATTTAATAATGAATTTGATATAGCTATTAAAATTTAATAACATGTAATGGAAATTTTTGGGGCAACTAAATGAAAACATGATTAATATGTTGAATGCAGTCTTTTGGGTTGGACCATTGGAAGGCTTATTAGGTATACATACAAATACGGTCCGGTTCTCTAACAAACTCGTGTCTGCGTCAAGAAAAAGGGCCAATCCAGGAAGCAAATAACTCGGCATCGGTCCAAAGATCAAAGACTGCTATTGTTAGTTATCAAGGTCCAGCAAAATCGCAGGGTAATAAACTACCTTTTCCAATTTTGAAATGGATATTTCATTCCTTTTTTAGAAAAGATTGTCAAAATGTGTTAGGAATAATTGAAAAATGAGATCATGTCCCAATACATTTGGTTTATAAAAATTAGGATTACAGTAAACCTATAATATATTTACTAACAACTGTATTTAATATTTGTCCTCTAAAAAAATTTATGTTTGGTTTTGAAAAATATAAGTTACTTTGTTAAAATTTTAGAATATAAAAAATGTTGAAGAAAATATGTTTGGTTGTAAAAGTAAAAATAATTTTTGAAAAATGAAAATATAAATAAATGAAAATATGAAAACGTAAAAAAGATGTTTTCAGTAATTTCATTAAAATTATTTTAAAAATTTAAAAAATAGAAAAAGACGATATCTAAATTTTTAACTTAACATGCACTGTTCAAATCCTCCTAACAACAATATTTTGACTTGATGATATATGAAGCTCAAAGTTTTATAAAAAAATCAATATAGTTTCTAAACTTTTTTACACTCAATACGTTCCACAAATTGAATTGTTTTAATAATTTAATTTATAGTATTTTTATATTTAATGCATTGAATATTTTAATGATTTTTTATATTTTAAATTTAAACAACTTTTTTCTAAGAAATTAAACAACTACTTAAACTTTTTTTAAAAAAATCAATTAGGACATCGAACTTACCTAAAAAATCAATTAAACACATCTACTACATCATCATCCATCGTATATTGTGACATCAATATTGTAGATTACCATATAAGCGTTGTGACAGTCAATGTTTGATCCATTGGCCAAGGGATTAGTTTGAATTTTTTTAGCTTAATGATCACATTGAGTGCAAAAAAAAATTCAGGGCTACGTTAGTCCCAAAAAAAAAGTTTGAGGGCCCCGAATGCAACTATATAAAAAAAGTTTAATGACACTTTTATGTACTCTTGCTTGCAACAATATTTTTTTGTCTACTTTCTAAAATTAATTGATGTCTGATATGCATTAACATTATATTTTTATTACAAACTAAAATAATTTTTGTGTTATGAAATTTCTTATCAATTTTTTTTATTTTATAAATTCATAATTCACATGTTTAATTTATGTAATGAAATTGTAATAGTTTTATTTTAATTTAATTATTTAATAATTATTTGTTAATCTTTATTTTAAAAAAAATTAGATACCAATTCAAAAGACTAAAAGTAAAAAATGTTTTCTAAAAATAAATATAAATAATATTTTCTAAAACCAAACTGAGTTTAAATAATTTTTATATTAAATACTTTTTTTTAATTAAATAACTGTAATTTCAATGGATTTTGGTTTACTCTGTACTATCTAATAAATAATTAATAAATTGTAAGGCTTAAAATAGGGAAGCGAAATTAAAGCTATTTGGATCTTAAAATATCGGGAGAGTCTAAGGGACGATAATTTAATTTAAAATTGAAAAATGATGAAAATAAACGTAATAAAAAATATAATAAAATTAACATTTTAAGTTCACATTTTAAGTTCAACTAAAAATATTAAAAAATATACAACATTTCTAAATGTGCCTAATAAAAAGTATTATATTTTTTCACATTTTTAATTATACATAATTTTATTATTTTTGAATCTTAAATTAAGTTGACTTAGCAAGAACTTCCCCAAAATCTCAAGCCTTGAGACTCGTGAGTTTCAGAGAGCGACTTAACGCTTCAGAAGCAATTAACTGAGAAATGACGGAAACGCCCTCCTAAGACAGAGAACGTTCGTCCGTAAAATTGGGACAATCCGATTAATTGAATGGAGAGCGACTGAGCGAGACAGCGGAGATGAGATCTGGTATTTAACGGGGTTAGAGCTACGGTGCGGTTCAGTACGTTGCATGATCAGCAATCATGTACCACCCGACAATAGTACAGTGCAAAATCTCTCTTTTGCATCATCAATTACTATATATATATATAGTATTATAAAATGTAATTCCTCTTGAGTAATAAATGTTATTGTTTGATTGTTCAAATAGACGGCTTGGAAGTTCGAAGAAGGGGAGTCACGTGATCGGGAGTGAGCGTTTCAGAGTGATTTCTTAACTCTAAAATTATATTTATATTAATTTAAGCGTTAATTAAATTTCATAATTCAGATAATATATATTGACGTTAGAAGTGAGAGTAGAGTTTGTATGTTGTTTGGGTCTCACGGGAATTGAGGCACAGCCCTCCCTCTTGGACGGACAATCACGTGTTCCTCTGAGTCTGTCTGGTTGGTTTATTCATCCATATCATATTGGGATGAATGTGTGTAGCCAACTGTTTTCCATCTGGAATAGTGATTTTGGTTACGGCACTCCACGTTTCTTCTCATCCATGCATACACCCTTTTTCCTTAACGTCTTTGCTCTTAATTTGGTCGGTTCTATTTCACTATGCCACGTCCCTTCTTTAACTGCTATTTCCAACCTCTTTCTCTCTACCTTTCAACCCTTATATCATCAAATTACCTCCAACCCCATCCCTTCTCTATTCATATACTTCATAAATTAATTCAAGTTTAATTTGCTTTTAAAAAGAATTGATATAAATAAATGTATGAATTAAACGATCTTATTGGTCAATGGATTGTTATTATCTCTTGATGTCCTCGAGCACAATGTCTGTAAGGGTGTATAAACATTCATTATTAAATGATTAAGAATCTTTCAAACATTTAATATCTTATATCTATCTTAAATTAATAATAATAAAAAATAAGTAAATAGATGTCTTTAAGAAATTAAAGAAATAGGTCAAATGGAGGTTAAAATGGACATTACGAGGCAATGAATTAGATAACGATGCAGAGACACTAATGAGAGCACCCCTGCTACTGCAATTACAGAAATTATCATGTTTATTTAGGAACTTTATATGAAGGAATCACTATGCTTCTTGTCTATTCCTCGGTTAAAAACCTTTTGATGATAGTTTGTAGGTAATAAATTGAGTTAGTATTCTCGCACCATTAATTTTTGAAATTATAAGTGAATAATTTGTTTATTCAAATAAATAAATATCATAATATGGATGGCATGGATCAAGTGACATCGGTAATAAATGAATTGTTATTGTTACTTAAAGTTTTGGGTTCGAGCATCCTGAATATCAAAGGTGTGAACGTTTAATGTCAAACGATTAAAAATTATATAATTATTTTTATATAAATATTATCTTATATTTACCACATATTAATTAAAATATGAGTATAACGAAATTTACTATCATACAATTAATATTGTACTCAATTATTTTTTATGTTTATGTTTATTTATATATTGATTCTATGATTTTTATTTTCTTGCTAAAATTAATTTTAATTTCATCAAAATAAAAAATCCAAATAAATTTCCGAAGACGGTAATATTATTATTTCCAACAAAATTTATCTTCCATTTTCCAATTCTTATTTTTTTTTTCAAAAAAAATTTTAAAATCCTTCAAAACTAATATTGAGTCCAAATCATTTATAAAAAAACGGCAGTATTATTACTTTTAATGAAAATTTTATTTTCGATAATCTATATGATATTAATTATTTTATACATTATAGTAAAATAAAAATATCACAGAATATATTTTTAGATATTATTTTTTAATTTTTTTAAAAAAATTATGCATATAATTAATTGTATTATATTTTATATCTATTTTAATATTTATATTTATAATCATTTCTTATTATGATATTAATTTTAATATTTGAACTTGATTTAAAAAAAACACAATATATCTTATGATTTTAACAAAGCCTCCCAAAGCCTTCTTTGATGAATATCACAAGACTCCGTTTCTCTCTCTCTCTCTCTCTGTCTCTCTGTCTATATCATCTTTCCCATGCATGAATTCAATCAATTGACCATCTTTGCCTTTGCCAAAGGAAACTGAAACACAAAGAGAGAAAGAAAACCCTGGAAACAAACAAACCCACAGTATAGTTTTTGTTCTTCTGATTTCCATGATGCCTCATGATAATCCCAGTGCAAAACCAGCTACCAAGGAAGAAAACCAAAGCAGTGGCAACCGGAAAACAGGTTCAGCAAGGCAGCCAAAGGACCAGCAAGCGGCCCCAAAGTGTCCACGATGCGACTCTCCCAACACCAAATTCTGCTACTACAACAACTACAGCCTCAGTCAACCGAGGCATTTTTGCAAGACCTGTAGGAGGTACTGGACCAAAGGTGGGGCTCTGCGTAACGTGCCGATCGGTGGCGGTTGCCGCAAGAACAAGAAGCTAAAGTCATCTTCGAGGCTTTCGGGTGACTCCAATGACTCGTGTTCGGAGATGGGTCGATTGAAGTTCTTTCATGGCCTTTCTCCTGCCATGGATTTTCAGCTGGGTGGTTTGTCGTTTCCTAGACTTGATCCCTCACCGGCTGCTGGTATTTATAACCAGTTTTCTTCATTTGGAGATAATACTAGTAGCCCTTCTTTCAGTCTCGATCCAGCCGGTAACTCTAGCTCTTTGATGGGGTTTAACAATTATCCATTTTCTTCAATTACCAGTGGCCTTAGTGGTGCAATTCAGGAGACGGGTTCCTTGAATGTTAGTAGTGGCCTTGCTTCTTCAATTGAGTCTTTAAGTTCCATAAACCAAGATTTACATTGGAAGTTGCAGCAACAAAGATTGGTTATGCTTTTCGGTGGAGAGAACCAAAACGAAAACAGCGCCACTGTTTCTTCCGTTCCAGTTGAGATCAGCCAAGCAGAAAAGCTTCAACCCATTTTGTTCCAGAATCTGGAGATTTCGAAACCTGAAATACCAGCAGCTGGGAATCAAAGGAAAGACACCAGCAATGAAACCGCCACGGAATGGTTCTTTGGGAATTCTTATGCACCGGTAACTCCGACTCCAACCACTAGCAGCAATGGCAATGATAACACAACAACAAGCAACTGGAATGGGGTTCAAGCATGGAATGATTTGCATCACTACAGCACGTTGCCCTAAAAAGGTACAACACCTTTAAAGGATGATGTGAAAAAAAGAAAGGAAAAGGAAAACAGTAGTAATATTTCTAAAAACACCCATTCTTAGTTTATCGTCTGTCTAGAATGTTTCGTTATAAGATGAAGATCAACATGTAAACGTTGAGAAAAACTAATGTTTAATTTTTCTTTTTTAAAAATTTATTTTAATAAAATGTTTGGCACTATTGATCACTTTATTATTTATACTTCTTTTTTATTATGTTTTAAGATATAGCTTTTTGATGAATCTGCTGTTTGCTTTTGCATGTTTCTACAAAAGATTATATGCAGAAGGCAGCAGCTGAAATTTAGATGAGAGTGAAGGCTATAGTCGGCTATACTATGACTACATATATACATATAGATTTGTTCTTTCATATATATAAACTCAATCTCTCGATAGATATGTTATTGTCTTATGGTTGATTGGGAACTGTCTGTATTGAAAACTTTGGGATCTGTGATACGAAACTGGATTGTTTATTAAATATGGAAATATACAGTGGCAGATCTTTGATTTGTTTTATGTTGAGTCAGCGACTGTCTCAGTGTATTTCAATCTCTGCCTGTCAGGGAACTGAGGCTCTCAGCTCAGGAGACTGAAGATTGTCATTGTATGTATATATTGAAACAAACACGACACCACGGCCGTAGGGAGTAGCTGTTGGCGAACCCCATCGCTAGAATAGGGCCTAGACGCCATTTCCAGTGTTAAGACTTTTCTTTTTGATCAGTCTCCATGGCTTAGGGCTAATAATTAGCTGCAGATTTGTTGGTGTCTGAAAAAGTGATGGTTTGAACTTTGAAGTGTTGTTGAGCGAAAAACACTGTCAAAAACAATTTGAATTGAGAGAGGGGAAAGGCATTAAAGCTTAGTATGTTTTTTCCCGTATAACCACCGTATTTTAATGATTTATTAATTAATTAATTAATTCAAATTAAACATTTCAAAAAATCTATTATAACGATTCAATTTATTTCATTTACAATGTTAAGATTAAAATATTTGACCGTCGTTCCACTAAGCCAATGGATAATTAATATCTTTCCACTTCATTTATTAACAACTTTCAACTTTTCTACAAGTACACTAAAAATAAGTATATCCATAATTAATATGATAATTTTACCTATAAAGAAATATATGAATTTTTATGGTAAATTTATTTGAAATATTAATATAATAATTAACTGTATTTACATATAAATAAAATTATAAATTTTTAATAATATATATATGTATATAACAATTAATATTAAAAATATAATATAAATAAAATCATATTATAATAAAATTTAATTTGTTTTTTTAATTAAAATCATTTAAATTACTACAGTTATATATCGATTAAAATTAAAATTTAATTAAATAATATTATTTAATTTAATATTTCCAATAAAATAATATTAAAAAATCATTACTAAAAGAACAATTATTAGCATTAATAAGTTAAAATTATTGAGTGATACTTTAGTGATCCTAACATAGAAGATAGATGAAAAAAACATAGAAGATAGATGAAAGATGAAAGATATATCATCGACGATAAAAAAATATAAATTTGAGACATTTCGTTTGTTTAGTTTATTATAATATATTATTAAAATTGAGATATAGACACTGTACAACTTGTTATTTCAGGCCTTTAAATGATTAATGAAACTCATAGCTCTTTTGATTTAGCACTTCTCTTTAACAAATTCACTACCGCTAGCTAAGTAATTATACTTGCTTAAATTTCACTGCTTAATCAGAAGAAAAAGCCACCATTTTGTCTACCTTTTATTATGTTTTGGGCTACATCACCGCAGAAAGCTGTAACATATATGTGTAATTATAGCTGCCGACCCTTTGCCACTTTTTTAACATGTGCAGAACTTTAATTTAACCTAAACAAGGCCATGATTTCCTCCCCAAAGCCACCAAAGTCTACTCCTTTCTGCCTTTTAACACCATGTTTCTGCTTTCCCCTACCAATACATATATATATGTCCTCAATCATTTGTTTTATTCTCTTCTGGTTTTTGATTTTTATATTAAATAAACACATTAAACAACAAACTATATTTAAGTTGAGATATGGAGTCAGGGAAAGAAATGGTTGGCTAAAGAAGGAAACCGATGAGGGAGCGTGATTAACGTGATAGGGTGTAGTTGGTGAAGTGTGATGTTAATGTTGGGTTATGTCCTTAGTATCTTATAACTGTCGTTTTTACAGCTAACGCAAACATGCAAGAAGTTCATGATCAATCATATGATCAGTCGTGGCAACGCCAAGCACTGGACCGAAGATCGAACCGGTCGGACTTTCTGTTCCGTTGAATCAATCATGTGATGGATACCTTTAGCTTGAGAAAGAATCTGTTGGAAGTATGATAGTTTATGTCAGCATCGTTAATTCATTGCATATAACGTTTTCTTAAGCAAGAGTTGTTTTTGTTGTGTTGTGAAGGGGTGGGGGCAGATGAGATAGGAGATGTTGCGTTAGCATGCCCCCACTGAAACGAGATAAATGTTTTGGTCTCTCATCTTTCATCACTGTGTTTTGGCATTTTGCCAGTCACGAGCCAAGGCGGGTAAGGCAGTCGTCGCCCGACGCTTTTAAATTTTTTCTATATATTATTTATTAATAATTTGTTTTCACTTATAACATAAAATTTTACTTTCGTTCCTACCCACCTTACTTCCATCTCTCATATCCCACACTTTTCATCAACCCCTCTCATCATTTCATTTATAGTTTTTTTTTCTTTCGATTTCTTTACTTCCGTTTTAAGCTGTTCAATTATTCATATTGTGCTTGGGTTGATATTTCTTTTAGAAACTCAATAGAAATATTGAGCACTTTAGTTTTTTTATGATTTATATAATGTTGATATTTTCATGCCTTGTATTCTATTAAGATGTTGTAAGACAAAAGTATTGTCATGAAATGTATTAAGGGTTTTTTTAGATCATGAGTATTTCATTTCATTTGGGTAGTTCATAATGTCTTGTTTGAGGCCGCTTATAAGTTATAGGATCAAATGTGATTTTGACCTATAGCCAACATTAACTGAATCTATAGGATAGTACACTAATAACGAATAAAAATGATTATGATTTATCACTCTCTATAATGATATTATTTTAAAATTTATTTAGATTTAAATTTAATTTAAGAAATTTAAATAGTAATATGTAATTATTTTTTTATATTTCTTTATTTGATTAAAAATAATAACTAATAAAATTAATAAAGATTTGGTATAAAAATGAATTCATAAAGATACGGGTTTTTTTGTTATTATTTAAGAGGAGTTGATTATATTTTCTTATTATTTAAAATGAGTTTGTTATAATTCCTTAAAAAACATAGATTTCTTATTTGATAATAATAAATAATTAATTTATTATATTTTCTTAATCCATTTTTAAGGAAGTAGTTATGCAGTTTGAGAGAAAACACAACCAATTTTAAGAAAATAAATTGAAACTAATACTTCAACATTCGTTGTTTGTTCGAATGTGGATATTTGTAAAGATATACAACACCTTTAAAGATCTGAAACAAACTAGAAATAACATCTAAAGAATAATGAATGAACCTCCAAGTGGTTTGAAGTGTATGCTTTTGTAGAAGTTACATATAAATCCTTTTTTCCTGGCTTGACTTATCTAGACCAAATCTTTTTCTTAGTATCTCTCTCCATCGCTGCCTGGACGTGAGCTCTATTAATGACCTTCTTGTGAGCCAAGGTTCCCTGTCCCTGAGCAGCTATGCCACCTGGTTTTGCTGTTTTCACACCCCTTGCAATCTTAGGTGGATCAGATTTTCTTGCCCTTTTATCAGCCAAAGAAGCAGGTATAACCGTATTGTTGTTCTCCGTTTCACCACTTCTAGAGTACCTTTTCCTCCTTGTCTCATGGACTACATCACTGACTCTTGGCTGTTTGGACCCAGAGCTCAACGGACGGCTACTGGATGAGTTTGTACTCCTTAGGATACGAGGTTCAGCTTCATTCATTGACTCCTCATCTCTTCTGCATTTTCCTACACTAGGACTGGCCATTATCGCATCGGCAAAGTCGCGAGCTAGTGCACATTGCAACTGTTGCTCTTGCTCCTTCAATCTAGCTTCCAGCTCCTTAATCTGCTACAAAATTATCAAACTTTAGATATTACATGCAAATGCAGTTCAGTCAAGCAAATTTCTTATGAGAAAAGTAAATGAACTATCATCTTTTGGAAATCGTCCGTAATTTTCACTTTGAAAATGGGGTATGGTTTCAGATAATAAGAGCATTAATATATGCCAAACAAATAGCGAGTGAAAATAGAGGTATGCTATATATGTATAGATGATGACCTTTTGATGCAGCAAAATGGATTCTGGGTTTTCTTCCTGCTCTTTCAGCTTTCTCTCAAGTTCCTTAATCTGGAAAAGAAACAGAACAGGTTAAGCTTTCGTTTTTCCTTATATATATATTATATATATATATATAAACCAACATTACTAAAATATTAACAACCTTGAGTAGAAGAGTAAGTGAATGGAACTCGGATTCTTGTACTCGCTCTTTCATCTTTTTTTCGAGATCTTTAACCTGTTTTGAATCAAACTACTTCATGTCAAAACAAGAAGCAAGATGAAGGGGGAAAAAACAATAAAAGAAGATTCCATTTAGTGTAACCTGTAGCTGGTAACTAGCCGAATCTGACTCTTGCCGATCTTTAATCTTGGCCTCCAATTCTTTAACCTTTACCAGATAATAGATTATAGTTAGTATGAACAACAACAATTTGGCATATGTGAATTACAGTTTAAAATAATGGCAACCTTTAGTTGCAAAGTAGTGTAAATCTCTTCTTTCCCTTTCAATCTATCTGAAAGTTGTGAGAGCTGCTTCTCTGACTGGTTGTGCATGATTGTTTTCAGTTCCAATTGACCTTCAAGTTCTTTGATCTTCTCTTGCATTGTTTTGTAAACCTGGTCTCTACCTTTGGCCTTATTCTCTAGGCTCTGTAAGCTCTCTTCTAATTTTCTTAACGATTCGTCTTTCAATCTAGATTCCTGCCTTGCCTTTTCAAGCTTTGTAAGAATTTAAAAGTAATTGCAGTCAAGTTAGTTGATCGATCTTATAATAAGTAGTAGTGATGGAAGCAAAGACTTATCTAGAAGTACCATTGTTTTCATCTTCTGGAGCTCACTTGTATCGAATTGCCTCTTAGCAGGACCCAACTCAACTCCTCGAACTCGAATTGCAAAATTCAAGGAGCTCAAGGTTTCGCTTAAGTCCATCTCTGAAGGACTAATTTGCACAAACATCAGTGTCTTAGAGTCACCTCCTGATAAAAAATAGCTACTGTTAGTTGCAATATCATTAGACTCATATATATCCAAAATCTATTGCCATTAAGACTAGAAAACAGAAATCTAATAAACAACTAGAGTATGAATCCTACAGATTTACCTAATGAATCTTGAAGTAAATGTGTCAACTTTGAATTCCTGAGACAGAATGAAAAATGTCATGCAAAAGAATGAAAGGGAAACGGGTTATGTAGTCAAGGTAGACAATCAATGGACCTGTACGGAATGTGACTACTTTTTGTTGCTAAAGCATATATGACGTCCCCAAGAGCTGAAAGGGATTTGTTGATATTTTGAGCCTCCTTGAGTCGTTCGCCTTGTGCATCAGTTTTTGCAAGCCTCTCACTGCCTGCCAAATCGACAAGCCAAAGCTTGCTCTTTGTGCAGTCACCAGTCATCACGTTTTTTGATTTTACCATTATACTAAGCATGCTGGACAAAAAGTAAAAGAAAATTCTCTTTGTTGTTATTAATGAGATAAAAAGACAGAAAACTTGAAAGATCTTCTTTCAATTTACAGTGTTGAAAAAGTAAAACAGGGGTCTTGATACCAGTGGGATCGGCTGCTATGCTCATTCACGTTGTTTGATCCAACAGCTCTAGCATTGCTTCCAATTTGCAATACATCCCAAACTTCCTTAATGTTTTCAACTTGCGCTTCTACAATGCCTGGAACATGATGAAACCCTTCAGCAGATTGCTTTATCTCCAACCTATCAACCAAACCAATGAATACAAAGCAAATTCATTTGAGAACATAAATCACCGTTTAGCATTTGGGATATTGTATGCCAAAAGTGACTAATTGAGAATGTAATAGGAAGTACAGCTGTCTCACCTCTTTGATGTCGGTGATGTACATAACAAATCTCTAATTTGTTCGTTATAAACTTCAAGAACACTAACAGATATGTTGTATATAAAACTGTCACTCCTTTCCTTAGCAATTTGAAATAACTGCTCAAGAGTTCTATAATTGACTCCCCTGTTCTGTTCAGTGCCTTCCATTGTAAATGTCTTTCCTGTTCCCGTTTGCCCATAAGCAAAAATACAGACATTGTAGCCATCTAACACTGATGTCACCAGTGGTAAGGCATCCGCAAAAACATCGACTGTTATGCCAAAATAAACACTAGCTAAATCAGCATCTTACATGTTGATATTGGGGTTACTGTGTAGCATGATAGGAAATTGTTACCTTGATTGTCTTTCGGTGTGTAAACTCGGTCAAACTTGAAAGTTTTTTTGGTAGAGGCACCTGTCAGAATGCCAAGGTCTCCATCTTTTGCTGCATCGAAATCTACAATCTGACCAAAACCAGCTGATATCTCCTGTTTACTAAGTGGACGGCAGCGGCAGAAGACTCTGATATTTCCTGAAATTAAATAGATAGTATAACAAGTGTTTTCCTATGTACTCTTTGATGATAAATGGAAAAAACTGCATCAATAAACTACTTAGAAGGGAGAAAAACCCTTGCCTTTAGTGTCCTGAATCTGATTATAGAGCTCCTTTCGCTTTGCTTGCTCCTCACAATACTTTACTTTGAGATCCTCACACTGGAGAACTGCAAACTCATTCTGTGAGCCCATATGGATGTAAAAAAGTGTAAATTTCATCTCAAACTAACCAGTTGAATTAGACCCTACCCAGTGCCTGAACACCAGTGACCATTTTGTTCAATTCGGGTATTGACTCAACACATGCATGTGCTTCATGAGAGAGCTGAGCATGTTCTCTTTTCATTATCTGCAGAATAATCAATAAGAAAATGCATTAAAATAAATATTCTCACAACAACAAAAGGAAGTGAAATTATCACAAAGAAAGACACTGTTGAAAAGATAACTTTGTTACCTTTATTTTCTCTTGTAAATTATCAATTGATGCTTCCCAATGTTTCTTATGAAGGTCATAACTGCTAGCAATATTGTTCAGATTTTCAGCTTGTTTCCCCACAGTTTCATCTGACAAGAGAATATTTGTTGAGTTTAAAAGGAGCAAGTAATACTATCCCTCTACTTGTATAACTTGAGCACCAAACACAATCTAGACAAACCACCATTGCACAGGTTTTCCCATCAGCATTTGTGATCAGATAAGAATTTAGACTACTACCCACAAATCTTCCCCTACTTATATGCTTCAAACATTCAAGAACATGAGGATTGAGGAACAAACAACCACTTAGCAAGAATTAAAGTTTGTAAGACTAGTTATGGAAGAAATGTATTTGTACGCATCATTAAAACCTGAGAAAAGCATATTCTATCAGAGCCACCGTAAAAGAGTTCTTTCTTTAGTAGCTTAACAATTCTTCGTCCACTCAATTTATTGAATGTACTTATTCAAACTTCGAAAATATACATGACAGTTACCTAGCGTGCGTGTTTGGAAGATCTTGTTGTCAAGTTCCATCCTAACTTTCTCCAACTGCTCATTTGCTGCAGTCAATGACATCCAAGCTTCATGGCATTCATGAGTCTTGAGCTGACACTGTGTAGTGAGCTCTTGTATCTTCTTCTCGTATTTATCTGTAGCCTTTGTTCGCATAAGTTTCATCTGCAAGGCAAAAGTAAAAGTCTACATAAGCAACAAGTTGAGCTACAGAAAACATCTAATCACAGCTAAATAAACCCTAACCTGAGCTGAGGAAAGTTCTATTTCAGCAGCACAGCTATTGCACTTAAGGTATTCTTGTGATCCCTGAGTAACTGTACTTAGATTGGGAAAAAAGTTTCAAAATAAGCAGTTGTTCTAAAATGCTCCAAAGTTAAAATTGGAAATGAATCAAATAATGGAAACACAAATTACAGCACCTGTATTTTGTGCTTTCCTTACACAAATCCCACAGACTATTGGACTTCCAATAACGCCTTCGAACCTCAATGCAATTAGGCCATCCCCCTTCACTGACACCCTCAAATCTACAACTTGTAAGGGCTTATTGGCTCCAACAACTGAGAATATGTCAAAATCAGACAGTACCTGTCATATTGACAGCAAAACTTTTACATTTCTAGACACTGAAAAATCACAACACAAACTGAGTGATTTTGATATATAACTTGCCTTTTCTTCTTGCACATAGACATTGAATATCCTCATTCCTTTAGGTCCATTTGTGTTTATGATCTCTGCAAAATGAAGATCGACGAAATAGTCCCCAGGAGGAAGATTGTTGAACCGGTACCAGAAGCTCCCAATTCTTGCAGACCAATAAATGGATGGACAATCTCCAGCCTCAGTTATAGGCTCATTGGTCTGCATAACATTTCCTCCTTCAAAGTAAGTATCCCCCAATAATTTCATACTCGAATCTGCTTCGTATAAAGCCTCTCCTCCAGCATTTATGAACATCACGATTTCATCTGCAAACCATATAAAAATCAGAAAAAGATTATTACCTCGGTTGAATTATATACAATTAAGAAACCAGTTATAAATGATAAGATCAACTCAAAAAAGGTTGAGCAGAATTGATCTTTTGTTCACTTTCCTTTTGTATTATTTCATACACTTCCTAAATGCTTCATATACTTAAAAGGATTTAAAAAAAATCCATGTATAACTGAATCACCAAAAACTTACCTTTTTGGAAAACATATCAAGAAAATGAATTTAAATTTCCTTCTTTCAGAGAGTTCCATTATCAATTAAATAATGAGGAGCTTAACAAGAAAAAAATCAAGAAATTTTACTTACCTGTGCAATTAGATTTTGAAAACCCACATGGGATCAGCCTTGAATTAGAGTCGCAAAGCATTAAATCAGCAAAAGATTCTTCTTCATCTTCATCCATGGCGGAGCTAGGGTTATCTTGATTCAAGGCAAGATCGTATTTTTCTGAATCCAAACCCCTGGTAATAGAGGAATAGGGGGAAAGGGATTCTGGGTTTTGGAGAAAGGCGTTTAAGTGGGAATTATACATAGGGAAATCAAAGCTTTGGCAGTGTTTTGTTTGCGAGAAATTTTTTTATCTTTTCTTGGATTATCTTTTGTGAGGCCTGTAAAGAGCAAGACTGACAGAAAAGAGGGGGGAAATCAAATTGATGGATTTGGAGAGGGAAATTTTCGAATTTAAATTCCTTTGTCGACCGTTGGGTTAAACTTTTTGCCGTTGAATAACTTATAGGGTTGTCAAATAGTTTTTCTGGAATGGACTCAAATGCCCATTGGGCTTTCTGTCTATAATCTCTAGTTCAGTTGTATTTGAAAACAACTTAAGTCTACCGTTCAAATTTAAGGTGGTGTTTGTTTTTGCAGAGGTAAAAGGTCTGTAGTCTGCGGACTACATCTGCAGGCATCTGCAGCAGAAGAGGTGGACCAAAAGTCTGCAGTCTGCAAGAAGAAGATTGTTTGTTTTTTAACGTCTGCAGACTGCTAAAATGAACTAAAATATAAATAAACTGAAATATAAATAAATTGAAGTTTTGCAATACTGAGATTTAAATAATTTTAGTTTTACAATACTGAAATTTAAATAATCCATACAACTACAATAATAAATTATTTAAAATAAATCAATCCATATTTTAAAATAAATCAATATATACTAATAAATTATTTAAAATAAATCAATCCATACAACTACAATAATAAATCAATCCATATTTTAAAATAAATCAATCCATACTAATAAATTATTTAAAATAAATCAATCCATACAACTACAATAATAAATCAATCCATATTTTAAAATAAATCAATCCATACAAATAAATTATTTAAAATAAATCAATCTATACTAATAAATTATTTAAAATAAATCAATCCATATTTTTAAAATAAATCAATCCATATTTTAAAATAAATCAATCCATACTAATAAATTATTTAAAATAAATCAATCCATATTTTAAAATAAATCAATTCATATTTTAAAATAAATCAATCCATACTAATAAATTATTTAAAATAAATCAATCCATATTTTAAAATAAATCAATCCATACTAATAAATTATTTAAAATAAATCAATCCACACAACTACAATAATAAATCAATCCATATTTTAAAATAAATCAATCCATACTAATAAATTATTTAAAATAAATCAATTCATACTAATAAATTATTTAAAATAAATTATTTTAAAATAAATCAATCCATATTTTATAATAATTTATTTTAAAGTAAATTATTTTATAATAAATTATTTTATAACAAATTATTTTAAAATAAATAACCTTATTAAATTATTTAAAATTATTTTAATAAATAATTATATTTTATAATTGTTCTTGAAGATGTTTGAAGACCTTTGAAGACATAAAACCAAGTCTGCACCAAGAAGAGCTCGCGCAGACGTTTGAAGAGCTTTTGTCTTCTAAAAAAACAAACAGTCTGCGAAGCCTAATGTCCGCGCGTGGTCTGCGCGACACAGACATAAGTGGTTTGAAGAGTTTGCACAGTGAAAACAAATACCACCTAAGTCTTCAAAAACACATGTTATGGCAGCCGTAAATAATAAAAATAAAAATTCATTAAGTGACTCACAAGTGAGTGTTGTTTTCTTTTGAAGTTTGGGATTCAAGCACACGCATCTGCATAATGTGCGTTGTCAATAAATGAATAAATTTATTTTTTTCAAAGAGAGATTATAATTTTTTAAAAAAACCACAAACAATATTAATATTCTATCCCCATGACACTTTTAAAATTATTTTTAATATATCTTACATATTTGTATCATGTTATTTACTTATAAAACTTTAAAAAATAGATTACATCGCATATTACTTTATTATTAGTAAATCGTAACAATTGAGTTATTGTGTCGTTAAATCTTAAACAAATGTTAAATTTATGGATAGTATATTATAATCATTTAATTATGAATAAATTTATATTTTAGTGATTTGATTTTCAATTATGAGTAATTTTTTTTTCTAAATTCTTATAGGTTGGTCTTCTTATTAGACAAAATTTATTTGATGTTGTACTTCATGAATATGTAAAAAATGGAGAAGAAAAGTTTTTTTGTTCTTAAATTGTTGTATTGTTATATGTTCCTGCTAGTTGTCTCTTCATGGTCACCATCATCATCTATAGGTCTATCACATATAAATTAATTGTAAAATTGATATGTGATAAATTTTCTCTGTTAATACAAAATAAAGTGTGAGAAAATTACTGTTTGTTGTTGTGTTGTCTCTAGTTTTCCTTGATTTTCTCTTGATTTTGTCATTGTTGATGAAGAATTTCTTGTTCCGTTATGATTAAAATATAAATTTGAATTCTTCAACTTTATGTATAAGTGGTCCTATGATCATGTAGTTAAGCCTTTCAACAAAGACGACATTATTGGCACTCCAAGAGTTGTGGTGCTTTAGAGGAGGAGACATTTACTACAACAAGTGTTAATATCTATGATTCCTTAGTATTCTTCAAGCTCGGTGGTCTAGCTGATTTTTCATTCATATTGCCATTCAAGTTCTATATTTCAATCACATGTACTACTTAATATCTATGAAATCATAATCTCATGTCAAAATTGATCATGATATAAAAAAGAAAGAAAGAAATATCAAAATTGTTATAAATGGATAGTTTAGATTTAGCGTGAGAGAGCAGTCATTGGATCCAATCCAATCGAGGAAATTTTACCTCCAATTCCACAAAAATCACAAGATTTGTTATTCTTCCGCCCTGCTTCACTAGAATCCTTAGCAATCCACCGGCGATGATAGCCGGGAAGCAACAGTCACAGCATTCTCAGCTGTTTTCTCTGAAGGGAGCAATCCTCACTCTCTCTATCTTCACCCTAATTTCCTTCTCTTACCTCTCCTTCAAATCCCTCCGCCCGCCTCTTCCTCTCTCGCCTACCACTCCCCACCGGATCACTCTCTTCCCCACCGTTCCCTCTCACGCGCATATCGTTGCCAACGAAAAGGAAATTAATGTCGACGAAGGAGGAGAAGACGACGATGTCGGCGATTTGTTTACCGATGTCTACCATTCACCGAAGCTTTTCAAGTTGAATTTCGAAGAAATGGAGAGGGAATTCAAGATTTACATTTACCCCGACGGTGATCCGAAAACCTTTTACCAAACTCCCCGGAAACTCACCGGTAAATACGCCAGCGAAGGTTACTTTTTCCAGAACATTCGCGAGAGTCGGTTCCTTACGGACGATCCAGATCAAGCTCACCTCTTTTTTATCCCAATTTCTTGTCACAAAATGCGCGGCAAGGTAAACCAGGAGAACAGTTTGTTTATTCATTCGTTCATTATTAGATCTAAATAAATTAGATAATGCGATGACTGATCCGTTGTTACAACTTACAACAATTAATGCAGGGCACTTCGTATGAGAATATGACAACAATTGTTCAGAATTATCTTCATAGTTTAATAACTAAATATCCTTACTGGAATAGAACTCTAGGTGCCGATCATTTCTTTGTTACTTGCCATGATGTCGGTGTTCGGGCAACCGAAGGAGTTCCCTTTCTTGTAAAGAATGCCATTCGTGTTGTATGTTCTCCAAGCTATGATGTTGGTTTCATTCCCCATAAAGATGTTGCTCTCCCTCAAGTTTTACAGCCGTTTGCTCTTCCTGCTGGTGGAGATGACGTCGAAAATAGGTAAAATATAACACCTTTTCAATGCATTGTTGTTTCCTAAAACAGCACGTAGCTTCATACTGATCAGAAGCTTATTTTGTAGGACAACGCTTGGTTTTTGGGCTGGTCATAGAAACTCGAAGATTAGAGTTATACTGGCTCGTGTGTGGGAGAACGATACTGAACTCGACATTTCGAATAACAGAATAAGCAGGGCTACCGGACATTTAGTGTACCAGAAGAGGTTCTACAGAACTAAATTTTGCATATGCCCTGGTGGTTCTCAGGTCAATAGTGCCCGCATAACTGATTCAATTCATTATGGATGTGTTCCTGGTAAGGGATCTCAACTTCCTGTGGCTGCTGCAGTGATGGGGGGATTTAGACATTTGTATTCTCATAGTTGCTTATTGCTTGCTGAATGATGGGTGTGGAATGGATTACCAAGTTATTAGGACTAGGCTGCCTAAAATGCTGCGAGGAACTTTGCCCTAGAAATACAAATGAGAAAGTGGAACAAACAAAATACTCAAATAGAGTAATTTTCTCTCATTTGTTCTTTGTTATACTTTAGAGGAGATCAGGAAATATCCTTTTGGAGATTTAGATGACCACTGCTGATGTACCTGTGAAAAACTCAGATATTGTCAGTATTCACTAAGCCTAGTAAGACAAATTAGAATATACTTGTACAGATATAATGATTGTTTGCTCCTAAAGGTTGGCCTTATCTAAGGAGATATGCTTCTTTTTTGGAACCCAAGCATTTTCCAAAAATTTCTGTTAACATAAAAACTTGGGAGATAATGTAACGGTGCTGAGAGCTTTCCAGTATAATCCAAAATTGTTGGTGCTCAAGGCTGTCATAAAAATACTGTTCCTTATTAACTTATCTAGTTCAACAACCAGTGAAAATACTCCTAGATTTTGTTGTCATATAGTTCAGGACGTAAGACTTGATTACTATACCTTGATTGTATCATATCTTTTGGAAACACGAGGATCTAGTTTGGAATATGTGGGACTGAAGACATAGTAAGATCGCCACATTTTAACAAGATAGTGATTAAAATGTTTCCTTTAACCTACCTGGTTTGTTTTCTTGCAGTAATATTATCCAACTATTATGACCTGCCGTTCAATGACATTCTTAATTGGCAAAAATTCGCTGTTGTCCTTCGGGAGAATGACGTGTATAATCTTAAGCAGATCCTAAAGAACATATCTCAAGAGGAATTTGTTACACTACACAAGAACCTAGTCATGGTAAGAAGCCTTATATTGTCATCATTTTTCACTAAAATTGAAGTTCAGACGGAAAAGTACCTGCAACAATTGATGATAAATTTTTCATGTGATTCTTTTACCAGGTTCAGAAGCACTTCCAGTGGAATTCACCACCCATAAGGTATGATGCATTTCACATGGTTATTTATGATCTTTGGTTACGCCACCATGTAATCAAATACTAAGTTGTTGATTCATTAATGAATGTGGTTCCTCTTTGTATACACTAAACGGTTGCCCCTAACAACCTAAAAGCTTGTTTTTTTTTACTGCTTAACCTTTGTATATTCATAAGCTGTAAAAAAGACTTGGGCTTTTTGTAAACTGGGTAACTTGAATTAACTGCAAACAATACATTACAAACAATATAACTCAAGGGCTTCAATTTGAGCAATTTTGATTGTTAAGAATTGTCCATGTATCAGCTTCTGGATTGATTGTGGATTCAGTTACTGTAAAGTTATGCATGTTTTGAAATTTTGGTTTTCTTTTTCCTTTTTAGATATAATTCTTGAATTAGAAGCATATTTGAACTAATAAGTTGCAACCACGGTGCTGATTGAGTTCAAATTTAGTCGGCAATTTTGATACATCCTCGTTTTGATATATGAAATATGTTGACATGTCAAACCCAATGTGTATGCTTGAATTGCAAACATCTAATTATTCATAAGGATTTTAGTTATGTTCAGTGATCAATGGGTGTTGGGGTACAATTGTAATTTTGGAAAGTTCAAGTTATCATTCAATTTAAGTATGTATTTTTTATTGATGATTTAATTTAAAATTCTCTAAAATTTTAATATAATTTCTTAAATTCACATTTTTTTTATATAAAATCATTTGCTCGTCCCTAAATTTATTTTAACTTGGAAAGATGCATCATTAATGTGTTTATGAATTAGGATTATTTTAATTAAAAATTTCAAGTGAGAGGAATATTTGGAAAGTAGGTCAATAAGAGGAAGTGAATAAATCCAAAAAGTGCAAATTCTTTGAGATTGAAGTTGATATGATTAGTGTGGTTTATTTGACTTATAAGGATCCGCTCCAAAAAAAAAAGCATATTAAACCATTCAAGTTAGAGGAAAAGAAATGGCTTTAACAAAACCTCCATTTATGCTTGCTTAACGTTTTCTTCATTATTTCTATCTATATAACAAAAATAAAGAAAATAAATTATTATTTAAAAAACAAATTCATTTGATCCCCAACTACAAACTATTTTCTTGATAATTTTAAGAACAAAATAATTACATACATATTATACTGTAAAGAATAAAGTACGAGGCTCGAATAAAACAATTTTAGTGATTCAGGGATGATTGTTATCCCTAGAAGCCTTGTGTTTGAATATGATGTCTGCAAGAGTGTTTAAATATTTATTATCAAATAATTGAATCTTTCGAACATAATTTCTCCATACCAATAAAAAGAAGGTGTGGGAAGGCCACCATATATATATATGAAACCAATTAAGGTAGATGGATTATTATGGTGCGTGTGAATATGGATCCACAAAAATAAGGTTGAATATTTTGTGTGTCCACTCAAGCATATATGACTATGCATTGAATATTGATTTCCCCCATACACATTGACATCAATTGCACGAATTGTGGGTACGGTCCTAATAATAGTATAACTTGTATTTATGAATAATTGGAATTTTACTCTCTCTCTTTTTTCTCCTTCAAATTCAACCGCGTTGGATCCACCATGATCTTCTCAAAATTTGGATACTATGTGGCAACAATGAATCAAACTTTAGAAGATAAATAAAAGCAACAATAATAAATGGGTATGGGTAATACATAGAAAGCGTTAAAAACAAATAGAAGGGAGGTCTTAGTGGGAAACTAAGTGTAGGGGGAAACTATTTTGGTGGAAAGTGTGTTAAATTAAATAGAAGGAACCAACAATCGGTTGGTCTAGTGGGATGAGACACTAGATTCCTTAAACAAGGTCAAGGGTTCGAATCCTGGCGTTTGTGAATGAAGCAAATTGGGTTGGGAGGGTCTCTCTCGCCTCTGCAGTACTCGATCTAGATTAGTCGATCAATAAATCAAATACGAGTGATTAATTCAAAAAAGAAAAAGAAGGGAGGTATCTAGACGAGGTAGCCGGCTTACTATGGTTGATACCATGTTTGCATTGTATTGTATGATAAGTTCCACAATTTCCTTTGCATTCATAAATTGGACTCTCAACTAAAATAAATAAATAAATTGGAGTTTCAACTGCCGTTTTCATTGCAAAATCATGAAAGAGATAAATACCCAGTATCTTTTTATTCTTAAACTAATATTTTATTCGGAAAAATCGCACTCTAGGTCCTTCTCTTTTCATCTCAAGCTCAAAAATCTTTTTTTAATCTCTGATTAAGTCTATTTCTCACCCTTACTTAAATTCAAACCGATGGAGATACTATATTAAGTCTATTAACTAAATTCTCCGGTCAACTAGAACGTTGACTCAAAAAAATCGGATTGTTACATTATCAAAATTAAGTGTCAATTAAATTAATGTTAAAGAAACTTTAAATTTGTTCTAGACTTACAACATCGTTTACTCCTCATTTCATCTTTATTGACGGCGACTGCATTAATCCCGATGTTAATCGCTGAACCTATGTATTTTTTGTTTTTCTTTTTATTTTCTTATGTCACATCTTTATTTATTATTATTTTTAAATTTTTAATGATTTTATTTTTATGACACGTTTTTTTTACTTTTTAGTATATTTTTATCTTCTTTATCGGTTGTTTGATTGTTCTTTTCGTTTAATTTTCTCATGGTTGTATTTGATGTCGCATCGACTAATCAAGATGATACTTATTTGTTATGTTGTTTATATTTTCTGCTTTAGATCAACGGATTGGATTTAGATACACAATTTGTGTTTGTAGGTAGTTTACTAATTTTCTTATAACGTTCGACTTTGATTTGCGATTGTGAATAATCTTTCAATAGTTTGATCCTCTGTTGTGGTTCGTTTGCCGATATAGTTAGATTTATTCATATCTATCTTTTGTTTGAGTTTTATTGATGAATTTTTAACATTTTACTTGAATGATCCTTGTATGATTTCAAGTAGTTAGCTTTTGTATTAATAATTATAAAAAATTATTTAATTCATTTATAATTACAAACCTCCATTATAGTTTTAAATATTTTTTTTAATAAAACTAACTACTTACTTTTATTTGCATAAAAAATTAATGTTCAATCAACTTTATTAATATATATTTAACTATTAAGAACATTTCATATAAACTAAATCGATATTATCAATTTATTTGAAACTTTAACATGCTTATCTTTTGCGAATAGAAAATAAAATTCAACAGTTGAACTATTAAAATATTAATTGTAAAATTTTTTATGAAAATGCGTGAAACTTATTTAACTTTAAGTTAATATAAATATATATTATCTTAACTAGGGTTTATTTTTTTTCCTCTCTTTTTTCATGGCCACTGTTACTCTTTTTACTTCTTCTTTGTGATCGGCGATCGGCATCAGTTTTAATATTAATTGTCGACCACCAATATTTATTATTATTTATTTTATTATAGCGTATCTTGTTTTCTCTTTTTTTCTTAATAATTATGTTATTTTGACACATATTCTTATGCTTTTATTGCACATTTTTTATATGTCTCTATGACACGATTTATATTGTTTGGCCGTTGTTTTCGTTTATTTTTAAAGGGTTGGATTCGACATCGCCACAACTGATCAAAATGACGCTTATTTATTATCATGATGATATTCCCTACTTTGGACCCTCAGATTGAATTTGGATATGCGATTTGAGTTCGTGGATAGTATTTTCACATCGCTCAATATTGATTTGCGGTATGAAGGTGATCTTTCAATCGTTTATCGATGCAGTTAGATCTATTTGTATTTATCTATTGTTTGATTTATTTGGTTAATTTTTTAACATTTTTCTTGTATGATCCCTGTGCTTAGGAAAATATTCTTATTATATATTTAGTTTACAATTATGGTTGTAAATTTCCATTGTAATTTAGATATTTTCTATTTTTAATAAAATTAGATGATTCTATAATATATATATATATATATATATATATAATTCACGATTAATACAATTTTCTATATAAAATAAATTATATTATTATTATTATTAAATAATGACAAATGAATTTTATTAATAAAAGTAAAGGAATGAATCAAAATTACAATTTACCGAAGCATAGAAAGAAAATTGGGGACAATATTCACACACAAAAACTTATACAAAAACAAAAATATTAAACCCAAAGATACGAAGAAAAATGAAACATTTTTCTGAGAATGGCAACCAACATTAAAAGAACTAGTAACCTTCATAAAAACTTTGTCTATATCGAAGAATATGCTTTAGTGATGCTTTATTGATAAAGGAGTGGTGAACAGGGATGGAACTAGGAATTTTTGTAGTAGGGTTAAAGTATTTTTTATTTTTCACAAATATGTTTTTTAAAATCGAGAGGGCCTGGTAAATTTTTCTTTAATTATTTTTTTAAATATATATATATATATATTAATTTTAATTAATATTTTAAAAAATATTGGCAGAGCCTTGGTCCCGATTATATTTATGTAAAAAAAATAATATAATGATAGGGTTTATCTTTTTGGTGTAATAATTAAATGTTGGTTTATCTTTTAGATCTCAGGTTTAATTCTTCCTAATCCCTAGCATGTTATTTTATATATTTCTTATTTTTACAAATACAATTATGTCATAATTGTTCCAGTTAAATTTATGAAATTATTTTTAATTAAAATCGGGATTAAATTGATAGAATTTTTAACATTAAGAATTTATTAAATTATTTTAAATTAATATTAAATTAATACAATATATAAATTATTATTATGTCATATTATATTACCCTCTTTATTGAATTAATAGACAATTTTACAATAAAAACGTTTGAAGATAATTTTAAGGATAAAATTAATAATTAAGGATAATTTTGCAATTAAATCGGTTGAGGATCAAAGTAGAAAAACAATAATAATTTGGTGACAAATAAGGCAGTGACTATAAATAATAGCTGTATGGACATTCATGACACGTAATGCATTTACCCTCTCTATATATATTAAGCTTTCACTATTCTCATTTCTCTCAATCAATTTTCCACACAAAAATGGCGGTTTCTGGCTCTTTGGTTCGATCAAACCAATCCCCTTTTCCATTTCTCAAACCTAAAAGACCAAACCTTTGTTGCAAAAAACATGTCAGTAGTTTATCTTTACCATAAACATTAGTACATACACTTTACATGTTCTGCTGTCTGTTTTTCTGTTCTTTTCTATGTTCAAATGTTTCTGGTTTTTGTGTGGCGTTTTACTTTCATTGTTTCATTTTTTTGTTCGTGGTTTCATGTCTGAAATGGTGGTTTTGCTTGTTTTGCGTGTGTTCTTTCTCCAGTTCAATCCGAAAGCTTCCGCTGGAAACAGGGAAGACGACGATGGATGTCAAATGAGTATGAGGAAAGAAAACGACGGCTGGAAGATCGATTTCTCCGGGAACAAACCGAATACGCCATTGTTGGACACCATCAATTACCCTCTTCATATGAAGAACTTATCAACAAGGGTAAAACTAAAAGAACTCCATAATCAGCTTGTCGTCCTGTCCTTGATTTTGCGCTCTCATTCCCAGTTTTCTCTTACATGTACATATATGTATGTATGTATCGTCTTTAGGAACTTGAGCAACTGGCTGCAGAGATTAGAGCTGATATTGTGCACACGGTATCGAAGACCGGAGGGCATCTTAGTTCGAGCTTGGGAGTAGTGGAGTTGACAATAGCTTTACACCATGTATTCGATACTCCTGAAGATAAAATCATATGGGATGTCGGGCATCAGGTGAGAGAATCGAGAGAGCCGACTTGCTTTTGTTTCTTTCCATATGGGAGTTTATATATAAATAGCATCTTTCAAATTTGCAGGCATACCCTCATAAAATCCTGACAGGAAGAAGGTCGAGGATGCACACCATAAGAAAAACTTCAGGACTTGCAGGGTTTCCTAAGAGGGATGAGAGTGTATATGATGCCTTTGGTGTTGGACATAGTTCTACCAGCATATCAGCTGGACTTGGTATTTGCTTATCTCTGTAAAAAAAAACTATATGAAATGTAATAATACATGAGGTATATAATTGTAACTTTTGAGTTTCTTACTGTTAATGTAGGCATGGCAGTGGCAAGAGACCTTTTGAAGAAGAACAACAATGTGATTTCTGTGATTGGAGATGGAGCAATGACTGCTGGACTTGCATATGAGGCCATGAATAATGCAGGTTTCCTTGATTCAAACCTGATTGTTGTATTGAACGACAATAAACAAGTATCACTACCGACTGCTACTCTACAAGGTCCTGCTACTCCTGTTGGAGCTCTTAGTAGGACTTTAACCAAGATTCAAGCAAGCTCTAAGTTCCGAAAACTTCGGGAAACGGCGAAAGTAAATTCTCCATGCTTTGTTATCATTTGTCTTATAATTCAGGTCGTTCGTCTCCCGTCTTTGTATTGGCTGAAATCTGACAATGGATACTACTTGTTGAAGGGCATTACTAAGCAAATTGGTGGTCAAGCGCATGAAATTGCTGCAAAGGTAGATGAGTATGCAAGAGGAATGATCAGTGCTTCTGGCTCCACTCTCTTTGAGGAACTAGGGCTGTATTACATCGGTCCGGTTGATGGACACAATATTGAAGATTTAGTAGCTATGTTTAAGAAAGTGAAAGTCATGCCTGCCCCGGGGCCGGTCCTAATCCACATCGTGACAGAGAAAGGAAAGGGATATCCCCCGGCTGAGGCAGCAACTGACAAAATGCATGGTAAGATCACAACTCTTGATCCATTGTGATGTTACGACTTTGTCAAAATGATCATTGTTGTTCAATCTGCTCTCAGGTGTTGTAAGTTTCGACACAGAAACAGGTAAGCAGTTTAAGTCCAAATCACCTACACTGTCGTATACGCAGTACTTCGCTGAATCACTCATCAAAGAAGCTGAAGCTGACGACAAGATTGTAGCCATCCATGCAGCAATGGGTGGAGGAACAGGTCTCAATTACTTCCAAAAAAGGTTCCCGGACCGCTGCTTCGATGTGGGGATTGCAGAGCAACATGCTGTTACTTTTGCAGCCGGTTTAGCAACAGAGGGTCTCAAGCCATTTTGTGCTATCTACTCATCGTTCTTACAACGAGGATATGATCAGGTGTGCTCTCAAAAATGGGCATACTACATTGGATAAGATCAGATTCCCTTCACAATTTCCCTGACTGAGTTGGAAAACAATTTACTCCTATGGCAGGTGGTGCATGATGTGGATCTCCAGAAATTACCTGTACGGTTCGCAATGGATCGAGCTGGTTTGGTCGGAGCAGATGGACCAACCCACTGTGGGGCATTTGATATCACATACATGGCTTGCTTGCCTAACATGGTGGTAATGGCCCCATCTGATGAGGCCGAGCTTATACATATGGTTGCAACAGCAGCAGCCATCGATGACAGGCCTAGCTGCTTCAGGTTTCCCAGGGGAAATGGTGCTGGTGGAGTTATCCCTCGTGATTACAAAGGAACACCACTCGAGGTTAGGTAATCAATATTAGATATCCGAACAAATTAGAATCGAACTAAGTGAACTAATTACATGTTCACTTCTCCAATGGTTGAGCAGATCGGAAAAGGAAGAATCATAATGGAAGGAACAAGAGTAGCCATTCTGGGATACGGTTCAATCGTACAACAATGTATTGAAGCAGCAAACATGCTGAGGTCTCAAAACATTTATATAACAGTGGCTGATGCGAGATTTTGCAAGCCTCTAGACACAAATCTCATCAAGCAACTAGCAAATGAGCACGAGATTCTTATTACAGTGGAAGAGGGTTCTATTGGTGGCTTTGGCTCTCATGTATCACATTTCTTGAGCTTAAATGGCATTTTGGATGGATCTCTCAAGGTATATATATTCCATTTTTCTTTTCTAAATATCTACTTAACCTTTTTTCATATGTAATAAGTTTTCGAGGTGTTTGCAGTTTAGGGCAATGGTGCTTCCTGATAAGTACATTGATCATGGATCACACCAAGATCAGATAGAAGAAGCAGGGCTTTCTTCAGGGCATATATCTGCAACCGTCCTATCTATCCTAGGAAGGCCAAGAGAAGCCTTGCAGTTCAAGCACAAATAGAACATTGGAATCTAGCACTGGGGATTAATCAAAATCCACAACTCAACGTCAAGTTATCGAGAACGTTAAATATGATGGGAGAACTCACCTAGGGTTCAAACAATGTCAGATAGGGACCATGCTTTCAAAGCTTCGTGAAAAAAATACAAAATACAACTTTGAAAGACGTATACAAATGATGGTCAAAGTACGACAGTATAAAGATAACATAAATGAAATAAGTTTTGGTGTAGATGAAGATATATAATCCCCCAACCACCCCCAAGAAAAGGAAAAACAAAAGGCAACTATTTATTATTTTACTCTGTTTCATGTTCTTGTTTAAATGTCTTCCAAATGAGGTTGGGCAGATGGGAAACGTCAACTTGCACTGAAAGTGTATTAGCAATTGACAAGTGTATTAATTTAAGCAGATTCTCAGCTGCCTCAGCTTTGATATGTGAATGTAATGCATGTCGATTATCACTTCAAATATATGAACTTTTTTTAACAAAAACAAACACTAACACAACCCTGGGGTAGACGGTTTAACAATTAATTCAAATATTGCAATTCAACTTACATATTCAAACAAAAAGGAAGATGAGTTCTTCCTTAATTTCCCATTACTTCGTTTGTTTTAAAATATTTGTTAAGCTGTTAAGATTACCAGTTTCATATCAACATTCCCTCTTATACTCTAGTATTTTTCTACAGGGATTTTACAGGGAATGATGGACAAACATTGATTCTAGCAAGCAATCTGGTTATGATGATAACTGGTTGGCTTGGATGAAAGCTTGAAGCAAGCTTTGTGCTACAAGCGTTTGATCTGGTGTCCCAGATATCAACACGGTCCCCTCAATTTCACCAGGACGAGGATCATTAAGTTCAACTTTTGCACCTGAGATCTGATTTTGCAGTTCCATACATAAATTTATAAGAAAAATGCTGTACATAATTCAGGAAATGGTCGGATTATAAATACAGAATGCACAGAGGCCCTTTTTTTCAAGTGCAATTGATTATTACCTCTTTGAGACGAGCAAGGTTGCAGCCATTTTTCCCGTAGATAGAGCCAAAAGCATCTTCATGAACAACAATTTCTACACCTGTATTTTTCACAATAGTGGATTTTTTACCACTGCATATTGAGAAACTCAAAATCAGATTAATTTTTGCAATAATTATATTAGCAACAAGCGTGGTTGTAACACTCGATCACTCAATGGAAGAGAATAAGTCAGATGGTATCATGAACTACCCACACAGCACAGATTAGCAAGAAGCATTATTGATTAGTCTCAAATCAAAGTGTCCCTTAGTTAGGGAGGATTATTAAATGTGAAATGAACTGAATTCCTGATAACCTAAGTATGTGATGAATCCACCTCCAACAAAAGGTAGGAAGCAATGGCCTACTATTTTACTCATGGCAGCAGCTATCATAGTGTACATATTTCGATTCCATAACCATAAAGATATACATGTAAAACACTTTCCTTGCTTAATTTAAAAGCAAAGGAGGCAGAAAAACAGCTGCAATGCTATTCTTGTATAATACTAACCTTTCGAGTTCTAGACCCCCTTTACCATCTGAATTGTCCAGCCCATGTCTTCTTCTCACAGTCTGCAATCGCAGCCAGCCCAAAAACACTTTAGTTCCTTGGACAGAACTAATGTCCTTTGATTACTTAGGCAGCCGAAGCAACAAAGAAAACCGCAAAAGAATAAATAAAACCTTTCACCTCTAATAGCTGAGATTCTGGTGGACAGTCTACACCATCAAAGAGTTCAATATTATCCGCTGCTCTTGTTAAAGCACACTCTTGATCAGAAACAACAGACACATCCAATGATTGAAGCGAACCAGAAAAATTTGTCTCAGTCCCTCCATTGTAGGGGCTCTTGCCTCCCACTTCATTGAGCATATCACATGGAAGTAGAAAATCCAATGAGCTCTCAATGTCAAAACTCCCTCCAAATGTAGTTGAGCCATGCTGATTATCATCCATGGCAACTGTATGCCCATTTCCTGCAGTCTGCAAACAAACCCACCCAAGCATTGAGGTCCTTGTGCATATTCCAATAATCTTAGTGAAAGCAATATTTCAAGAGGGAAACAAAAGGAAAATATATTTTACCCGTTGTGGCAGCAGTTTTACTGGCTGTGTACCATTTTCCGAGTTCCCCGGGTGCATTATTTGAGCTAAATTAGGTCCATGATCATTATCTAATATTGAGCTTGTTTGTTGGAGCACTTGAGACGGACCTGTCTCCCTTACTTCTCCATGGCAAGCCCCCCCACTAGTTTCGTTCAGCACTTCAGGTTGCAAGAGACTATCCCTTAGTCTACTAGTAACTTGAAAGATGGCGTTCTGCACACTTTTATAATCACCAGTAATCTGCAAGGATAGAAGTAATACATCAATGATCCCTCCTTCAAGATGAAATTGATTATGAGTGGCACCCAAAAATTCACTATTTGAAGTAACTAAAAACAGGAAATTATACAAGAGGCTGAAAAAGCCCTGGTACAGCAAGGAAACATCACTACAACTGAAAGTTATGCTATTGATATTTCACCAAAAAGATGGAAGGAGTGAGAACTTGTATTGCATGCCAAAAGGGGAAAATTGCCCCCAATGGAGCTAAGAAAGATTCTTCTTATATTTTAAAAATCATGTTTTGAAAAGAAAATGCTAATTATACTAAAATAATGTAACATATTTTGCATCATCAATAAAATTGAATCACATTGTGTAAGCATCTACAGCTGTTTGACCGAAAATAATGGGAACTCAATTGATCCTTCCTACATATGGACAAACTTAAGAAGCACCATTGCTAAAAGAAGTTAATATTTGCACCTGCACTACTTTCTCTGGAGAATGACGCAGTGAGAGTTCCTCATCCAAGATTTGCACATCAGTACCAGTGGATTCTACAATCTCATAAAGTACCCTACCTTCTTTCTCCTTCAAGCAGCTAACAAGATCAGAAGCGACTCGAAGCCTAAGAGTTACAGCAATGCCCTTACTCATGCCAGACAAAAACCCTTTTTCAATATTAGATTCATCAGATCTTGCAAATACAAGGACAAGAGCATTCTGTGCAGGAGAATACTGTGATTCAAGGTTCTACAGTAAACAAAAGCCATTTTCAGAAAGAAGATATGCACAGGTAATGCTGTCAATAAAAACTAATGGAATTAGGAAAACCTCTGAAATCAGCTTTGGGACTAACCTCCAATGCAGAAATGGAGACAACACGTTCGCGATATTCAATTTCTGGGGACTCGAAAATTATAGAAGCACCTGTTTGATTTTGCAAAGCTCTGACTATGGCACCCTTCTTACCAATGATGGCTCCAGCAGCCACATTGGAACAAAGCATTCTAAAGACTACTTTTCGTGTATCAATTGAAGCTAGTTTGGAGTCTCCATTAGCAACCATAGATGAAAAGTTTGAAGATAGCAAGATACAACAACCAACGCTTTCTTGACCGTCAAAGAACAACCAGTTATCTGCCATATTTTTAAAAATAATCAAACAACTTATAGTGATATTAATCACGTCCAAACATAATTCATAATGCAAGTCTTTCTCCACCAATTTGACAATCTGATTCATGTATTCATCCTTCAATTGCAGGCAGTACTAATACAGTTAATCACAAACATTTCAGATTCAGACAATATGAATAAAGTTTCCGCCATTAATTTAGTTCAAGCTACACAAAAGGAAAACTGCATGTGGTATATTGTTTCAATACTTTGATTTTCTTTCACTTTCTTGAGAAACAACCCCTTACCTGAATTAACTGATCAGTTGTTTTTCCGCATGGAGGCGCCGGCAAAATCCTAATTTTAGCTCCACTGTCCGTCCTCATTCTCACAATATTCTTCCCTCCTTTCCCCACAACGAGACCAATTTGTTCCGTATCAGCGAGTACACCACAGTAAGCTTCTTCTTCATTCCCATCGCACGCGTTTCCCCATTCTCTCTTCGCTTCCGCTTCCACTTCCCGCATGCGCTCGAAGACCCTGATCATTGCTTCCTGAGCACACGAAACATTACATTCTTCTCTCTCACCCAAACTAAACCGTCTATCGACCGATCCAGGCCCGACTATCAGTATAACCCGGTGATCCGACCCGCGGAAAGCTTCTTCGCAGTGGATTCGAGAGTTAGTCTCGCGGCGAAGTTGAGAAACCACGGCGCCGGAGCTCCCGATGACTCCGCCGATGGATGATGAGTGGCAGATAACACGAAATGACACCTGGCCCTGTAAGGGAACGATCTTCAGCGGTAGGCCTTGTCGTACCCTCCGGTGGTTATAGGAGTTTTGCATTTGGAAGAGAACAAAAAACAGGTTGGTCTCTTCGGAGTCGTGGGGCGAGGACTTTGACAGGGTGACTCACTGAGTTGAGACTGAGAACATGCGGAACGGCACGCGGTATACGACTCTGAGAGGAGCAGTAATTGAGCTGCGACTGAGCATTCAGCTGCAGGAGTAAATGAAAACCAGCATAATTGTTGTGTTGATTCTTAAAAGAAAGTTTTCACATTTTTTTCTTAGCATTCAGATTTTCATATGTTAGAGAATTGTTGACAATAAATTTAAAAAAAGAAAAATACTATCGATTTCGTAAATTTGGCTACATTTGACATAATTAACCTTAGAAAAATGACTGCCTTGTTTTTAATTATATTAATTTTTGTGATTAATTATATATATATATTCATATAATTACTAAAAATTATATATAAGTAATTGTAATTTACGAATTTAATTAGATGAGATATAATTGAAATATTCAATTACTTATTTCAAATTTTCTATAGATTAATGTTAGTAATATAATCAATTAAATATCTAAACTATATTTTTATTTAAGTATTTAATATTTTCTATTAAAATTAGTGTCTAACATTTCACTATGTTATTATTTAAAGTTGAATAGTTTATGCCTGTTAAAAAATTCATTATCCAATAAATACATAGCACATGTTATGAATTTTAATTACTTTTTATTTCCCAGAACAATCTTAAAATTCTTAATTTAAAAAAAAACGACTCTAATAATCTTTAATTTAAAAAAAATCTTAACATTTTTTCTCATACTTCATTTGACATAGTGGATTGTTGTAACAACAATAAAATATAAATTATAATTTTTTTAACTGCGATAGTCGCAAAATTCATTTCATATATCATTATTTATCTTTCATTGTAAACATCGTCAAAATCAATATCTCAAAAAAATCAAATATTTGATTAAATTTTGAATTTTTTGAGTTTTTAAATTACGACGATGAAAAAATAAAATATAAACAATAATGAAAAAAATATATCTCTAGCGATGAAAGGAGTAAAAAGTGATAGTTCAACGATGATGGTGGCTACAATCAGAAGAAAGAAATTTTTGCATTTTCAAGAAAAATTAATATTTTAAAGTTTTTCTATAAATTAAGGATTTTATATTTTCTAAAAAATAAATTTAATTAAAATTCAAACATCATTAACTATTTTCAACAAAAGTTCAAGATTCAATTATGAAATGATAATAGAATAGAAAATATTAAATGTCTAAAACAAAAATATAAATACTAATTTTTAATTAAACCTCAAAGGACTCAACCACGTGGCAAAGGGTCCGAGTTACTCGGCTCAGACTTGCACGAAAGTTGATGAAAAACAAAATTAGTCAGTACGAACATGAAAGGAGATACCCTTAGGCCCCGTTTGATTCCGGATATAATTCATTCTTGGGAAGAGTATTTTTTTTCTGGAGAAATATCTCCATGTTTGAATCAGTTATATTACCAAGTGGCAGGAAAATATTAAGACCAACAGTGATTTTTTACTCTGCTTTTCTGGAAATATCTATCCCCCATCTCCCTTAAGTATTTCATTATTCCCATCCCGTTATCTAAAATATCATTCTCCCTACTTCGCCATGTCTAAAATCTTCTTCTTATTCGACTTGGTTATGGCTCAAAATTGGAATTCCCAAAATTAAAATCCCTTTGCAAAGCCACTCGTTCCTTCCTCACGCTCCACCGTTCTAGCCTCCAGTTGTGCACTCTCGGTTCGCAGTCCTTTGTTCATATTTGCTGTCAAAAGTCTCCTTCATTAGCCCTCAAATCTTCTTTTATCTCACAACCCACAAAAACCTAGTTTTCGATTGCCTTCAAAACTACCCAGAAGAGGTCTTCTTCGCATATAGTCTCAATGAGTACGGAAGCAGGCATTGGAGTGATGGACACAAAGCTTGGAATGATGAGTTACTTTGAAACCGATGGAACAGTTGTTCCGATGACTGTCGTAGGTTTCAGAGAAGGAAATATAGTGACCCAAGTTAAGACATCGGCTACCGATGATTATGATGATGTTCAAGTTGGGTACAGGAGAGTTAGAGACAAGAAGCTGACGAAGCCTGAGTTGGGCCATTTGGGGAAAGCTGGTGTTATTCCCATGAGGCATTTGCAGGAATTTAGGTTGCAAAGTGTGGAGGAGTTTGAGACTGGTCAGAAGTTAGCTGTTGAGGAGATTTTCAAGGAAGGTGATCTTGTTGATGTCTCTGGGACTACTATTGGGAAAAGATTTCAAGGTTAGATTTTATTTATGTATTGCATTTTGAAGGTGATCAATTGATGGTAGATTGCTTGATTTTAGCATTATTGAAGATGTTGATGAATGAACATATAATGCTTATATGTAAGTTGAAGTGAATTAATTGTGTGGTTCACTGCTTCATCATGAATATATGCTGGTGTCACAGACTTCAATTTCATGTTGGTCAAATTGCAGAGTTCAAAAATGGGTGTATTCTTTTTCTTTTTTATTGATGTTACATGCATACATACACATATTATTCGAACTCTGTGTTTTTGGTTGGTATCTTCTCTTCTAAGTATGTTCTTTGCTCATTTCACATTGTTTTATCATATTGATATGGAATTCTAGGGTTTTTCTTTGAAAGCTTTAGCTTCATTTGCCATAATGTGGGTCTTATTGGTTTGGCAATTCAAATTCCCCATTGGTGGAATGTAATAACAGACATGATTTCGTACTTAGAATTTTCCAGTTTTGACTCAACCTCAGGACGAGGGAGTCATTTAGTGTTTTGAATTGACAAACCAATTTCAACATCGGATTTCAACTCTACGACAGAGGATATTCGATATGGACGAAATATGTGTCTTTTAATCTTTGCTCTATTTTCGTTACACGACAATGAGCAAAGAGGGGCAGCTGAAGACACTCAAATTCGTCCACCCATATTACGCTATATATATATTATCATAATTATAATACATATAATTGTTTGTTGATTTATTTGGGTACAAGTCCAATAAAAGACAATTTACAAGCCATTTGCAGCAACCCGGGCCCAGTGCAGCAGCCCAGTCTCGACCCAGTAGACCAACGACCCACACCAAATCAGCTAGGGTTTTGAAACCCTAGCTTTTCATCCCATTCCAGCGCCGCTTTGGCCGGTCAACGCTACAACTGTCCCCGAAGTCCCCACGCCTCCAACTTCCCGATTCCTCCGGCGCAAGGAAAGCATACGAAGCCAACCACCAACAACAAGCAAGGCAACGTGTTAGTTTAGGACTTCAACAACCAAACCGAGTTTTACTCGGATTAAAACTCTAAAGTAGGCTTGTATAAATACATGTAACTAGAACACTCACAGGGGATCTTTTTTTTTTACACTGGACGAACACACGAGATCATCACGACAGACCGCACATACAAACATTACGAGGGTTCATTAGTGAAATACAAGCAAAGTAACTTCAGAGATCGACATTTTGTAATCGTTTCGTAGCAAAATAAAGGGTAAAAGTTTCGTACCTTTCTTGTTTACTTTGTATGTATGTATTTCCTTCACTCTGGTTTGATTCTAAACAACAAAAAACGTTTTGGCCGAGGACCAAGGGGGTTGCTTTCGAAGCTATTTTGCTAGATCTACGCGACCCCGAGGCCCGTTTAAAAAAACTAGTTGGATTTTTGTAACCTACGCAAGAAGACCTTTCAAAAAAACAAAAGCCTTTTCATTTTCGCCGCCGAGGACCGCGGCCAACGCCGTTTGCGGTGGCCGACGAGGCGGCATACGGTGGCCGGAGTCTGGGAACTACGGTGGCGTTCATGTGTTCATCAAGAACACATGAACCAAGCAGAGAAAAAGAGAGAAATGGGGAAGGACTCGGCTTGGAGAAGAGAGAAATGAATATTTTGATAAAAATTTGATTTTTATACTTAAACCATCCGCGTGTTTCTATCTAAAATAGGGTAAACTACCCTTTTGATCCCTGTTACCTCGAAAAGAGCCGTTTTCCCCCCTCAAATCGAAATTAACCCTTAATATTGCTTTGGAATTTCGACCTCAAGCCTGCAGTTCTTTCATTTTAGTCCTTTCTCTGGATTTTAATTTTAATTATCTTTTTATATTACATTATAATATTTATATATATTTTATATTATTATTAGTTTTTTTACACTCGTATATATGTATTATTAGTATAGTATTATTTCACTTATATGTTATATTATATATATATATATGTATATATGTACACATTTTGTATTTTACCCTATTCCTTTACTTCTTTATTATTATATTTATTTATATAATTTATTTATTTTATTTATTTTTTTCCCTCCCTCTTATATTTAGCTATTATATATATATGGTATTAATGTTATTATATGTTTTTATTAACTTTATTTGTTTTACTTTATACGCTATTATTTTACAAATTTTTTTTCCTTCTATTATTGTTATATATATATATTTTCTTATTTTATTTTCATTATTTTTTATTTTTTATGTACGTATTTGATTATGGTGATTTATTTTAGTTTTTAGTTTTTTTTTTTATTTATTACTATTATATATATCTTTTTATTTTTCCCATTGTTTATATCTTTATCATTATTACCATCATATACATTATTTATATTCTATATTTTCCTCATCTTATTTGTTTTCCATTTTACCTTAGGTGTTTTATTTGCATTCCTTATCTAATATATGTCTTGATCTTCTAAGGGTACAATTTAAGCAATCTAAGGTAAGTAATTTGGATCGTCATTTTACATTTTAATTTAAATTTATAACTTTCTTAATTAAAGACAACTGGAAATTACATAGTACCGAAAGGGCAGTTCAAGGGTGCTAATCCTTCCTTAGCTGTAACCGACTCCCGAATCCGACATATCTTTGGTAAGAAGCAGATCAGGTAAGATATAAGGTATCCGATTAACCTATTTATTTTTAAATAAATAATCGGTGGCAACTCCAATCCACATTTTTCAAGTCGAAGCCCAATCCCGGGCCCAACCGAAAGACGGTTACGACAGCTTGGCGACTCCGCTGGGGACGCAGGTAAGTGAGTCAGGCTAAGGTAATTTCTAGTTGTCTTTTTAACGAAAAGGGTAAGTTTGAATTTTAAGGTAATTTTTCGATCCTTATTACTTACTTTTGATTACATTTTCGAATAAATAGTTGTACTGACTGTTTTCTAATGATTTCAGCTTTATAAACTTTTTTCATTTAAGGCTCTATACCCGAGCTCCGAACCCGTTTTAAGTGGGGGTGAAAGCGACGCCTTCGTGTGAATTTATTCACCGTATGGGCCTAGCAAGTAGCCTTCGGGATTCATATACCTTATGCCTTCGTGTGAATTTATTCTCCGTATGGGCATAAGGGAATGTGTCCTCTCGAGTTTAACTTAGTCCACACAAGCCTGTGATGGGTTTCGGACTAAGGGTCTGGTCGGTCCAAGGGGGCGCCAGCAAGGAGAACTCGAGTACCGTTTTTAGAACCCAAACCGGGAGGCTTTGAATAAATAGAGCCTACCCCAAAACCACATTCCAAAACCTAGGACATTTCTTTCCTAACCTTTTTATTTTTTATGTTTTTTCATTTACCATTTATTTTTATTTATTTTTATCTATTTCTATTTTACTAACCTTTTTGCGTTTGTGTTTGTTTTTAGCATTTGCATCATAACAAAAGGCCATTGATCCCTAAAAAGGTGTTTATTAAAACTCAAATAATCTGAATTTATGGACAAAGGTGTCGTAATACAAGAGATTGAAAACGCTGAGGCACGACTATGGTCCGAGAAGACTCAAAGTGAAAAGGGAGACAGTCTTCAAGGAAGCTATGTGTCAGAGTTGGTTCGCTACACCCCTATCAGCCTAAAACAAAACAATGTACAAGAGCTTCGAGATATCTGGGATAGTTGGAAGAATGATCTGAGACAGAAGTTCAGCCAACGGTACGGTGACATTGCACTCTTGCTTCATGTTAAAATTGATGAGCCCTTAATCAGAGCCATGATCCAATTCTGGAACCCGGGATATAGTTGCTTCACTTTTAACCAAGAGGACATGGTGCCTACCATCGAAGAATACACTACACTGCTGCACTGTGAAAGCATCAAGCTTGAGCGAGCCTACATTAAACACATCAAAAGTCAGCCCTTCAAGAATGCACTGGCCAAAGTTGCAGGAGTAGATGAGAAATGGGTAATCGATCGGACTCAGCGTAGAGGCAGTGGAGAAGGAATTGAATGGATCCACATAAAGCAACTAATGAAAAACCACCCTGATGAGTGGAAGACTATAGACCTTTTTGCACTGGGTCTGTACGGTTTGATTATTTTTCCGAAAGCCTTGGGGTGCATTGACGCTGCCGTGGTGGAACTATTTGAGCAACTTTCTAAACGAGTTAACCCAGCACCAGCCATCTTGGCCGAGACCTTTCGATCGCTCAACCATTGCCGAAGAACTGGCGGAGGAAGATTTACCGGGTGTATTCAGCTCCTTCAGGTCTGGATTCACAGCCACTTCTGGAAGACTAACGGGGTTGCCTACCGCCGTTTCAGCACCACCTATTCACCTCTAGGTGAATTTATTACCTTGAAATGGCATGAAGGCGCTTCGAAAGAAAAATGGATGAAGGTCTTTACGCATCTTCAAGACCGAGATATCGTCTGGAGAGCCCCTTGGTTATTCCTCAGTGATGTTCTTTTTCGATGTGGTGACTCCGACACTGTGACCTTACTTGGACTTTGGGGAGCAGTTGGGTATGCTCCGCTATTATCGCTTAGACAATATGGGGCACGTCAGTTTGTCCCAGCAACGTGCGGGTTAGCTAGGTCAGAGTTTGAGTATCACGGCGATAGCTATAAGAAGATGGTCAAAGAAGCAGCCGATTCCTGGAGGAAAGTATTCCGGATGGATGTTGTAGCTGCCAGAAGCATGCTCACTCCGGATTATGTGGAGTGGCGAAGATTGAGAAAGAATGACAATATCCCTGTGCCAGACTGTGATGACACCCGGACCATGGAAGAACATCTCAGGCATGTCCCTTCTGAACTCGAGATAGCCAAGACCGAGTTTGAAGCCGTGAATAATGAGCTGAAGCAAAGAATAAAGGAACTTGAAGCTGAACGTTATCAGTGGAAGCTTGATGTTGACTCTCAGAAAGATCGGGCAGAAAAACTGGAAAAAGAACAAAAAAGAGTCCGTTTTGAGCTCGAAGACTTGAGAAAAGGGTATCAAGATAAGGTCAAGGATAATTCCAAGTTGAAGGTAACCTCTGAATACTGGAAAGACGAAGCTCATAGCCTGAAAAGGAAGTTTGAGGGGCCTGATGAGAAAGCTTGGAAGGAACAGATGAAGACTGCCCAAAGACGCTTGGCAGATAGTCAATATCAGAACCAGCGCTTGAGAGTTCGGATAGCTGACTTAGAAAAACAACATGAGAAAGATGGCAGAACAATAGCTGAGTTAGAAGCTATTGTAGATGGGTTCAAGAAGCAAGCAAACGAGCTTCAGATAGTGCCTTTCGATGGAGGATTACAATGGCGTTTCCGTTGGGAACAAGCACAGCGAAGGGTGAGGGCCCGAGACGCAACCATCCGAGATTTCCTGGATCAAGTGCAAAAAGCAGCCCGTCATCTTCACGGCCTAGCCAGGGAAGCTGGTGTGGTTCGACAAGGCATTCAACCAATGACAGATGAAGGCAGAAGACTTGTCAACCTACTGGAAGCTGTTCGGGGTCTAGAGGATTTAGTCCGAATGTACCTTTAATCTGTTTTTCTTTTATGTCTCTTAAAAGATAAGACATTTTTGTCTGAACAAGGGTTATTTATAATAATGAACACTTTTCTGGATCAATGCCTCCAATTGCATACATCATGCATTGCATTTCTTGCATTTTATATTTCATGTCTGTTTATTTTATGTTTTTTTCATGTTTTTACATTCGTATTAACTAACAGAACATGTCTCAGACACCGAGCTTACCACCGCAAGCATCAGATACACATCACCCGCACAATACTCGAGCAAAAAAAAGACAAATGGAAGCCAGAATGGAGAAAATCGAAGAGCACATGGCAAGACTTCAAAAGGAACTAGAAGATAAGATGGCTCAGAACAGTGAAAGTACTCTTGAGTCCATCAAGAAAAATCAGGAGTCCTTGGTCGACCAAATCGTAGCCAAATTGTCAGGTCTACAGCAAGCTAGTGCATCAGGGGGCATCTCTTCCGAGGGGGTGGCCATACCACCAACCCCGCAAGCGGTTCTCTCACCCGGAATATTACCCGGGGACGCATCTGCTACTAAAGGGAAAGCAGCACTACCCGGGGACTCATTCGTTACCAAAGCGAAAGTTGCACCTGCTGTGAAGATACAAACTTCTACAATCATCCCTGATGATCATCCGGATGATTATCACGTCCCAGACTTTGACGAGGAAGATAAAGCTAAAAAGATGGAAGAAAAGATAAAAATATTAGAAGATCAAATAAAGATGGTCCAGGGAGACCGTGATTATTCTAGAGTGGACGCAATGGAGCTGAGCCTAGTTCCAGACTTGGTGCTTCCCCCAAAGTTTAAAGTTCCTGAGTTTGAGAAGTTCGACGGGAACAGTTGCCCTTCAGCCCATATTACTATGTTCTGTCGAAAAATGACAGGATATGGCGGGAATGACCAACTCCTGATCCATTGTTTTCAAGAGAGCCTGTCCGGTTCAGCTATTCGGTGGTACAACCAGCTTAGCCGAACTCATATCAAGACGTGGAAAGACTTAGCCAAGTCTTTCTTGGAGCAGTATAAGCATATCAACGATATGAGACCAGACCGGGTCATGTTACAAAGCCTAGAGAAGAAACACAATGAGAGTTTCCGACAGTACGCACAGAGATGGAGGGATTTATCTGTGCAAGTTCATCCACCCTTGGATGAAAAGGAAACAAGAAAGCTGTTTGTACAGACCTTGAAGGCACCTTACTTCGGGCACTTGGTAGCAATAACGTTAGAAAGTTTCTCAGATTTAGTCATGGCCGGTGAAATGATCGAGTTGGCCATTAAACAAGGAAAGATTGAGGGAGGAAACTCCAGTAAAAAACCTCCCATGAAGAACAAAGAGCGAGAGATCAAAAATGTAAACACCTACAGTGTCAGCAAGGGGGTTACGATCTCAAGCTCAAATTCCACAGCAGCTGTACCATCCGGTACTTCTAGACAGAACCAGAGAGAACCAAGAAGAGAAAGGGAAAGGGAGCAGTTTGACCCCATTCCCATGTCGTATAAAGAATTATACCAACAGCTCTTCGATACTCATGCAGTGTCGCCTTATCCTATGAATCCAATAAATCCCCCTTACCCGAAATGGTATGACGAGAACGCTCACTGCGAATACCATGGCGGTGTGCAGGGGCATTCGATTGAAAGTTGTCTCGCATTCAAAAGACTTGTGCAACGAATGCGAAACAAAAATTGGATCACTTTCAACTCCGGAGCACCAAACGTTGCCCAGAATCCCTTGCCCAATCATCAGGAGACAGGAATCAATGCCGTTACTACCGAAGGGGGCAGGAAAGTTAAATTGAGTGTTTCAGAGATCAAATCTCCTTTGGCTTGGGTATGGAGCCAAATGGTGAAGGTAGGGCTTCTTGCACCATATCCAGATACGACAGAAAATGAAGATGGTAACCATTGTTGTTACCACAACGAAGAAGGACATAAAGTACAAGATTGCCCAGAGTTCAGATCGTTAGTCCAACTCATGATGAACCAGAAAGAGTTGGATTTTACGAAGAAATTCAAGATTCTTTGGAAGCAGATGTTTGTGCCACCGGAGAATCATCAGATAGAAAATTTGGTAGGGGTAGTCCTTTGATAATTATCCCTAAGGCAAGCATGACAGTGACAATACCCGCCAAGGTGGTAATCTCCGCACCTCGGCCTTTTCAATATAAGGACAATCGGCAAGTGCCATGGAAGTACGAGTGTCAGGTGAGTACTTCCGGAGGAGGTAATAGTAAAGTGGGGCAAAGACCACTGGAGCCGTTCAAAGAAGATGTACTAGTTGTCAATGAACCTATAAAGGAGGAAGAAGCTAAAGAGTTTCTCAAGATCTTGAAGCACAGCGAGTACAACATCGTAGAACAGCTCCATAACTTACCTACACGTACTTCAATGCTAGCGCTATTTTTAAGCTCGGAAGCACACCGAAAAGCGTTGTTGAATGTCCTTAATCAAACATTCGTACCACAGAACATACCAGTCAGCAAGATGGATCGACTGGTGAACAATATTCAAGCTGATAATCTCATCTCGTTTTCAGATGATGAGATTCCATCAGGAGGAAGAGGCCGAACGAAGGCGTTACACATTACTACCTACTGTAAGGGGCACGCTTTACCAAGTGTCTTAATCGATAATGGTTCAGCCCTGAACGTGATGCCTTCGATTACATTGAAGAGGCTACCAATAGATACCTCTCATATGAGAGCTTGTCAGAATGTGGTCCGAGCATTTGATGGGACCAAAAGAGAGGTAATCGGAAAGATTGAGGTACCATTGACCATTGGACCAGCCACCTATGATGTTGAGTTCCTTGTGATGGATATCATGCCGTCCTATAGCTGTCTTTTGGGAAGGCCGTGGATTCATCAAGCAAGTGCAGTACCCTCAACGTTGCACCAGAAAGTTAAATTTGTCATTGACGGGGCCTTAGTAATTATCAACGCTGAGGAAGATATCGTGGCAAGCGTGACCACGGAGGCTCCATACATCGAAGTAGACGAGGAAGCAGTAGAATGTTCGTTCCGCTCCTTGGAGTTTGTGAATGCCACATTCGTGGCAGAAGGAAAGAGAATCCCAAGACCTCGACTCTCCAAATGCACAAGGATGGAGATCAAGCAAACCCTAGGCCGAGGTGCCAGAACCGGGAAAGGTTTTGGGAAATATTTGCAAGGGATGATCAATCCTGTCCCTCCTATCTCAAAATTAGACCAATTTGGGCTCGGTTTTCAGCCCAGTTATCATGAAAAGAGAAAGGAGATCCAAAAGAACCGGGAGAGAAGGTTGGCCAGATTGACTGGAAACAAACTCCAATGGAAGCCTATGACATTCCCGCCGCTCTTCAAAACATTCAAGTCAGGTGGTTATGTCTTTGAGACCACCATATCCGAGTTAGAAACGGCTCTGGAAGATCTGAACGTTAATGCCGTGACCACAGAAGATGTTGACAACGGAGATAGATCCAGGATATGGCCTCTGCCACATGGGTTTGTACCTAGCAATTGGTCGGTGGAGGAACTACCTGTGGTTTACAAGAATCTTTCAGAGTAATATTCGAACTATCCCTATTTGCCTATACCCGGGGCAATAGGTGATCTTTTGTAAGGGTGAATAAATATTTTGTTTAAGTTTAATAAATGATGCATTTTTCTTCTCTATGGCAAACAAATTTTTCTTTTATTCATTATCTATTTCCTTCATTCCAGTACTTCATTTCCAGTTACTCTCAAAGTTAGTTCTTGACCGTTCCGTGTGGGATATTATCCTCTCACACATGCATATCTTCTTCCTTTCAGGTTCCCAGATAACGATAATGTGGGCACGGATGATCCTGATCCAGAGGTGGATTTTGAATCAACCATTTGTCTTGGGGAATTTGATGAATGCGATAATGAAGAGGAATACAACTTGCCTACCGAATTGTTGAGAATGATATAAAAAGAAGAAAAGCAAATACTGCCACATGAGGAGGCGATCGAAATCATAAATTTGGGCACTGAAGAAGATCGAAAGGAGGTTAAAATCGGCACAACTCTTTCGACTGAAGCAAGAAAAAACCTGATAGTCTCACTTCAGGAGTACAAAGATGTGTTTTCTTGGTCGTATCAAGACATGCCGGGACTAGACACAGATATGGTAGTTCACAAACTGCCAATCAAACCAGAATTCAAACCTGTGCAGCAAAAACTAAGAAGAATGCGACCAGAAATGCTCCTTAAGATCAAGGAAGAAGTCAAGAAGCAATTTGATGCCGGTTTTCTCCAAGTAGCCAAATACCCTGAGTGGGTGGCCAACATAGTGCCTGTGCCAAAGAAGGACGGGAAAGTACGCATGTGTGTTGATTACCGGGACCTTAATAAGGCCATTCCCAAGGACAACTTTCCTCTGCCACACATAGACACTCTGGTGGACAATACGGCCGGGAACGCCTACTTTTCACTCATGGATGGATTTTCGGGGTACAATCAGATCAAGATGCATCCCGAAGACATGGAGAAGACCACTTTCGTCACAATGTGGGGAACTTTCTGTTACAAAGTGATGCCTTTCGGATTAAAGAATGCTGGGGCAACATATCAGAGAGCTATGGTGACCCTGTTCCACGACATGATGCACAAAGAAATCGAGGTTTATGTCGACGACATGATTGTCAAGGCACAGACCGAGAGTGAACATGTCAAGAATCTGAAGAAGCTCTTCCAGAGATTGAGAAAGTTCCAGCTGAGACTAAACCCTAGCAAGTGTACCTTCGGGGTAACATCTGGAAAACTACTAGGCTTTATAGTCAGCAGGAGAGGCATACAGGTCGATCCTGATAAGGTTAAGGCTATCCAGAATCTACCTCCACCACGAACCCAAAAAGAAGTCCGAGGTTTTCTGGGTAGACTAAACTACATAGCTCGGTTTATCTCTCAGTTAACCGACAAATGTGACCCCATCTTTCGTCTCCTCTGAAAGAATAGCCCTGGAGCATGGGATAAAAACTGTCAGATTGCATTTGAGAAGGTAAAAGAGTACTTGTCTCACACTCCTATCCTGATGTCCCCTATCCCAGGAAAACCTCTGTTTTTGTATCTCTCCATATTCGAGAACTCCATGGGGTGTGTTCTGGGTCAACACGACGAATCTGGGAAGAAGGAAAGAGCCATCTACTACTTAAGTAAGAAGTTCACCGATTGCGAGGTCCGATATCCTCCTATTGAGAAGGTTTGTTGTGCCCTGGTATGGGCTACAAAAAGACTTCGACAATACATGTTGTATCACACCACTTGGCTGATTTCCAAATTAGACCCGCTGAAATACATGATGGGTGTACCTGCTCTATCCGGAAGGTTAGCCCGATGGCAGATGCTTTTGTCTGAATTTGACATCGAATACGTGAGCCAAAAAGCGGTAAAAGGCAGCGCCATATCTGATTTTTTGGCAAGCAGAACTGATGAGAGCTATGTGCCGCTGGACTTTGATTTTCCAGACGAGGACTTAATGGCCATATCTTTAGGGGAAGCAAGCATTTTAACGGACGGTTCCTGGAGAATGCACTTCGATGGGGCATCAAATGCACTAGGACATGGCATCGGGGCAATTCTAGTCTCCCCAGAAGGGAGTCACTACCCATTTACCAGCAGACTGAACTTTGATTGTACCAATAACATGGCAGAATATGAAGCCTGTGTCTTGGGAATTCGGGCTGCACTGGGGCAAAATATAAAGACTTTACGGGTGTATGGAGACTCAGCCTTAGTAATCTATCAGCTCCGAGGAGAGTGGGAAACCAAGGATATAAAGCTGTTAGAGTACCGAAAACTAGTGTTGGATATGCTCGAAGAGTTCGACGAAGTCACCTTCCACTACGTGCCTAGAGAAGAAAATCAAATGGCTGACGCTCTAGCTACCTTAGCAGCCACGTTCAAGGCTGGCGGGGAGTCTGAAATGATGCCAATTAACATGCAGTCGTATGAGTACCCAGCTCATTGTTACCAAATTGAAGAAGTGAAAGACGCTAAGCCTTGGTACTACGACATTCTGCAGTATATCAAGCATCGGAGTTATCCAGAAAAAACCACTGAAATCGAGAAGAGAACCCTTAGAAGGTTGGCAGCTGGATATGTCCTTGACAGAGAGGTTTTATACAAGAAAAGCCATAACCAAGTTCTGTTAAGGTGCGTCGATGCTGAAGAGGCAAAAATGATAGTGGAAGAAGTACATGATGGGGTTTGTGGAGCGCATGCAAATGGGCATATGATGTCAAGACAAATAATGAAATGCGGATATTTTTGGTCCACACTGGAAAGTGATTGCATCAACTATGCTAGGAGATGTCGTAAATGTCAGATTTATGGAGACAAGATAAATGTTCCACCCCATCCGCTTCATGTAATGACGTCACCATGGCCTTTCTCTGTGTGGGGAATGGACGTTATCGGGCAAATCCATCCGAAGGCTTCGAATGGTCACAGTTTCATTCTCGTAGCAATTGACTATTTCACGAAATGGGTAGAGGTTGCGTCATACGCCAGTGTCACTCAATCCACTATTTGCAAGTTTCTGAAGAAAGAAATTATATGTCGGTATGGTCTACCTGAAAGGATTATCACCGATAACGCAACAAACTTGAACAACAAGATGATGAGTGCTGCTTGCGAACAGTTCAACATAAAACATCACAATTCCACTGCTTACAGACCAAAGATGAACGGAGCAGTAGAAGCAGCAAACAAAAATATTAAGAAGATAGTGGAAAAAACAACTGAAACTTACAAAGACTGGCATGAGAAGTTGCCTTTTGCTTTGTTCGCTTATCGAACCTCGGTACGAACTTCGACTGGGGCAACTCCATTTTCACTAGCCTATGGAATGGAAGCAGTGCTACCCATTGAAGTCGAGATTCCGTCTCTCAGGGTCTTGTCAGAAGTCAAACTGGATGATGCAGAGTGGGCACAATCCAGATATGATCAGCTTAATCTGATAGATGAAAAAAGACTGAAAGCCATTCATCATGGTCAAATCTATCAGAAACGAATGATCCGAGCACATGACAAAAAGGTGCGCCCGAGAATATTCCGTGAAGGGGACCTAGTGCTAAAAAGAATTTGGCCAGTCCAGAAAGATTTCCGAGGAAAATGGACGCCAAATTGGGAAGGACCTTATGTCGTGAAGAAGACTTTCTCCGGAGGAGCCCTTATCCTGGCTGAAATGGACGGACCTGAGCTGCCACATCCCATTAACTCGGACGCAGTCAAGAAATACTTCGCTTAGGATGAAAACCCGAGAGGGCGTCCTAAGTTGGAAAAAAACAAAGAAAAAAAACAAAGAAAAAAACAAAACAAAAAAAAAACAAAAAGAGAAGAACGTTTAGGGTGAAAACCCGAAAGGGCACCCTAAATTGAAAAAAGAAAAAGAGGAAAAAAGAAGAGAAAATAAGGTGGGTTCAAGATGAAAACCCGCAAAGGGCATCTTGCAACCAAGGATGGGTCCAAGTTGAAAACCCGGAAAGGGCGATTTGGATATTAACGATGGAAACATCCCGGCACATGAATCTTCTACGAACTCAACAAATCGGAGAAATGTTGCACCCTCCCAAACGTTGTCACATTTTCAAAGATCCTTTGGCAAAGGCTGCATTCAAAGTCACCAAACGGCTTTTCAACTCAGAAGTGCCCACGTTATCGAGATCTAAGACATTCATTTACACATCATTGTGTATTCGTCTTCTAGAATGTTTGCCATGTATTATTTGTTCTTCTCCTCCCTTATGAATAAAGACCATCTTTCCTCCAATTCCTTTCGAGCATCTTGAATTAGATTTAAACCTAATGGTTTATTTATTTTTTATGAAAGATAATCGCATATTACTGTGCAAAGATTCATTGAAAAGTACAGGTACCCAGAAGCCGATCAAGGCTCATGCACATGCTTGAGATGGTAGAGGAGCATCTCCAAAAAAAAAAAAAAAAAAAACCCAGAATGTGCACATCAGATTCAGACATTTGAAGAATTCAAGATCAGAGATCAGAACTTCAAGCTTTCAAAATCAAGAGTCAACAACGACAGGCCACCGGAAATCAAGATTTCTCTCCAGAGCCCAGAATAACATATGTTGCCCATACATTTTTAGGCATACCTAAGAGCATGACATCCATACCATCGCATATATGCACATCTTTGCAGGTTTTACCCAGAGCCAATTTCAACTTCACAACGAAGGATATTGGACTCCAGACAACGCAAGTTCAACTTCACGACGAAGGGACCGCTGGTTGTCCACAAAAATCTCTCAATTTCAGAGCCAATTTCAACTTCACAACGAAGGATATTGGACTCCAGACAACGCAAGTTCAACTTCACGACGAAGGGACCGCTGGTTGTCAACAAACATTTCTCAATTTCAGAGCCAATTTCAACTTCACAACGAAGGATATTGGACTCCAGACAACGCAAGTTCAACTTCACGACGAAGGGACCGCTGGTTGTCAACAAACATTTCTCAATTCCAGAGTCAATTTCAACTTCACAACGAAGGATATTAGACTCTAGACAACGCAAGTTCAACTTCACGACGAAGGGACCGCTGGTTGTTAATAAACAATTTTCCAATATCAGAGCCAATTTCAACTTCACAACGAAGGATATTGGACTCCAGACAACGCAAGTTCAACTTCACGACGAAGGGACCGCTGGTTGTCAACAAACATTTCTCAATTTCAGAGCCAATTTCAACTTCACAACGAAGGATATTGGACTCAAGACAGTATAGGTTCAACTTCACGACGAAGGGACCGCTGACTGTCAACAAACATTCCTCAATTTCGGAGCCAATTTCAACTTCACAGCGGAGGATATTGGACTCGGAACAATATTTGGATTTCAATTTCACGACGAAGGATTTCGTACTTAGAATTTTCCAGTTTTGACTCAACCTCAGGACGAGGGAGTCATTTAGTGTTTTGAATTGACAAACCAATTTCAACATCGGATTTCAACTCTACGACAGAGGATATTCGATATGGACGAAATATGTGTCTTTTAATCTTTGCTCTATTTTCGTTACACGACAATGAGCAAAGAGGGGCAGCTGAAGACACTCAAATTCGTCCACCCATATTACGCTATATATATATTATCATAATTATAATACATATAATTGTTTGTTGATTTATTTGGGTACAGGTCCAATAAAAGACAATTTACAAGCCATTTGCAGCAACCCGGGCCCAGTGCAGCAGCCCAGTCTCGACCCAGTAGACCAACGACCCACACCAAATCAGCTAGGGTTTTGAAACCCTAGCTTTTCATCCCATTCCAGCGCCGCTTTGGCCGGTCAACGCTACAACTGTCCCCGAAGTCCCCACGCCTCCAACTTCCCGATTCCTCCGGCGCAAGGAAAGCATACGAAGCCAACCACCAACAACAAGCAAGGCAACGTGTTAGTTTAGGACTTCAACAACCAAACCGAGTTTTACTCGGATTAAAACTCTAAAGTAGGCTTGTATAAATACATGTAACTAGAACACTCACATGGGATCTTTTTTTTTACACTGGACGAACACACGAGATCATCACGACAGACCGCACATACAAACATTACGAGGGTTCATTAGTGAAATACAAGCAAAGTAACTTCAGAGATCGACATTTTGTAATCGTTTCGTAGCAAAATAAAGGGTAAAAGTTTCGTACCTTTCTTGTTTACTTTGTATGTATGTATTTCCTTCACTCTGGTTTGATTCTAAACAACAAAAAATGTTTTGGCCGAGGACCAAGGGGTTGCTTTTGAAGCTATTTTGCTAGATCTACGCGACCCCGAGGCCCGTTTAAAAAAACTAGTTGGATTTTTGTAACCTACGCAAGAAGACCTTTCAAAAAAACAAAAGCTTTTTCATTTTCGCCGCCGAGGACCGCGGCCAACGCCGTTCGCGGTGGCCGACGAGGCGGCATACAGTGGCCGGAGTCTGGGAACTACGGCGGCGTTCATGTGTTCATCAAGAACACATGAACCAAGCAGAGAAAAAGAGAGAAATGGGGAAGGACTCGGCTTGGAGAAGAGAGAAATGAATATTTTGATAAAAATTTGATTTTTATACTTAAACCATCCGCGTGTTTCTATCTAAAATAGGGTAAACTACCCTTTTGATCCCTGTTACCTCGAAAAGAGCCATTTTCCCCCCTCAAATCGAAATTAACCCTTAATATTGCTTTGGAATTTCGACCTCAAGCCTGCAGTTCTTTCATTTTAGTCCTTTCTCTGGATTTTAATTTTAATTATCTTTTTATATTACATTATAATATTTATATATATTTTATATTATTATTAGTTTTTTTACACTCGTATATATGTATTATTAGTATAGTATTATTTCACTTATATGTTATATTATATATATATATATATGTATATATGTACACATTTTGTATTTTACCCTATTTCTTTACTTCTTTATTATTATATTTATTTATATTATTTATTTTTTTTTATTTATTTTTTTCCCTCCCTCTTATATTTAGCTATTATATATATATGGTATTAATGTTATTATATGTTTTTATTAACTTTATTTGTTTTACTTTATACGCTATTATTTTACAATTTTTTCCCCTTCTATTATTGTTATATATATATATATTTTCTTATTTTATTTTCATTATTTTTTATTTTTTATGTACGTATTTGATTATGGTGATTTATTTTAGTTTTTAGTTTTTATTTATTTATTACTATTATATATATCTTTTTATTTTTCCCATTGTTTATATCTTTATCATTATTACCATCATATACATTATTTTTATATTCTATATTTTCCTCATCTTATTTGTTTTCCATTTTACCTTAGGTGTTTTATTTGCATTCCTTATCTAATATATGTCTTGATCTTCTAAGGGTACAATTTAAGCAATTTAAGGTAAGTAATTTGGATCATCATTTTACATTTTAATTTAAATTTATAACTTTCTTAATTAAAGACAACTGGAAATTACATAGTACCGAAAGGGCAGTTCAAGGGTGCTAATCCTTCCTTAGCTGTAACCGACTCCCGAATCCGACATATCTTTGGTAAGAAGCAGATCAGGTAAGATATAAGGTATCCGATTAACCTATTTATTTTTAAATAAATAATCGGTGGCGACTCCAATCCACATTTTTCAAGTCGAAGCCCAATCCCGGGCCCAACCGAAAGACGGTTACGACACTTAGCAAACAACATCTTATAATCGAGTGACTATTTTTATACTTTACCCTATTTAATAAAACTTCAATGTCACGTCTCTTCGACAATAATTACTAAATTATAACCTCAAAACGAACATTGCCGAAAGCTCTGGGTTTTAAGATCCCTACTTAATATAAAAGAGTTGGTGAGATATTCCTTTAAATGATAAAAAAAACGATATTAATTTTGATAAAGATAGTATGCCCATTCAATTTACGACACTTTCTCTTCCTTTATTTTTTTTTCTTTTAAATAATATATATTTAATTTATTTATATGATAAGATTCATTGCTTTGGGAGGGCAAAAACACCCTCCCCACACTCCATCCATACCTTTTATTTGTCGGTGCAATTCTCTTTATCTTTCATTACCCTAGTTATCGTTCCATACTTGTCAATTTGGCTCTTATTATTTTTAAACTAATTTTAACATTTTATGCTAATTATTATTATTATTATTATTTATTTATTTATTGTAATCAACGACAGTTTTCATCGTTTAAAGGGATACATTAATAATTTTTTGTCAAGCTTAAACGCTTAATTATATGTAAAATAATTTCAGGAGTAATATTTATTTATTTTTTCCAAAAATTCAATAATTTAGTTGTGTTTTTTATTATATTCTTGTATCAATGAATCATGATTATGTCTTCTCTTTTATCTTTGCGTTCAAAATTATCAAATTGAGAATATACTTAACTATTGGTGACATTTTAGTATATATTTTAGGTAAATAATAAATTTTATAAATTAATTTTTTTATTTTAATTATTAAAATTTTAATTTATTATTAAACTTTTAAATTGTTCATATTTTAATATTTTTTATCTCTAATTATGTGTTGACATTTCTTTGAATCACATAAGCATCAACTCAATTTCTACACCATTCATTGTGATAATCCTCCATCGTGATTGTCGTTATCAATTATTGTTAGACCTGAAATTTTTAAATCACTCTATTCTAATCTCTAAATCAAAATTCAACCTATAGTTTATTAAAAAAATTTAAATCACCTACGGTCCACTTCATCACCACCTTCCCGTTTTCATTTGTACCATTCTAATGGGTAAATTTTTTAAAATAATGCGTGAGATTTATTATTTTTAAAAAAATGTTTTTAAATTATTTACGCGAATAAGATAAATGTGGTCTTTCAATAGTTTCATCATCTTTTGTGATTCGTTTACCGATGCAGTTAGATCTATTTTTATCTATTTTTTGTTCGAACTTTTTGGTTAAACTTTATAACATTTTCTTTATATGATCGTTGCATGATCTTAAATGATTAATTTTTTTGTCAATAATTATTAATAAAATATTTTAATTATATGTTTGATTTACCTCTATTCATATAAACATCATAAGTAGTTTTAAATATTTTCTACTTTTGATAAAATTTTCTGTTTTTTTAAAATGAAAACAATGACACAAACTTAATGTTGCGGAAGACGGCTATCGAAAAGAGCAAAATCGAAACTGATAATTTGAGAAAATAAAAATGAAGATAAAAGAGACACAAAATTTACGTGGAAAACCCCTAAATAATATAGGGTAAAAACCACGGGCAACGGTAGAAGAATTTCACTATGAGAAAAAAGAAATTATAACCTCTCTCGATCTACCAATGAGAAAACAATGATAATTCTCTCTTGATAAAAAGGAGAAAACAACTCTCAAGAAACTCTCTAAATTATCTCTAGTTTTGGAATAAAGCTAGAATGCTTTGGGATGATTTTGAAGCTAAATGAGCTAGGGTATTTATAGTTGAAACTTAAGGACTAATCTTATAAATACCCATAAGTTTAATGACTAAATTGTGATTATTCCATTTAACTTTTTCAACAATTTGGTGGCCAATATTTGACCAATTTAGCCGCCCATTAATGATCCCAAATTGCCACCCCATTATGTTGACAAATGCTGCCAACTTTTAACAATCTCTCACTTGAAGATTTGATTGGAACAATCATATCTTCACATCATTCTTTATACCTTGTATCATCATGTTGCTTACGTTTTTGTCAGGCCACAAGAGGGTCGACACCAGCTAAATTTATCAGCGTTGATTGCCTTCGTCATGAAATCAGCTATATTGTCTTTGGTATGGATCTTCTGCATATCTACCGTCTCTTCTTCCACCTTTTCACGAATGAAATGGTATTGAACTCGTATGTGCTTTGTCCTTGAATGAAATGTTAAATTCCTTGCTAGATGCAAGGCGCTTTGAATGTCACAAAACAGAGAGACATACTCTTGATTGTGCCCAAGCTCCTCCAATAGCATCTTCAACCAAATTGCTTCTTTACTGGCTTGTGTAGCTGTTACATATTCTGCCTCTGTTGTGGATGTAGCCACAACTGACTGCAATTTTGAAACCCAGCTTACAACTCCACTAGCAACTTTGAACACATATCCTGTAGTAGATTTGATTTTATACAAATCCCCTGCATAGTCAGAATCTACATACCCATTGATTAGTAAATTTGATCCTCCGTAACATAATGCAACATTTGAGGTCCCTTTGATGTATCTCAAGATCCTCTTTACTGTATTCCAATGCTCTTTGCCTGGATTCGCCATGTACCGACTAATCACTCCCACTGCTTGTGCAATGTCTGGTCTTGTGCATATCATAGCGAACATTAAATTTCCCACTGTTGATTCATACGGTACTCGAGACATCTCCATCCTCTCTTTTTCACTGCTAGGACTCATACTGGAGGATAATTTGAAGTTAATAGGAAGAGGGGTAGAAATTGGCTTACAATATTGCATGTTGAATCGTGACAAGATCTTCTTCAAGTAATTCTTTTGTGAAAGCCAAATCTTCCTATTACTTCTGTCTCGGTGAATTTGCATTCCTAGAATCTTGTTTGCTGATCCCAAGTCCTTCATTTCAAATTCCCTAGCCAGTTGTGCCTTCAATTCTTCAATATGATCTTTGTTGGGTCCTGCAACCAACATGTCATCCACATACAACAACAATATAATAAAATCGTTATCACCAGACCTCTTGAAATAAGCACAAGGGTCTGCATTAAGTCTGTTGTATCCAAGGCACATAATGAAGGAATCAAATCTCTTATACCAACACCTCGGCGCCGGCTTTAGAGCGTACATAGATTTGTTCAACCTGCAAACCAAGTTCTTCTTTTCTTTTTCTTCAAAACCTTCAGGCTGGAGCATATAAATCTCTTCTTCAAGATTTCCATGAAGAAAAGCTGTTTTAACATCTAGTTGCTCTAGATGTAAGTTAAATGTAGCACACATTGCCAAAACTACTCGAACTGTTGTTAGTCGAACCACAGGAGAAAATATTTCATTGAAATCAATACCTTCTTTTTGAGCATATCCTTTGACCACCAGTCTTGCACGATACCTCTCAACTTGATCATCACTATTTCGCTTGATTTTGAAGACCTATTTGTTACCAATTGGCTTCCTTCCTTGTGATAGTGGCACAAGGTCCCATGTATTATTTTTATGAAGGGCTTCGATTTCTTCTTACATCGCCATCATCCACAGTGAAGCATCTGAGCTGTTTATTGCCTCCTGGTATGTTGATGGCTCACCGTCCTCTATTAAAAGGCAGTATGCAATATTACCTTCTATAACATAATCTGAGTGCCAATTGGGACGTCTTCTCACACAATCTGATTGACGAGTTGTTGGAGCTTCAGAACTCTCTGGTTCTTGCTCATCATGTGCTGGTTCTACTTCAGAAGAATCTCATTGTTCAAACTCATTTTCCACATGTATCTGTGTAGTCTCTGACTTTTCAGCGCTACCATCTTTTTCTTTTCTTTGTAGCTTATCTTCTACAAAGATAACATCCCTGTTAATGATCACTTTGCGGGCAGTGAGATCCCACAAGCGATACCCCTTTACACCATCAGCATACCCCAAGAATTTACATTTCCTGGATTTTGGATCTAGCTTTGAAATTTCTTGGGAGTTGTACATCACGTACACAATACTTCTAAATACATGGAAGTTTAAATAATCAATTGGTTTACTAGTCCACATATCCATTGGTGTCTTCAACTCTATTGCAGTTGATGGAGCTCGATTCACCAAATAACAGGCGGTATTGACTGATTCTGCCCATAATGATTTTTCTAGGCCTGCATCCCTCAACATTGCTCTTGTTCTTTCTAACAAGGTTTTGTTCATCCGCTCTGCCACTCCATTTTGTTGAGGAGTGTTTGCCACTGTGAACTGTCTTTTGATGCCTTCTTTCATGCAAAAGTCATCAAATTCTTTGCTTGTGTATTCTCCTCCATTATCTGTTCTGAAACACTTGATCTTATTTCTAGAATCAAGTTCAACCCACGCTTTAAAGTTTTTGAAAGTTGAAAACACATCTGACTTCTTCTTAATAGGGTACACCCAACATCTCCTGGAGTAATCATCAATAAATGAGATAAAATATTTTGCTCCACCTAGGGATATAACGGGTGCTTGCCATACGTCAGAATGAACCAATTCTATAACACTTTTGCCTCTAGAATTTGACGTGTTGAATTTCAACCGGTGCTGTTTACTTGTTATGCAATGCTCACACAAAGGAAGTGTTACCTTTGTTAAGCCTGGAAGTAGCTTTTGCACCACAAGAACTTTCATTCCTTGTTCTGACTTGTACATGAGGCAACAGAGGCTTCTGCTTCTAGCAAAGTCTCTCCCTTCAGCATGTACAAGTTTGAAGCTATCTTTTCGCCTTTCAACACCACAAGCGCTCCACGGAGCACCTTCATGATTCATTTCCGTGTTTCAATCTTGCTTGCATTATTATCCAACAATCCGTAGGATAATAAATTTTTCTTTAGGTCTTTCACGTGCCGCACATCTCGAACAACTTTAATTGTTCCATCGTACATCTTCAATTTATGGTTCCCACGTCGATGATCTCTAAGGCATGATCATTGCAACTATACACAGATCCTCCTGATACAAGTTCATAATGATGGAACCATTCTCTTCTTGAGGTCATGTGATATGTTGCTCCTGAATCAATGAGCCATATATCTACAAATCTTTTTCTACCTTCCACGGTGGTTGACACTTCACAGCATAGAGCATCTCTATCATTTGAAGTGTTTGCGGTATTGCCTTGTGGATTGGAGTTTTTATTTAGACTCCAACAATCCTTCTTCAAGTGACCCTTCTTTCCACAATTGTAGCACTTTAAATTCTTCTTGCTTTTCGACTTCGATCTACCATGTTTGTGACTGCTGCTTTGACCACGTTCTGTTGATCTCCCTCTCATCGTTGTCAACGCTTCTGCTTGTTGCAGATTTACTTGTCTGTCTTCCTTGTTCTTGAGCCGATTTTCTTCTTATAGAATAGCAACTGCAACATCATCGAAGACTAGACTAGTGACATTACTGTTTGTCAAGTTGATGATGAGTTGATCATACGAATCCGGTAGACTTTGAAGTAAAAGTTCAGCACGTTCTTGTTCTACTATTTTACAGCTTAAGGATGTAAGCTGAGAAAATAAAGTGTTCAGTGTATTTAAGTGCTCTGTCACTGAAGTAGATTCTAACATCCGGAGAGTGTACAATTTCCTCTTAAGGAAAATTTTATTGTGCAACGATGTGGCCTCGTACAATTTGGTGAGATGATCCCATATCTCCTTAGTTGTTTTCTTCTCCTCAATGCTTGACAATACTTCATTTGCTAATGCTAGATGAAAGTTTGTCATAGCATTCACGTCCATTTCGATCCATTTGTTGTCGTTTGTGAAATTTACCGACCTTTCACTGATAGCTGCTAGACAACCGTCTTTCCTCAGGATGGCATTCATCTTCAATTTCCACAATGAGAAATTTCTCCCATTAAATTTTTCAATATAAAATTTCGTTGCCATAGCTTCTATTACGGATAACTCTCACTATTTCACTATTGTGAATAGTTCTCTGGAATCTTCAAAGAATGAGTAATACCTTCTTACTTTCTTATGTTGGATGATCCACCTTTTGGTGGCAACCACAAAGACGATAAGCATATATTACACACTCAAATCTGGCTCGGGTACCAATTGTTGCGGAAGACGGCTATCGAAAAGAGTAAAATCGCAATTGATAATTTGAGAAAATAAAAATGAAGATAAAAGAGACACAAAATTTACGTGGTAAACCCCTAAATAATATAGGGTAAAAACCACGGGCAATGGTAGAAGAATTTCACTATGAGAAAATAAGAATTACAACCTCTCTCGATCTACCAATGAGAAAACAATGATAATTCTCTCTTGATAAAAAGGAGAAAACAACTCTCATGAAACACTCTAAATTTTCTCTAGTATTTGAATAAAGTTAGAATGTTTTGGGATGATTTTGAAACTAAATGAGGTAGGGTATTTATAGAGAGTACATCTAGATGGATTCCACGTGTTTGTCTATGGTTATGGTCACGATGTTATTGACTTTTGGGGTGACTTAAAATAATGATTTTTTAATATATATTTATTTTTTTAAAAAAAGTTTGATTCGCGTAAAAATTATTATTAAAAGAAATACTTTTTCCTCCGAAATTGTATATTCATTTTTGGTTCATGAAAAAGATCATTATCATGTAATAACTTATTATCAATAGTGATATTTTTTGTTTAAATGACGAAAATATCATTAATTTCGAATTCTTAAATACTACACAATTTTCGTTACATTAGACAAGAATACTCCAAGAATAATAAATTCTTTTCCTATAGATGTATCATTCTCAATTATATTATTCATGATTTACTCAAAATGGTAAACGTAATAATAATATTATTAAAAAATTAAATTAGTAAAATATGAATAAATTTGAGTAATTAAATTTATTTTCTATTTTTAATATTTAATATATTGATCATTTATAATTTTATCAGGTAAAACTAATATTATTGTACAACATATAATTATTCAAAATAATATCCAACTTTAAGTTATTAAAAAATAGATTTTATAAAAAAATATCTTTGTCCACTCGAGATCATAATATTATTTTTTTTATAATATTATATTATATATAAAAAATATGATACTTATGAAAATTATTTAAAAATATAAGGTTGATATACTAATTATATTAATTATATAATAAATGTATTTTTTTTTTAAATTAGATAGTGTAACAGTTATAATAGGTAAACTACTAAATTGGTCACTTATATTTTATATTTGTACACTTTTACTCACCAAATTCAAGATGTTAAATTTTGGTCACTTACGTTACCATTTTATTAAGTTTTGATCATTGATATATTGAATGTCATTAGTTTGGTGATGTAACATATTAATAAAATAGTTTAATTTTTGTTTTAATCATTGCATTTCAGATAAAATACTAATTATGAGCCTTTTTGTAAATTAGAAACAGTTTAGGTACAATATTTTAATTCAACTTTTTAAAATATGGTTTTCTTTATCTTTGCTGAAACTCTACCTCCCCTCCGCTGCTCCTGCTTGTGGCTTTTCATTTGCCTCCTTGTAACCCAGCTTATGACGACACTGCACCAGCACCATAGATGGCGGGGTGCAAAAGCTTTGGTGCGTGGCTAAGCTTAGTGTTCCTTCCGAGACTCTACAGGGAATGTTATTGCTGCTGCTATTTGTTTGTATATAAATGTATTTGTAATTAATGGGTAGTCTATCGTCGCCGGAAATGAGAATGGGGAGATAAGAACAATTATTACGAGCGAAGAAACGGAAAAATCCACCTTATGCTTTAGCAGCGGAAGAGAATAAGCATGGCTTAGTTGCGAGTGAATCATCACTTTACAGACTATGGGATAGAGGAGATCTTCTCAAAAGATTATCAACTTTCAAATCCATCACTTGGTTTGCTAAGCCAAATGGAAACTGTTTCTGTCCGGACACCATCGTTGCTTATGCTTATTATGCTTTCAACAATTACTGACAGAAGACCTAGAGAAATGGAGGAACTTGCAATTTTGCAGGCACTGTTATGATCATCAATGCTGACCTAAGTACATTAGACACTCTTGCCCTCAAATTTAAGGGCTCTTGTCCTTGCTTTCTTATGAAAGTTGTTTATTTACAACATGGTTTTATTGTCGTTTCAAGTTTTCTTCGATGTCAATTTAATCTCTGTTGAATAATGGAGAATGCTGGTTTTGTTGCAGGGGAGGTAAAGTTTCGGCGGAGATGAAGAAAAACATATTTCAAAAAGGTTAAATTACAAAGTTGTCCTTAAACTATTTTGAGTTTAAAAAAAAATCTCATGATTAGTATTTTATCTAAAATTCAGGGGTTAAAATAAAAAGTAAACCATTTTATTGACATATCACGTCATCAAACTAACGATAGTCAATGTCTTAATGATCAAAACTTAATAAATGATAATGTAAATGACCAAAACTCAACTTTTTAAAATTTAGTGAGTAAAAGTATACAAATATGAAACGTAAGTGAACAATTCAATAGTTTACCCATTAAAATATTTCTATGAATTTTCATTTAAATACTTATAATTTAATATTAGAATTTTTGTTAAAAATATATATATTACATATATAATTTAATAAAATATACATCTAAATAATTGTATATTCTTGTAATTAAATATTATAATTTTATATTTTTACTAAACAAATAAAATAAAATAATATTCTCAAAATAAAATTACACTATAATTATCTCATTTTCAAAAAAGTAATCTTACATTCAGTACAAGCTCTACAGTCCAAAACCCACCGCCATGCCCAATCTTCAAACAACCCAGAGCCCGGAAACGTTTAACTGAGCAAACCTCCTACCGAACTAGTCACCGTTACCTGAGCTCCAGTCGCTACCCTCCTTCCGCCTCCGTATTTTCTTCTTCTCCTTTCCATATCACTTCTAGATGGATATGATAATTAGGATGAACAAAGAAAAGGTTTTTTCTGATTCTGTTACATACATGTTACTTCTAGATGGATATGGGTGCTTGGGATTAATGCATTCTGCATTTGATGTTCTCAAGCGAATGTTTGATGCTGGCTGTGAGCCTTCTCATTACACATACTCTTTCTTAATAAAGTACCTATTGAACGAACGAAAGAAAAAAGACGACAGTCCTGCATTGAATATGCCTCCGAATGAAAGTTGGTTAATCATGCTGATGTTTGGAAGACAATGGAATTTGAAACTGCTCTAGAGTTATTTGATAAAATGCGTCAACATGGTTGTGTACCCAACGCTAACACTTGCAACAAGCTTATTATAGGACTTTGTAGAGTTGGACGATTTGTAGTAGCGCAAAATCTAATTGATCATAAGAGAAATCAAGGAATATCTCCTGGTGAAGATGTCTACAATTCTATACTTAGTTGTTTATGTGAGTTGGGAATGTATGATGATGCTGTGATGGTTGTGGATCTAATGATCAATTCTAGTCAGTTACCATATCCGGATTCCTACAGGCAACTGATTTGCAGATTTTATGATCAAGGGGATAAGGAAAAGGCTGAGACAACTTCTGGTAACTTGCTTCGTTGCTGTTATAATTGTGATGAAGTAGCTTGGAAGATTCTTGTCGATGGCTTGCTTGAAAAGGGGCTAGCTGATAGATGCACTGATATCTTTAAGTATCATGGAAAAAATGGGCTGCCAGCTCCACCCTAATACATATTCAATGTTAACTGAAGGAATTGGAGGAGCATAGATTCTTTGCCTTTTTGTTACTGAAAAGGAGGCCATTGCATTACTGTTCCTTCTGGATGGGCGCTTGATGCACAGATTGAAGACTGCAGCATTGTTTTTGGCATGCTGTTTTGATACATAAAACCAGTACTTTCTTCAATTGATGAATTTATACCAGGCTGGCAGCAAGGGAACAATTCTTGACACACCTTAGAATTCCTGGTCAGTTATAGAGGCAGTGACACATTTTGTTCAATCAAGGGAACCACTCTAGTTGAAAATCTTGAGGAAAGTACACATTTTCTTTTGTCATATCTGTTCAAATACTAGTGTTTTTTGGGCTCTCTATTAATCATGTTCTTTGCATTTAAATGGAGTTGTGCACAAATGATTCATACCATTGATGAAGTTATTTTTCCTGATGAACTCTGACATGTTCTTGACCTTGATATTGAAGTCTTATCTGCTAATCGACTATAGCTTACCCTTATGCCAATCTTACATAACTTGACCGGAATGTGTTTGCAGTGACGAAGTTTGGGAAGAAATGACCTGTATTTTACATTCAACTTCCATTTTTTCTTTTTGGTTCTATGGTGCAAGAGCAATGCTCAATCATTTATTTTGTGTGCACTTGTGCTAGAATGGCATAACATTTATGTCCTGAGTGGGGAGACATTCGCTTTTTCCTTCTTTTTTTTTATCAAATGAAGAAAGGAGCTTTAATAACTTTTTTCTTCTTCGTTCACAGAGTAATCCATTCAAGGATATGAAAGACGCAAACATTTACTCAAAACAGCAGTAAGCCGAGATTTTGCTACCATACACGAGAGGGATGACTAAATGGATATTATACTCCACAGGCAACTAAATAATTTTTCAACTATGTTTGTTTCCTTTTTCTCGTTTGGTTAATATCGATCATGTAAGATAATCGTCTACTTTAATTTCCTTGCAGCAGAAATCCATGCCTACCCACAAGAGCTACGACGAGCCTACTGCAATCAAACCAGTTCGAAAGCACCATACTGAACCTAGCTGGCACCATTGGTACTCACTTCAATTATCCAAAAAATCCCTTGATTTTGGCATCTAGATTAGAGGTTTCTAACTGGCTAACCCCATCTCATATGAAAAGAGAAAAGATTTGTACGGTGATAATGACATTGAACTTGGCGTACATAATGAAAATCTGTGGAAAGTGTTTAAGGTTGATCATACCAATTTTGTAATTGAAAGTTTTTTTCTGGGGTGACTCTAAGAAACACTGAACATCTTCACCAGTTCCTTTCAATCTGTGAAGCCGAAATATTTCCCAAACACTCCAAGGAAAATTCATCTTTGGTTGAAATTGGAAAAAAAGAAAAAGAAATCGACAATATGATGATGAGGATTAATTTCTTTATAATTAAGACCTCAAATAGGTAAATCAATACAAAGTATTCATATAAGATTAGTCTAGACTTATATATTTTATATTTGAATATGATTAAGAAATATAGTAAAATTTTCGTATCAATACGCACATCTAATCATATTTTAAACAATTTTAAGAGTTATTTGTTAAATGTTTCCTATAGTATAATAAATTAGTATACAACATTTGAAAATTATTTAAAATATTTTTTACTTTTTTAATAATTAATAATTTATTGTTTTATAGTTTGTGATATTAGTTTGCGATATTTTTTTAATTTTTTAATAACACTTTTAGTTTTTAATATATATATATATATTAATTGTTTTAAATTAATTTTTATCTTTATATTTGATTTTTTGAATATTTTTATATTTTGAATTTTAAATTTAAATTCTAAAATAACTTTTATTTTTTAAAATATTAAATAAGTTCCCGAACTTTAAAAAAAATTGATCCTCAAATTCAATCATAAAAATTAATTTAACATATTTATCATGACATTAGCCATCGTGAACCACCACACCAATCATTGTGGACTATTATATAAGTATTGTAACAATCAACGTCGTTGGTCAATAAGTTAAATTTTTTTTTCCTGAATAGGATTACATGGAATGTAAAAATGATTTGAGGTCCCGTTGGTTTTTTAAAAAAGTTTGATGTTTTAAAGTCAGTTGAAGGAAAGAAACAAACTAGAATTAATAAAATAAATAATGAACTAAAATAGTATAAAACAAAACAAGCATGAATGAAACAACCAAGTGATCAGTTTACTTAATGCTAGAATTTGCTACTATGCGCAGATCTTAGTAAAACAGTGGTCATCCGAGTATTCATCCGACGCAAAATCGAAGACTTTTGCTTCTTCGATTTGCCGCCGAAGATGAATGCGCTCAGAGGAACCTTTCCGGACCTACTGTCGGAGCGATGCACTCTGCCGCCGCTTCGACACTTTTTAGACCCGGAAAGTCCCTCGTCTCCACTCAATTTTGCCTGGTTCCTAGTAATTTCAAGCTGCAATCTTGTTACATTATCCAAACCAGCTTCCAGTTCATTTGCAACTCTGATGTTCTCTTGTTTCATGTTCAGGATCTCGCCCTGGAATCTCGCTGCTTGGTCACTTCTGAACTTGAATTCATCATCTTCAGCACTTGCTGTCAAGGCCATTGTTATTTCTTCTTGAAGCTCGCACAAAGACGAAAATCTCTCCTTCAGTTCTTCTCTTAGCGATTCGTCTTTCTCCGTCCAGACAGTCAGTTCATCGTGCACTTGTCTCAGATGTTCGGACAATTGTTTCACATCGGATTGCAGTGTATCTTTGGAACTGATACTTCCGTATTGCTTTCGTTTTGCTTCGATCTTCGAAACCTCGAAGGATAAATTTTCACTCGAGTTCTGAACATGTTTACCTCTTGGAATGTAGTGCTGAATCTGCACCAGAAATCCAAGTTCTCTTCCAGAAGTTCATCGATGTCCGCTCGGGAATTGTTTTCGATTTCTGAGGTAGTTCTAGACTTTTCGATTTCTATCATGGAATCGAAGTCTTCTTTTACTTCTTTCTCTGCATCCCGAGTTTCAATAATTAATGTTTTCTCAGAAATCACTGTTCTTGGTTCAACATTTTGATCAGCATTGTTGTTTTCTCCAAGGCCTGTTTGAAGAAGGCTTAGTTTCTCTTGTAAGGATCGAATCAATTCATCTTTCATGGCATTACTCTTATTAAGTTCTTTCAACTGCGACATCATCTCAAGCATCCCTCCCTGGTTATTTGCCTTGACTTCCTTGAGCTTCTTCTCCGTATCCTTATTCCTAAGCATTAAACTGTATTCCATCAACAAATTCTTCTCTTTGTCTTCCATTTTATGTTCTTTTGATCCGAGCTTGTCGATGTTGTTCGCTCCTGGCAAACAAGCACCTGGATCAACGTTGCCCACTGCTTTGAGGTCTTCACGTTTTTCTGAAGGTTTCGAATTTTCATGGCTAATAACCCCTCCTTCATTTGTAGAAGTAGCAACAGATTCATGCTCTTTCAGGTCGAGGTTATTGTTGTCATTCCCTTCTAATTTCTCATTGCCGCAGTTCGTAAAGCCATCATTGTGATCGAGTTTTTCTCTGGTCTCTTGTGAGTCTTTTGGTAATGAAGTTGACATCATGACAATCCCTGGTTTTGCAGCCTGAAGATCTTTGCTTCCATTGTTGTTTTCTTCCTCGGCAGACTCTTTTTCGGATTCAACGTTTGCTAGAGAATTCTCTTTAAGCTCCATGCCTGCTTTTACCATCTTCAACTTCTTTTCACCACCTTTGATCGCCTTCTCATTGGATGATTCGAATGCCATGGATGAGCTCTGGTCTTTTTCGAACTTCTCTTTGATACTAAGAACTTTTTCGGATAGGTGATCAAGACTACAATGTGCTTCAGTGAAATGGGTTTGGAGACTGTTGTTTTGATCTTCAAAACTCTGGCTCAATTCCAGAATCTCATTCAACTTCTCCTCCATCTCCCTTATCTTCTTCTTCACATCATTTTTCCCATCAATCAATGTGTCCTTATCATCTTCCAACACCTCGATCCGAGATTGAAGTATATCAATCTCAGTTCGTAGTCTCACGACGAGAAGTGACTGAGATGCGACTGCACTTTTTAAGTTGATCACATTTTTCACAAGTTCATCGATCTTCTCTGCCATCTCTGTCACACTCAAAGATCCACTGAAGAAAACCTCAAACTGTTGCTTGATCTTTTCCCTCAGAGATTCTATTTCCTTCCTCTTTTGGACATCATCATTTTCACCCGTTTCTTGTTCTAATCTTTTAAACTTTTCTTGATTGAGCTGTAACTTCTTCAAGGCATCCAATTTTTTCCTAGAAACAACAATCCTTTTCTTCTCAACTTGAGCTTCCTTGGCGGATCTCACCTGTTTGTCCTCCAGTTGAGCCAATGTATCTCTGCAAGATTTCAAAGCAGTCACTTCCATCACGATTCGAGCCTCGTCATCCGCAATCGCCTGACCTTCACCAAACTCGTCTTCCAAACTACAAAGTTGCTCGTGAATCTCTTGAATCTCATTATCTAATTCCCAATACTTCACCATTGCACACTCATGCGTGCTTCGAGCGAACTCTTTCTCGGTCTGCAACTCCAGGATCCGTTTCTGAAGTCTATGAATCGCATCAAGTCCTTCATGTATACTCAAACCAGATTTTGGAATCCAATGAATACTCCCTTTTGGTGATATGATCTTTTGTTGTTTTCTCTTGATGCCTGATGCTGCCAAGCCCTTCACATCTCCAACGGTAGGCTTCGGAACCTTGGGAACGGTAGGGACATCGCCTTTCGAGTTCTCGGCGATATGCGGAACAAAGCCTTTCGTGTTGTCAAGGACATATGGGATGTAACCACCTTTCGAGATCTCCCACGACTTCTTTGCGGACTTTGGTGATCCGGATTCATCTTCATACTCCATTGCAAACTGGAACTGCTCTGGAAAAATGGAAGCGATGGTGCTGTTTGCATTTTGGAGATCTGTGGACAAGTGATTATATCTTTCGGCTAAGGCTCGATAAGCCCTATAAGATTCTTCGACAAAATTAATCAATTCGGGCCTCTTTTTGTAGTACATTTCGGCTCTCCTCGCAAACGAATCTCCATCTTCTTCGATCAGCTTAAGAACAACCTTCACCTTTTCCTCCATATCTGCATTTCCTCAGAATCTTCCAATCATACAAATAAAGACTTGAGTGTCTCAAAGCTATGCCATAATAATAATCGTAATAACCATAGATTTGTATTAACAACGAAAGAAAATTTCATCAACAACATTATAAGAAAAGACTGGAAAACCATATTCATAAATAAAAAATCCGAGAAAACCAACAAAAACAAACATGTTGGAAAAAATATAAAGTACCTTGAAGGCTTTGTTCCATCCATTTGGACTGCTTTGTTCTGATATGACTAGCCCACCACCATGAATATGCATTATTAGCTGCTCTCTGCAACATCTTCACAATTCCTCAATTTATTTTCTCTGTATTGGGTTATAGGAATGTGATCATGGAGGGGGTCTTAGTTTTTTTTTCTTTTTTTCTTCTCTGTATTTGGCGATGGGAATGTGATCGGGAAGGGGAACATGCTAAATAACCCATGAAAGTGGCAATGTACCTTCAAAAAAAGAAAAACAGATTTGAAGCTTCAGCCAGTAGTATAACTCCACGTGGCATACTGTAATAATCTGTCATCCTGTTAAAGGCTGAACAGCTTTTTAGAAAAATGGGTTTCAAATAACTGGAGAATGCTTTTAACAAAGTGTTTGAAGATTAAATTTAGGTGCCCCTAATCATTTTGATAAGCCATTACAGGTAATTTCAGTTATTTTTTTTGGAAGGGTACCATCTGAAGCACTATTTTAATCGTTTCTGGTGGATTCTTATTTGGACCTTGACCAATGTATTACCTATAGACATTCTTCTACTTTTTTTACATTTTGTGTCCTGGAATTTAACATTAATTTGTATCCGGGTCATAAAATTTTAAATTTTACACGTATTGTAAATTATACATACAATTATCATGCGCATAACACAAACATGCAAATTAGTGTTAGAAATAAAATAATAGTTTTAAATTCTTCCTATTAAATTTAGAAGTTAATATGTGCCCCCCCCTATTCCCTGGGCAAAAAAAGCAAAATCTTAAATATCATAGGTATCATTGCTCATATAATCGGGACGATAAGATTCGAGATTAAATTGGAGATCTGTCTATAAATGATATCAACACTATCAATGTATAATCTCGGACTCTCATGTTCACTCAGCCACCACTAAAGTCGAGCACTGGTCTGGCCATCTTGCATCAACCAGGTCGCAAACCCTGGTACATTCAGGACATAAGCAGCAAAGAAAAAGCTGATACGCATTTGCAAAGCTATGAACGTGTAATCAATATGTTCCGTAAAGTGATCACATAATAAACGAGAGAAAGTTGGTGATGTCGAACACAATGTGAGCGGCAAAGCATGTTTTAGAGTGGCAAAATCTCCTGCTAGTTCAATTGTTCATCACTCGATACAGAGAGGGAAGGTCCCTTTTTTCTTCATTGTTTTGAGAATGATGGTATTCAAGCAACCATCTTTTCTCAGATTTCATCAACCCTGATTCGTCTTTATTCCAGATGAAAGATAAAATAGGAAGATATGAAAACTTGGAAACAGTCTTGGTACCGGCTCAATCCCACACGGGTAAAACATAAAGGCTGACGCTCAAACTACAACTATATAAACCAATGCAAACCAGGTTTCCAAGGCATGGAGCCGTATGGTGAGCACATAGCGAATTATTCTTTCGCCTTTTACTAAAGAATATTGTGTGCTCGCCACTATTAGCGGCATACGCCAATTTTTGGAGTGCTTGTCCTTGCTAACAAGTGCTAACAATTCTAGTTTCAAAATTTGATTCGAATTCAGCTATTAGTCATTGTTGAATCAGATAATAGTTTTAGAGTCAGCTCTACAGCTCGAATTGTTAATTTGAAAATATGTATAGATAATTTTTATTTAATAAATCTTAAATAATAATTGGATAAAATTTTGTTCTATTATTAAATAAATAAAATTGTATGGTTGCTCAATTTGTTATTAATTACCTAACAATGTCCAAGAAAAAAAGGCTTGGTTTTAATATTAAATTAATAGTAAACAAGAAACTTAATTTTATTGTACATACCATAAAAAATTTAATTTCAACTTTATAAATACTATTTTCAAGCTCGGTTCATGTTTAAATACTAACGTAGTATATATATTTTTTATTTTTGTAAAATTATTCCATTGAATAAAAATATTAGTTATATTTAAAAATATAAAATAATTTTATTGATAAAAGATCATCTAATTTATATATTATAATTATATTTATTGATAAAAGAATTTATGATATATTTTGAGTTTGCGAATAGAACAAATAGGAAGGTTGCGCTTGCCTCCACAATGCCCGATCAGAATTAGCCTTTATAGTACTCGATCAGAATTAGCCTCTGTAGTACCGATCAGAATTAATAGATTAATATTAATAAATCGAATACCTGATTAAAATTAATCGATTAATAAATCGAATATCCTATGGTTATAAAATAATACCCAACGCGACAATCCATGAGATTAAATATTAATTACTTTTAATTAAAAAATATATATTATAAATTCTTTTTATTATATTGATTGTGGTCTGAATCAATAAAAAATATTTACATGATTTTTTTATTCATATATTTTTAAATTACAATATGTACTCATATTTTATATTATTTTTATAAATAATTTATTGGAAATTATCATTGATTGGATGACATAAAAATATTAAAATGAATCATTTTTATTAATTGAGATGATAATTTAATTAACGAGGAAGGTTTGTAAAATAATTTATATTTTAACCAAAATAAAAGAAAATTTTAAATTTAGCACACAATATTATTTGATAATAAAATGAATTCTTTGTTCGCTCTTTCTTTGTGCCTTCTCTTTCTACAAGCCTCCCACAGGGGAGAAAAATATTACAGAAAGAGCCAATCTTGAAATTTCTGCGAAAATATTGTCGAAACTTGAAAACCTCCGCTTCAGGGTAAACTATCATTATCGGCCTTTCAAATTTTCAATTTATGTTTACTTATTCTCTAGTGGATTCTTCATTTCCTGCTATGGAGTTTTTTATTTGTTTCTGATTGTTATATATGTAAATTCGTGTTACCCCCAGAAGCACAAAATACTGCTCAAAATTATATTATCTCATATCTGATTGGTGGAATTATGAATTTTTATATATAAAATTTTCGATTCTAGTTGTCAGGAAACTTTTATCGTTCTTATAAATTATATTTTAATCTTCTGTTGGCACATCAAAGCTTTAATTTTCTCCGGCTGGTGAATTGTGAGATTTTGGACAAGGGTTTCACTTTAATAATATCCGTTCTGAGTTTGAAGCTTAGCCTTCATTGGAATATATTATTATCTTATGCTACTAGTGACGCCCTGCAATCCACTGGTTTAGCTTCAACAATGTCTCTTTCTGGTTCTTTGCAATTGTCCTATGATTTGGGACTTTGCAAGAACCAGGCATACAAGAAAAAGTTTAAGGTACAGGATTCCCCATCCCTGTCTAAGAAAGCATTTTGCATTCTGTTTTGAAATTTTTATTTGTATATTGAAATTTTTTCTTCCCTCTTTTATGTTTTCAGGTTCCATTTGGAAGGGGGAAGTTGGATTTGTTAAGCTCCAACCTCTCGTCCCGTCCTTCAGTGTGATTTCGGTGCTTCTTGTTTAGGATACTATTTTCTGCTATTTGTTAACTGTGATTATGGACATTGAATTGTCTAAAACAAGAAAAGGTGTCACCTTAATTAATGAATGCATATGTTCAATATAAGTTGTTGGATTTTGCTGCTGAAGTATTCTTAGCATTCTTGTCTTGCTATTTGTGGTTCGTTAAGGATATGGTAGGGCAAATTTAAAACGGATGTTTTTTCTTCACGTGTGACAGAAATATGATAGCTTTTGCTTCTTGATATTCCCCATTTTGAAGTGCATGGTAACTGTTTCATGAAGTTGTAGTTTCCATGCCTGTTTTCATGTCTACTAGCAAGCTGTAATAAATGTGTCTATTTCAATTGCTTAACCGCTCAATATATCAATGCTGTGATTGTAACATGTTGTCTTGAGTACGCTGGATGCCTGGATCTAAATGCTAGATTTATGTTCTATTTTTAAATTTCATGTAAACATGGCATTCAGATAAGCTGAATTTCTTCATTCTTTTGCCCATATTAGTGATTATTATCCAATTGCAATTGAACTTTGAACTATAAACTATCAAGAGATTCTTTCATTTATTAGTATTAGGTGAATTTATGTTCTTTAAGTGATGTTTGGGGATATATTTTTTTCTTCTCTTCTTGCCATAGTTTGTGCAACAGGATGCCTGGAGAAGTCGCCTCTCCAACAATTTGTACAAGCCAATGCATTCTCTTCCATACACAGACAATGCCTTTAGGTGTCATGCTTTTGGAGTACCTCCCCAAATACTTGAACTACCTGGTGTAAAAGCTTCATCTATTGCATTGACAAGGTCCGCTTTCTCCCCTGCACGGTCATCAGTTTAACCGTGCAGGCATATCAGAACCTCAAGATTGACGTGTGATCATTTTCGTACTGAAAATGTGTTCTCTAATTAGTTCGTCATTTCTAGTATTAACTTTTCATTTAGGTTCAAGTTCTAACACTTGTCTATAACTGTTATTTAAGAGAAATTGCTTTTTCTGCTTTAGATCATTTGTTTTACTCATGGTTTCATGTTTCTTATAGGAGTTTATTTCCTTAAAACAGTACTGCTTCTGTGGTTATTGTCTTTATGTTTAGTGACTGCAAATTTTTTATGCATTTAAGATTTAGCTCTTTGTATTTCAGGTCATACAATAACTTACAAGCTAGTCCCATTGTACTTAAGTTGATTCCAGCAGTTACTATTATAATTTTTGCCCTATGTGGTGTCAATCCACTTATTCAACGGAGTAGAAGCCTAATTCTCCATGTAAGCATGTTCCTGTGGGCTCTGTTATATTCTATGATTACCTGCAGAAAAGTGATAATAGTTGGAAGAAGAGCAGAACACATTATGTTACAACTTCTTATGTTCAACCTTTGCTGCTGTGGACCGGAGCAATACTCATGGGCAGGTTCCAAAATGTTTTATATATATATATTGAATGTAAAAGGTGTTCTATATTTTGCTGTTATAAAATGCAAAATCTGTTTTCCAGTTCTTCAACTCACGTGCCTTTTATTGGTGTACTTCTTGCAGAATACTGGATCCATAGTTCTCTCTACAGAAGCTAGCCAAGTTGTTAAGCAAAGGCTTTTACATTTTGAAAGATCATTGTCAACTGTGTTGGCCTTCGCATTTTGCTTATCGAGGTGAGCATTCATTCTCCTTTTCGTTTTTGGTTCTTGATGAGGATGGTCAATGACTTTAAAATGATGTAATATGAAGTACGGTTTGATTTCCTGTATTTATAGTGTTTCAGAAGCTTGTTCAACTGAAATTGACTTTTAATTGTTGATAATGCTTTCCTAGTTGTAATTGTCTGTGATATTTGTTTTGTTGACCACTAAACATGCTTATGCTTTTATGCAGCACGGTTCAGCAAATGCAGAAATTCTTATGGGAGATGAGTCAGACCAATGATACAAGAAATGTTGGTGACATTGCTCTAACATAAACCAATTGATTTTAATTGCTAATATTCATGTAATTGCTATTGTTTATTGCTAAAAATAGAAGTGTGTGTGAAGTGCAACACTGATGCCTCACAGTAGAGAGATACCAATAAACACATTAGTTTTCTTTCATTAATTTTATTTATTTACATAATTTTATGGTTGTTTCTAAGACACCCTTAACCAAAGTGTTGCCCTTTTAACTAATTCATGATCTCTTTACTTTTTAAGCAGATGAGTTTCCAGTTTGCTGGGAAAGCTATATACTCTGCAGTTTGGGTCGCTGCTGTTTCATTGTTCATGGAGTTGCTGGGTTTCTCTACACAGAAGTGGCTAACTGCTGGAGGTCTAGGGACAGTTCTGCTGACTCTTGCTGGTTGTGAGGTTCACCTAAATAACATTTTTATGTTATTGCACTTCAGCATATATATATTGAATGTATGTCTGCGTTGATATTCTGTTTTAGTATATACATTTTCTCAATGCTTGATATTCTGTTGTTTGTTTCTGTAGATATTCACAAATTTTCTTTCAGGTGCAATGATTCATGCTACTCGACCTTTTGCTGTGAATGAATGGATTCAAACAAAGATAGAGGGATATGAAGTTTCTGGTACTGTTGAGGTTTGTATCTGAGCCTTGTCTCTGGATTTGTTTAGAGAAAAAGGTGGAGCAATTACTTAAATACACACTTCATGGTTGTAGTGCTGGTATTAGATATCAAAATTATGATTGGGTTTTCATTACGTAATTCCCTTAGTCACTTGAAAAAATATCCCGAGGATTTTCTTACATCATCTTTTTTCACATTTACTATATTGGTTGGTGGTCACCAACAATAATAAGAGGGGAAGATCATGAAGCAGTTCACATTCCAAACCACAAATTTACCGTAAATGTTGTGAGAAATCTCACTCGGAAAACTCATTGGTGCATTAAAACTCACCTGGCCATCAGTCACATGGATGTTCATAAGATTAATGTAAGGAGTTAACTTAGCATGTCAAAGCTTCTATTGCACCTATGGGAGACATTCAATTTCCATTTCCATTTTTATGGTTCTTTTGGGATTGCTTTTGTCTGTGCAGAATATAGTTGCTGACATGCGCAAGGTCTTGGCTAAGAATCCTCAGGTTGAGCAGCAGAGACTGCACATAAGAGTATTTTTGGAAAATATCAATCCCGAGAATCAGAATCTTTTGGTTCGTATCTTTAGAAAACCTTTATTTTTTTCCATCACTTGATAAAAAAATTATAAGATCTGTCAAGTGACGCTAATAAAATGTGTCTCATCCAATGTCCTTTTTTATATGTTAGTAATATAAGTGTGTGGTGTAATATCATGCCTGTTCCACTCAAATCTAACCAACCAAATGACATCTTTCAATTTGATTACATTAGTATGTACTTAATTTTGATTGCTTGTTTATGATTGACATGTTCCACATATTTTCCTTTAAGCATTTCAGAGCACCTTATTATCCAAGAACTTCCAATTTCTAGTTTGTTTTCTCTTAAAGTTTTTGTACAAGAGATACAGTAAACATGTTTACAGAATGCCCTTTTCTGGTAAATGGTAACGAGGAACAAATCTGTAAGATTTTGCTAAGCGTGAAAGGAAGAAACATGACCCTTATTACTGGCTGTGATACCGGACATATACAATGCATTAGTTGTTGTACGAGTTTTGTCTCTATAATCTTGCCTTATTCTTTCCCCTTTTCTTTCTTATTTTGATAGATACTAGTGTCATGTTTTGTAAAAACTTCCCATCATGAAGAGTACCTATGTGTCAAGGTAAGAGTCCTCTGCTATAATTTATACCTTTCAATATGAATATGGCCTAAGGCAATTGGATTCCATGGTGGTTTAGTGCATCGGTAACAAAGGCAGTAGCACAGCATTTTAGGAAAATGTTACAACTTGAAGTTGGCAGCATTAAATGCTGGCTATAATGGTAATTCAATCTTGATAAAGATCCGTGAGAACGTTAAAATAATCAATTATATAAGTAGCAGCTCAAATAAGTCCCTATTCAACTTTGAGAGATTTAATATAAATAAATATTTAAGGACAAATTTGTGTTGAATTAAGTATGCTATCCGTAGCCATCATCTTCTCTTTCACAAGCAGTAGTTTAATCCTTGGGTTTCTTTTATTTTGTTGGTATACGCCTGCATTAGGGTGCTGATTGTGAACATTCATATCTTCTCTTGATTTCTGATTAAAAGGAATCTATTTGATTGTGCTGATTTATATTTCCTGTCTTCGACAATATCTTCTGTTAAGTTTGATATATAAGAATGGATCCATTATAAGTCTTTTTGGTGGATGATGCAGGAAGCTATACTTTTGGATCTCCTAAGAGTCATCAGCCATCACCATGCAAGGCTTGCCACACCAATTCGCACTGTGCAGAAACTATATGGTGATTCCGACTTGGAAAATATACCATTTGCAGACTCAATGTATAACCGTGGAGAGGCGTCCAACAGACCTTTGTTACTGATTGAACCCTCTTACAAGATCAACAGTGAAGATAGAACAAAAGGCCGTTCATTGCGTCCTGCCGGAGAACAAGAAGGTAAAACCACAGACAACAAAGCAGGAACAACACCAAAGCATGATTCCAAATTCTGATTCCAAGCCCAAAGGAACACCGCCAGTTGAACCCAAAGCAGATGGCAATATTGGAGAAGTTCCAAATTCTGACACCAAGGAGGAATTTAAGGCATCATCTGATCCCAGGACAGAAGATGAAGTGCCCTTGAAATCACCATCAAAATCTGCCCCCCAAAACAAGTTCTAAAGCTGCAGAAACATCTACTCCCAACCCAAAAGTTCTGATACAATCTCCGATAATCTGCTCGAAAAGATCACTGACAAGAAACAGAAAATTGCTAGGCCGAACAGCAAGTTGGATAATCCTTCAGTATCCTCACCAGAAACTGGAATTGACAAAGCAGGTGGATTACGAGAACAGTTCCAATCAAAACAGGAAGGTGAGAAGCTGCCAGTCTCTCAGCCACCAAAAGCAACACCTGACTTGGAAGAAAATATAGTTCTCGGCGTAGCATTAGAGGGCTCAAAGAGAACACTACCTATCGAGGAAGGGTTGACTCCATCCGCGGCAGGTGTAAAAGAACTGGCTTGTGCAAGCCGGAAGGGAAACGGATGCTGAGGACAGGAAAGATGGTCAGATATGATCCACTCCAAAGACCTCTGATAACCAGTGATGTATTCTAAAGGTAACAACCGATCCCCAGAGTTTTCAACTTGAATTGTCTAAACACTTGCTGACGCCTACACTATGGAGCTGGATTTTCATCACATTGCCTCATTCCTGTATATTATCTTCTGGTCACTCATTCTTTATCATGCTTAAAATATAGCATCCATTTATATGAAAACAAATGGTAATAGATCATTTTTCCCAGTTTTTTTAATTACTTTTGCGATGATTGTAGAATCATTCAATTCGAAAGGCAATTTGAGGCAAGTATTGCATGGTTCACAAGACTGAGATGTTACTAAACAGGCTATATTTGCCAGTTCCTTTGTTCTAAATTTGCTTTTAAGCTGCATTAAAAGTATGATTGTTATTATGGGCTTGGGCAGTCGAATTGAATGTTGGCAGAACTTCCATGACTGCAGCAATATCTCAGATGAATAGTTTGCTTTGTGAAAAATAAAAATTAAACTTTTTCCTCTCGAAGTCTCAACAAGTCTGTTGCATAAACATAGACGTTTGATGTAATTCCAATACATAAAACAAAGGTTGTACAGACAGCTTCACCGGTAGAGCTATGCGACAAAGAAAGCCGAGATCCGACGACAATTTATGTTACATACTCCTCTCCACGGTCCATACTAAATAGGATCCGCAATAAGTTTGATGCCAACAACCCCATTCTCAATAGAAATACCACCGTCGATACGATACAACAGTTATCTACTAAGAACACTAAATGTAATGCATATATCTAAGGGAAAGAAATCGGGCCGACGGCTTATTCATGATATCAATAGCAAAAGCAGAAAATATTAGCTGCAGTAATAAAATCAATAAGATATTGAAAGTAGTCTCACTTCCTTTAGCATAACGATAGCTGACTTCTAGGGACTTAAGCTCGGCACATGCAATCAGGCGCCGGGTATGTATATAGGGACTGTTTTGGTTTCCTTAACCTGAGTTGCCCTAGTCTGTTTTGGTGCCCTTCCGCCACTAACTGACGGAACTCCGACCACGAAATGTTTTTGTTAAGAAAGAGTTGGCCCAACAAAGCCATATTTGGCCTTATGGTCTTCTTGTTCTCAAAAGTTCGATGTCCGACCTGTTTGCATCAGTGCAACCGTCATCTATTTGCGATGGTTGAAATATATGCCACAGAATCACAAAAACTATAGAATCATTGCACATGCACAATATAGTTTGGAAATTTAATATCGTAATTTTGATTGCAACAAAGAAATACACCGTTGCCTATGCATTAGACGGAAAAACTCACCAATGCATTGTGCATGTTCCCAGGAGACGCAGAGACGAAGATGTCACTATGCATAGCAATATAGTAATCGACCGCAGCTAACAAAGAAGCCTTTCCTTTTATACGAACCCTTTCCTCTGAAGAGGCAAGCCTCTTTTTGTTTTCCATCAACGGAAACAGCTCACGTAGGGTGGAAATCCTAGCTTCCCCACCGTATACCTGAAACTTAACCGGCCATTCGGTGAATAGATTGTAGGAAAACTGAAGATTATATTTGAAGAAGCAGAGATGGAAAATTAAAATTACTACAAAGGACCTTGTGTGAAGCAAGATAAAGTCGGGTACAATTGTCAAAACCCAAAGCTGCTAGCAGCAGTCCGATTTCTTCAGGAGTCAACGGACATCGCCCCTGGCTTCTCAACTCTTCATCGGTAAACTGAGAATTGAGAACCCTCCCTCCCCACATTGCTTGTCGATACTTGGCCAGAGCCAATTTTTCGGCTTTACCCCCACCAAAATCACAGGCCGAATGGGCTGCCATATCCTGTACATATAAAAAGGCTAGTGAGTAAGCCGGTGGAGTAAAAGTTGACGATCACGTATATAACCTATTAAAATGAAAGGGATTGATGACATGTTGACTAGTTCTCCAACATCGAAACTTGTCAAAATGACTAAAGGGTAACCATCTCACTTCTCCCTTGGAAGTTGCATGCATAAGTAATTCACGCAGATAGCGTGCGAGGTCTAAAAAATGAAACATATATCTTAACCAATAGAGCTAGAGATTAAGAAAAACAGAGCTTAAACATACAGCAAAGTGCAAAATTTATGCTTTCAATTTTTTAATATATTGAACCGCATTTCCGAGTAAATCCTGTACGACAACCAATGCCACTGGGTTAAAACTTAAAAAACAGGTATATTAATCAACATTCGAGAAGGTTATACCTTATCGAACCGAAGATGTAACACAACAAATTTCTGTGGCTTTTTCTTGTCATATTGATCCGTGGTCTCCCCAAGATAGTTACTGCTAACTGCTTCACTTTCACCAGAAGGATGTCTGAGGCGATGGACAATGGCATCTCCAAGTTCTCTGATGTGAGGAACAAACACAAGAGCTTTAAAGTTGACTTTACAACGTAGTTTCTGGATCTCACTCGGCAAGTTGTCAAAAGATAACCGGTGAGAGAATGGAGAAATCGCAGCAATCCCATAACTATACAAAAATAAGACAAGTTCATTAGATTACACAGACGGAGAGAATATGTAAGTGCATGTTTATTCTTAATGCCCCATGACAGGAACGGGAACGAAAATATGGTCCAAAAGTCCTTAGGCCGGAAACTTATAAAAGAAACAAACTGGAGATTCAAATCGAAACTTCGAGATGCTACCTACCTCTGTAACACAGGTAAGACATGCTCAAGATAAAAGTTTACAGATGCATGAACAGGTGCTCTTTTAATTCTGGTGGCCCGAATAGCAGTGGCATAATACTCCCTTGTGCTCCAAGAGAATTCATCCGGCAACTCATTGACGATTGAAACATCATCCTTCAATACATTAATAAAGTGATCCACATCAAATATATCCATGAATGAGCTGCAGGGAAAAATAATGACTTCAGAAAAAAAAAATGCCTCCTTAAAATCGAGGCAAAAGCTTCACATTCCACTTGGAATAAGAAACCGAAAAGATAAATGCCTTCCAAAAAAAGATACCTTGAATCTTGCCAAACGGGATTTATTTCAAGATGTGGGATCACAAGTGTTGCATTCAGTATTTTAGCAACCGCAACAGCATCGCATATCTAAAACAACCAAACTTAATATTTGATTATCGGATTGGTGTTTCGGAACAAATAAGTGACTAAAATATTTAAGCAGGAGGACTAGAAATTACTGAATGTTTCTCGACATTTCAACTATTCTAAAGTATGTAAACTACAAATGAGTACCTACCCCCATTCTTTGCTGGTTGAGTCCACCATCAAGAAATACCTGAAGATATCCTTCAGATTTCTGTGGCAATGCTGCTAAAAGCAATCAAAAAGAGAAATCGAAGAAAAATTAAATATCGTGATCACAAATAATAGTTTAGAATCATTAATACCAAACTAGAGTCTCAATGTCTCATAGCTCGAAACACCAACAACCAAGAGAAACCGAGAAACTAGAAATCCCATTACAGATCACTCACGGGGGGCATTTACGGATTCAAGAAACGGTTTCCACCCTTGGTCGGCCAAAGGAGTCCAGAGATCAGACTTCTCTCCGTTGGACTGAAGTAAATCAAACGACAAAATTACAAGCCAGAATACACTGAAAAAAAAATCACAACATATGCATGTGCAGGCACACGAGCGTACACATATGCCTGCTTAGCGTACACATATGCCTGCTTAGCGAACATCAACTCACATTTTCACGTTCTAAGGCACTCCTGAGTAAAGATAAATGTCGAGGTTTAGGAACATTCCATTCCTGAAACAAGCGTCGAAGGGCACAATAAGTCGATTTCCTTCCCGAAAAGCAAATTATGAGCATTTATCATGCTAACACTAAACAGTCAGCACTCAGCAGAAATCACTACAGTGATGACTTTACCTTATTTCCTGGCCTATTGTAAAAGGTTCCAATCTCAGTTCCATGAACCAAAACCCATTACCAATTGGATAACAGAGAATTAGTCTAACTGTTACCACTAACATTGCTATTTTTTGTAAATTTTGGGGGGAAAATATGTTTAATTAACCGAAAAGTATTGGAAAACTACTAGCAAAGCCAAAGTTTACAAGAATGGAAGAACAGATGAATTATTGGCCAGCACTTGCATTTTCCAATTACAGCAATTAACTATATCTTACTAAGACAGAAGTCCCAGATTGACATAATTTTGAGTAAAGCAATCTGATTATTAGACAATTTAGCTACATAATCTTGCCACTTATGTAAAATAAACTCAGAACTGATCCTTTCTATTTTTAGTAACTGCAACTTTTTTCATTGAACAAACCATCCCATTTTCTCATTTCCATGAGTATTTCTCAATTGAACAAAGATAACTCAGTGAAGGAGAGGGAAACATGCATGAACATACCGAGAATGTAGAAGGGGAAGAATGGGCGAATGGAGTAAACAAACAAGGGAAAAGAACTGGGAAAAGCAACAGAAATAACCCAGCAATTGCTTCTCTTCTAAGAGGCCGATGACAATTAAACCTCATCATTTTTTCCCCTTAAAGCTGAAAAACACAGATCTCCAAAATGACCACTTTCTTCAATTTGTTTTCTTCTTTGTTGGCTTTGATTGGCATTGATGGTGAGCACCACTCAAATAAGCAAACGCCAAAACAAAATCTAACCAACAGAAAAAGTGAAGCAGCGCAACTCAAGCACCCAACATGACATGAATCGCTCTCTCTTTCTCTCACTTACAGGCCTTATTTATGGCGTCTCACATGGACACCTAGCTTTGATTATGGAAAACTGTGATCTTTTTACTAATGAGGCCCCTTCCAAAAAAAAAAATAAACCAATAGTTAAAGTTTAAATCTTTATTCTCGTGCATGGGAAAACACAGAAAATTCCTTCTTTTTCACGTTTAAGGAATTAGGGGGACTAAAAAATGGGACCATTTAGGTGAAGTGGGGTTTTGCGAAACTTTTGATTAAAGTTTTCATCTTTAAGAGTGAACAGTTACGTGATGATCAGACCACCGACAGCATCATAGAAACTAAGCAAGTCTTCTGCTTATTAACACTCAAAGTTAGCATTTTCCCTTTCTTTTATGTCTTAGAAATCTCGTAACCTCAAACTTAAATCATATATGAATTGAAATCAATTGGAAATTATAAAATCTATGTTTAAGACGAATAATCCAAACATCGATAAGTCTATTTATGGGGAATGTCTCAGGAAAGGCGGGTTAATATACGGTTAATATACAGCATTACCGGATACATTAAAATGTATTTAATAAATTCGGTTTAGCGGTACCTATTATGTTGACAACTAATAATGTTTTAGGTAGAAAATATGAAAAACTATTAAAAAATTTGGTAACCGGTAAACTTTGGTTATCGGTAAGTATCTATCCTTTTTATAAAAGTGTCCATACTTTTAACATATTAAGTAAATTTTACCGGCTTTGTCATAATGAATCTGGTTTTGTCATATTTTTACCTGTTATATTGTAAATTATCTATCCTTTTTATAAAAGTGTCCATACTTATTTCACTGTGAAAATATATTTATTATTATCTTTAGTTAATATTGTTAAATTTAAAATCTAAATAATATTTTATAAAATATCAAAACAATCAAATAATTTTTTGTGTAAATGAAATTATTAAATTAATATTGTAGGTGGAAAATATGAAACACTATTAAAAAAAAATTGAAACATAAATTACATAACTTTCAAAAAAGTATATATCATTTTTATAAAAGTGTTCATATTTATTTCACTGTTCAAAAACATATTTATTATTATATTTGGTTAATATTGTTAAATTTAAATTCTAAATAATATTTTATAAAATATCAAAACAATCAAATAAAATTTTGTGTAAATTAAATTATTAAATTAATATTGTAGGTGGAAAACATGAAACACTATTAAATAAATTGAAACATAAATTACATAACTTTAAAAGCAGTTATAAATCCTAAAAAGTGTCGATACTTTTAAAAAATATATCGATCCAAAACGATATACCAGGTAAAAATATGATAAAACCGGTAACAAAATGATAAAACCGGTAAATTTAAAAGTGTCGATACGTTATATAAGGATCGACACTTTGTGAATTTAAAAGAGAAGCAGTTATAGCGCCTATAATGTGTCGATACTTTAAAAAAATATATCGATCCACAACGATATAACAGGTAAAAATATGATAAAACCGGTATCAAAATGATAAACCGGTAAAATGATACCGGATATATTGAAAGTGTCGATACTTTCGTAAGTACGTGTAATAAATTATCGACACTTTCAAAGAAATAGGTAATTATCCTTTCGAAAGTATCGACACCTGACATAAAAGTATCGACACTTTTGTATTTGTATCGATTAAATATAAATAACATATCCGATGAAAATATAAAGGCCATAGCTAAATATCCTCTGAAAAAAGATAGAACGGACGAGTTTTTGAAATTGAAGAGTAATTGTTGCTGCATTTCAGAAGGCGTTTCTAAAGCGAAGTTTGTTTGTTTGTTGCTGCAGTCGAATCAAAAAGTATGTTGTCGAAACCCTAATTTTTATTATTACAGTAATCGCGATAGGGTTTTTTATGTGTTGTTTGAGGTTTTGGAGTAAGGAAGCATTTGGGACCGATTGCAGGTAGAAATAGATATTCAAGGAAAAATATAAATGTCGATACTTTTATTAATATTATAGGTAGAAAATGATATTATAGGTTGTATAAATGTGCCGACACATTTTGGTGTGGCCATTCAAATTCTTTTGAAGAAAACCGTTTTACCACAAGAGTAGTTATCTATATTTGTATATTGAAAAGTGTATGTAACAAAATAATTTGATTTGCGTAAACTGATATATGAAGGAAAAATGGAGTCAATGGGTTGGAAAATTATTGGTGGAGCAGATGACTTTGAAATTGAGGTCGAGACTCGAAAGCAACCAAAGGGTGGATATATGTACTTCTAGTAAGTATCAATGTCTTTTTGTTATTATTGTTGAAATGGTAATTGGATTAAAGTATCGATAAACTTTAAATTGATTACAAATTTTAAATGTTAACAGTATGGCCGAATGCAAAAGGATGAAGGGAGATGGCACACAGAGCGGTTCGGTATGTAAAATGAAATTGACATTTAGTAGTATTAGTATTTAGTGTTAATGTATTGATTAAGAAACGTTTATGTTTAATATTAGGTGAAAAAAGATGTGAGGTCCAAATGGAATTTAATGAGTGATGCTGAAAAGAAACCTTACATCACACAGTCAAGGAATGATAGTAAAGAATACAAAGAACGGAGGAAAGCACATGAAAATAAGGTATTCATTAAACTTGTAAATACGTTGATACAAAATATATAAGAACTATAACATTATATATTGTTAAAAAATGTAGGAAGTGTCGACAAGATGCAACATTAAAAGGGTGAATTTATTAATTAAACACCTTAAGGAGAAGGGTCAGTTGAATGTGCTGGGAGAAATAGGTTTTGGATCGTTGATCGGAGTAAGGGATCGACCTATTTGGAGGGAATTGTGTCGATCCTTGATGGCACAATTTGACGTCAGTCAATGTATGGCTAAATAGGGTGATTATTCATTCCCTCTGGGGGTATCGACTGCTGCAGCCGTATTGGGGGTACAAAACAAAGGCAAAAGTGTTATAGAAGTCTGTAGGAGTAAGAACTGGAAAGCACTTGCCTCCAAATATGGTTTGAATCATAAGGTGACATATGCTGAAGTTGAAGAGGATATCAAAAGTGGATCTTACTGGGGGGATGAGCTGAAGGCCCGAGTTCTATTGTACCTTGTCGGGATATTTCTTTGTCCAACGGGTGATACGTCAACGAACAAGGAATATATGAAGCTCATTTACGATGAAGGCTTGAAGGGTGAATTCAATTGGGCTGAATATATCCATTCGAGATTGATTGAATCAATCATCACCTTTAAAAAGGGCAGCCAGAGATACCTCAAAGGGTGCATAGCAATCTTAGAGGTAAATGAGTTGAATCACTTTTTTGTGTTTTTATATAAAAATATAAATTTTATTATAAATGCAGGTTGCACTGTTCGATTTTTGGTCGGGCTGTGAGGCAGTGCCGGCTTATGAAAGAACCGGAGTGGCACGCATCCGTGCATGGGGGAAGGAAGAGGTGGTTAGAGTGATGGTGAAGTTGAAGTTGGATAGAGGGAAGAAGCAAGAAATGGTAATAAATGTAATTAAATAATATTAAGAATATAATCAATGTCTTACTATTGTAATTTAATTTTGAAGGTTATTGGCAAGGATGTAGAGGAGGCAGAGGAGAAGAAATGAGGGATGGTTGTATTGGGGGATGACGGTGAGTCGGACGACGGTGAAGCAAAATAGAGTAACTTCGACATTTTGATGTCTGAATTGGCTGATATCAAAAAAATCCAATTTGAAATCATGCAAAGACAATCAAGAGTCGAAGAGAAACTTGATCAAGTCGTAGAGAAACTCGAGAGAGTCGAAGATACACTCGAGAGGCATAAGGGGGTAGTGGAAGGAAAAATAGATGGAGTGGTGAAAGAAGTAGAGGTGTTGAGGGGTGAAGTGGTGAAAGAAGTTGGGGTGTTAAGGGGTGATATTAAGATGGTGACGGGAGAAAATTTGAGGGAGTGGTGAAGGAGGTTGTGGATTTGAGGAGTGAACTTACGGGGTGAAGGGGGTGGTTGATAAATACTCGGATGATGGAGCTCAATTGAAGGGTGAAATAAAAGAGATGAAGAGCTATGTAGAAAAAAAGTACGATGAACTGAAAAAATATGAAGAGAAAAGAGGGAGGAGGAAGAAGAGATGGAAGAAATGAGGAGGAAGGAGTCGATGTCATTTATACACCGGAGAGTGTTATAGCAGCAGTTTTGGATCGGAATGTCCTGCACCCCAGAAGAAGAAGCAGAAGGTAAGTTTAATAAAAGAATACTTAATTTGATTTTTATTATGTTGTTGTGACCAAAAATTTGTATGCAAAATTGTAGGTTGAAAAAGCGGATATTCCAAGCGGAATTGATGACATCGAAGCTGCAATTTGTGATTATTTATGGAATAGCGAGTTAGAATCGGGGTAAGTGAAATATATTGTTTTGTGAGTGATATTTAAATATTTCATGACAACATATTAATCCTAATGATTCATACAGATATTCTGTAATCTCAATGGGAAATCAATTCGCTACTGTATACGACGTTGCAACGTTGAAGCCTACGGAATGGGTTGGCGGTGTGGTAAGTAGAAAGTAGAAATGTTAAACTTATTGAATATGTTCTGATTGTGTAATTAATTTTGTTAGGTTATCGATTTGCTCGCCTGGACCATATGCTACGATTTTCAAAAGTCACTCCGGAGGATTGGCTACCTTCCATACCTCTTAGTGGTGAGTTAAATTAATAAATATTGAAAAGTAGTATTATAGACGGTAAATTAATAATGTTTGTTGCGTAATTACAGCAACAGGCGTTGGAAGCCAACAACAAAGAAAGTGTTGAGAGTATTTCTACCTTCTGGGGTGTCATATTGGATAACTATGTGAAATTCACCGACTGTGAGAAGGTAAGACACCATACCAATTGCAATGATGTTTTCGGATATAGAATGTTGAATTTGTCAAATTGGGGTGTGAAATTTGTTGCAGATCATGATCACAATAAACTACCATAATTCACATTGGTATCTGTTGGTGTTGGATATGGTAGATCATGTTGTAACAATATATGATAGTATGTTTACAACTGAAGCAGCTAAACAGAGAGTGAAGGATGCTAAGAGATTGGTATGTATGTATGTATGTATGAAAGGACATTATGTAAATTATAATGCATAATTTTTTTGGTGCATAACTTCTTCTATTTTAATGCAGATTAAATATTAGATTCTTATAATAAGAAACGCATTGGGTTGAGTCCTGTGGATCTCTAGGAAGTATCCCTTGAAAAATTTCAAATTTGTGGAGCATAAGAAGAATAAGCAATTGAATGGGTATGAGATGTTATCACAAATAGAAAGCTTAATTTATGCAGTATTCATCCCAATTGACATGTGTGGTTTTCAAATTTTGTAACAGATATGATTGCGGCATGTATTGATGATGTGGATGGAATCGATCGGTTCTACAGGGCAACTGGTGATTTTGTAAGTGGATAGAAAAAATCGTTTGTGGTAAAATGTTAAAAGTCATATATTGAATGCTGTAGTTGACAATACTTAACGTTCTGACAATTTGAATATAGGTTGTTGGAGACTGGGATCGATCGCGAGTATTAAACGATCTCGTAAGCCACAATCAAAATGAACGAAGACAGGAGATAACAAAAGCTGCAATATTACATAAGAATAACAAAAGAATGCAATGATGTAAATGTAGGGTTAATTTTGTATAAGATTTATAATTTTGTATACGATTTTATATTTTGTATGTGAATATAATTATGAATGAGATGAGAAAAGTTAGCAGTATGTTGTTGTACATGTTTCTTATACACATTAAGGGTCATGTTGATACTTGGAAGTAAAAGGCAAATTTACAAAATGGCCAAAAGGATGTAATTTTTCAATCTAACCGGTACAATTATACCGGTTTTATGTGAGAATATGTCTAAATAATGTATCGACACTAATATAGTTTGTGTCGATATTTTTTTTCCAGAATGAATGGAAAACAGGGTGCACCCATAAAGTGTCGATCCATATATAAAAAGTGTCGATCCCAAATCATCGAACCCAAAAGTATAATGTAATATGTAATTTTTCAATCTAACCGGTACAATTATACCGGTTTATGTGAGAATATGTCTAAATAATGTGTCGACACTAATATAGTTTGTGTCGATATTTTTTTCCAGAATGAATGGAAAACAGGGTGCACCATAAAGTGTCGATCCATATATAAAAAGTGTCGATCCCAAAATCATCGAACCCAAAAGTATAATGTAATATGTAATTTTTCAATCTAACCGGTACAATTATACCGGTTTTATGTGAGAATATGTCTAAATAATGTGTCGACACTAATATAGTTTGTGTCGATATTTTTTTTCCAGAATGAACAATTAAATAGGGTGCACCATAAAGTGTCGATCCATATATAAAAAGTGTCGATCCCAAAAATCATCGAACCCAAAAGTAGAATGTAATATGTAATTTTTCAATCTAACCGGTACAATTATACCGGTTTTATGTGAGAATATGTCTAAATAATGTGTCGACACTAATATAGTTTGTGTCGATATTTATTTCCAGAATGAATGGAAAACAGGGTGCACCATAAAGTGTCGATCCATATAAAAAGTGTCGATCCCAAAATCATCGAACCCAAAAGTATAATATAATATGTAATTTTTCAATCTAACCGGTACAATTATACCGGTTTTATGTGAGAATATGTCTAAATAATGTGTCGACACTAATATAGTTTGTGTCGATATTTTTTTTCCAGAATGAACAATTAAACAGGGTGCACCATAAAGTGTCGATCCATACATAAAAAGTGTCGATCCCAAAAATCATCGAACCCAAAAGTATAATGTAATATGTAATTTTTCAATCTAACCGGTACAATTATACCGGTTTTATGTGAGAATATGTCTAAATAATGTGTCGACACTAATATAGTTTGTGTCGATATTTATTTCCAGAATGAATGGAAAACAGGGTGCACCATAAAGTGTCGATCCATATATAAAAAGTGTCGATCCCAAAATCATCGAACCCAAAAGTATAATGTAATATGTAATTTTTCAATCTAACCGGTACAATTATATCGGTTTTATGTGAGAATATGTCTAAATAATGTGTCGACACTAATATAGTTTGTGTCGATGCTAATTTAAATATCAAGTGTTTTCCACCGTTTACGATATATAGTACTCTTAATCGAGAAACCCTAAACATAAAGGCAAGCAGGCAGATCTTCCTCTTTCTTCTACCGTTATCATAAGTGACGACCAGATATTCAGGTAAATTTATCGATATTTTATGGGTTTGATTGATTTCTATATTGGAGTTTTTATCCTGAATGTGTTTGTGTTCCATTGTAATAGGGGTAGCATCCAACCAAAATGGCTCCAAAACGTCAGCGTCAGAAGCGAGGTCTTTCTCAAAGCTCTTCTCAACCCAGTTCTTCTCAACCACCTCCTTCTGTAACAAACGATTCTTCTGAGGAAATCAGGTCCTTCGAAACTCTGAACTTTAGATCCGACATGGAGAAACAAAGATGGCAGACGAGTTTTAAAGTAAGGAAGATTCGTCCCGAACGTGTCATTGACCTGGGTTTCTTGTTTGATGATAAATATGCATTTAGTTTTAAATCCACATTTACATCTTGGGGTTGGCTGAATTCCTTGGTGTAGAACCAAGATATTATCCCAACCTAGTTAGAGTCTTCTACAACAATGCTTCCTTACAGCACGAGCCTAATAAGACTAATATAATAGGAATTAATGCACATGTCATGGGGAAGGATATATATATATCTCCAGAAACTATTTCGGAGGGTTTAGGTGTAGCGAATACAGGGGATTCAGATGAAAATGGTGTAGATTGGTCTACAATTAAACGGGTTACTAGAAATAGCCCAATTCACCTCGATGTAGAGTCGAGAGTGTTTCACAAAATGCTCACATGGTATATCCGGCCTAGTGGGGGAAACATTCAACGCTTCGAGACAGCGATTATTGGTGGATAGCAAAGTATAAATCCAAAACGGCTCCAACATTGCAAAACTCATATTTAATACAATTGTATATATGGTCACAAAGGGAGCAACAATTTCAACTACACTACCATATGGATGTGTCATCACCATGTTGAAGAAGAAGGAAGTTGATTTTTCGCATGACGCCCCTGTTCGATTAACCCGCAAGATTGACATGGTATTTATTAAAAAAGCGGGATATGATTTTGTTGAAAAACTCGGTTGGAAGCGTGTCAAGGAGGTCGGATTAGATCAAGAGAGGGAGGAAATGGACCCCGTTGGCCATGAAGAAGAGCAACCAAGTGGAGACGCAATGATGGAAGAAGCTCCAGTTGCAGAGGATGTCACAATTAAGACCGTGATGGAATACATGGTCAATTTTCGGGAGCATATTGATTCCCTTGTGAGTGGAATGCGATCCGATATTTCATCATTGCAACGTGAAGTCTCCATGTTGCGTAACGAATTACGTCAACGACATCAAACGAGTTAGGTAATTCATTATCTATGTTTCTTAACATTTACACGTTCTGAACTTTATTTTATTTTCTTTTAACAGATGTGGACAACCAAGCGGTCGCAGAAGATGAAGCTGACGATGAAGATGACGATGATGATGACGATGAAGCTGGCGATTAAGATGATGACGATGATGATGATGAAGATGATGATCCAAACAAGTATATTGTGTCTGCAACGCCGCCTTCAAGAAAACTTTTAATTTTTGATCTCAATGGTGTCCTTGCCTACATCCCAAGACTGCCGGCAGGTTCTAATTCTATTCTTTTGTATCCATTATTTTAACATATAAGCGTAGAACTTTAATCTCATTTTCTTCATGTTGTAGATGTTGTCCTCAGAAGAGGATTATTTGAATTTATGCAATTTTGTGTCGACAATTTTGTTGTTGCCTTTGATCTTCAAAGATGAGGTTAGAACATGTTTGAGGCAATTGAATTACTGTAGTCAAAATCGTTAATATACATTTGAATGTTAACATTCAAACTTGATTACAATCTCAGGCATAACGTCGACCGTGTACTTGAGAAACTACCTGTATTTTCCGAGCATTTTCTATTCGTGTGGGTAAGATGAATGTCATTACAGTTTGCTGACTTTTCGTTGTCTATGATTCCTACATATTTATGTTCGACTGTTTGTGAACAGGATCAAAAAAAAAATGCAAAACATACGATTCTGTTACCTACTGTAAGATCTCAATGATGTTTGGAACGCGTGTCCAGATTTTAACGAGCTAAATACACTTTGGTCGATGATTCAGCGGAAAAAATGATTTATAATCCGGTAAGTTGCATTTATGCAATATGTTTTTCCAGTTGAACAGGTGTTCAGACATTGATGATCCAAACAACTTATGTTTATATAGAAATACAATTACATATGTCCACATACCTTTGACGCTGCTTCCATTCGAACGACAAAGCTCTAGGTATGACACAAATTTATTCATGCTTATGCGAATTTAATTTATTGTTAGTAAAATTGCACCTCATTAGTTTGATAATTGAAATTATTTATGTATGTCCTCAGAAAAAGGCGGAAACATACGAGAGTATTTGGAAAATTTGTTGAAGGCCTCTAATGTTCCGGACTTCGTTAGAAACAACCCTTTTCCATCGGATTAATTTTGTTTGTCGGTACATTATTTGAACATTCTTGTGTATTTATATTTTGGTGTGATTATATGGTGTGTATATTTTCATTAATTATTCTATATTTGCTTCTATGTGTACATATACATTTGAGTGTCTATACTTTTTTAATATATTGTAAAGTATCTATCCTTTTTATAAAAGTGTCTATACTTTTTCCACTGTGGAAAACATTAATTTAAGGTTATCTTTTGAGTGAGTTTTAAGATATTAATTTAGTAATTATAGGCGTCTAATGATTTATTTTTTACGTTACGGTATATATTATATTAAATTAAAATTCTTAATATTATTTTATAAATATCAAAACAATCAACTAATTTTTTGTGCAAATGAAATTATTAAATTAATATTGTAGGTGGAAAACATGAAACATACTTAAAAAATATTGAAACATAAATTACATATCTTTAAAAAAAGTATCGATCCTTTTTATAAAAAGTATGGACACTTTCAACATATTATAATAAAATAGGTAAATTTGCAATATAACCGGTATAAATATACCGGTTTTATGCGCGAATAGGTCTACACCTATATCGACACTTTTTAATATTGTGTCGGTACTTTATGTCCATATTGGAAGAAAAATGTGTCGATACGATTTAAAAAAGTGTCGACATTTACACATCGGAACCCATAATTATAATGTAATAGATAATTTTGTAATATAACAGGTATAAATATACCGGTTGTATGAGCGAATAGGTCTACAACCTATATCGACACTTTTTAATATTGTGTCGGTACTTTATGTCCATATTGGAAGAAAAATGTGTCGATACGATTTAAAAAAGTGTCGACATTTACACATCGGAACCCATAATTATAATGTAATAGATAATTTTGTAATATAACCGGTATAAATATACCGGTTTTATGCGCGAATAGGTCTACAACCTATATCGACACTTTTTAATATTGTGTCGGTACTTTATGTCTAAAATGTGTCGATACCATTTAAAAAAGTGTCGGTAATTTTAAGTAACGCGGTTTTTCTTCCTTCATTCAAAATATTTATATGTACATACAATAGGAGTCATGTTGATACTTACGATATATTATATGGAGATCGTTGTCATTCCATTCCGTCTTCGAAAAAATCAGTTGATGTAGGCTGTGTGCTTGTACTCAAACCGAGCTTGACTTGAGGACATGTTAGTTTGTTATGCCCCTCACCGTTGCAGTACCCACATCGCCTAATTTTCTTCTCGACCTTGTTCTTCGGCACTTCTTTTCGCTTGCGTTGTTTTCGTTGAGGGTCACGAACATTGTTTACTACAATGCTCTGGTTGACTGAATGATTCAAACCAAACGAGTTTTCTAATTCTTCTATTAGTTTTTTCATCTCATCTCTTGCGGTTTTGAAAGACTCGTCTGTCTTTGATGCAATGTAGCATAACCTACTTGACGTTGAACGTAGAGCAGCGAACCTTGCCATTTGCATCACTTCTGGAGACACATTCAAATCAACATAGCTGGGTGCAGAAGCCTTCGCATCATTAGTCCACCTACTTTGAATCAAAGTCCCGGGCAAATATGTGTAGTCCAATTGCTTCAAAATATGAAGTTGATGGCGACACGGAAGTCCAACGGTCTCGAATTTTTGCAGGAGCAAATTAGAGTTTCGTACGAGAATCAAAACTAATTTCAAATTTCCTATTTTTTTCTGCGTACTTTGACAAAATATAATGTTGACATTCATCTGATAAGGACTTAATCTCTGCCTCAATCCGGTACAATGTCTCCCGTATAAGTTCATCTTGGAACAGACGAAAAGATTCGCGGGTAAAAATCGCAGCGGCATGGCTTTCAAGGTCGACCAGTTTTGTGATCTGAAAGGGCTTCGTATGGGAACTTAAGTAATCCGATTTCAACTCGTTCATACGCATTCTACTAATTCCATCTTCAATTGCACGAACAACATCTAAATATGTCTTCTTGTGTTTCAGTGCAATAGCTAGTGAAGCATTCATAGACTCGCACCTTTGTGTTGAGAGAATATTGGCAAAGAAATGACCGGTTAGATATGCTTGTGCCCATAAGTGTCGTGTATTTCCCTTCTCAATCACCCATGGATTCTTGTGGACGTTGAATTCTGAAACAATCGAACGCCATTGAATATCAAATTCCTTGGTTGTCCACCAGGAAGCCATGCATTTTGAGAATGCTGCTGTAAACTTTGGGTCACCAATGTTAGCTTGTGCATAAAGATGCCAAGAACATAATCTGTGCTTAGCATAAGGGATAACAGATTTGATAGCCCTCTGCATTGCCCTATCCCCATCGGTTACAACAGAAATAGGTGATTTATTCATCATGGCTTCTAAAAAATTCTGTAGCACCCACTCGAAAGATTGAGACGTCTCGTCAGCGATTATGGCAGTGGCAAACACAATTGTGTTATGGTGATGATTGACACCAACAATAGGCATAATTGGTCGACCATACAAATTATCTTTGTACGTTGTGTCGAACGCAATTACATCACCGAAGCATGTGTAATCCGATCTCGATGTAGAATCCGACCAAATAAGATTATACAATGCCCCCGATTCGTCTACCGAGTATGTCATAAAAAACCCGGGATCATCATGTTTCTTATAATCAAAGTAGGCAATAAGCACATTCACATCCCCATCGACGATTTCCTTTGCTTTACCTCTTTGAAGTGCATTGTAGAGGTCTTTATGTGTAAATCCAACATTATGATAGCCCCTGCCTGCTGCGTTAAATAGTTCATTACTTGTGACTGCCAACACCGACCTCTTTCAATGTTGTTGCCTCATCGATATCAGCCTTACTTACAGCTCTATTAGAACGCATAAATGGTGTCATAGCAGATGTGCACAATGCATGATTATGTTTCTGATCAGACTTACTTATAACCCACTGATCGTTTGTATTTGTTGCTGTAACTATGACTCTAGCCTTACATCCTGTTCTTGTGACTGGCGTATGAGCACGTTGGCGATCAACAGTATTGACTTTTGATACTCGAAACCCTTCTTTGGAACAACAAAATTCTTGTGTCTTCACATCCCCTTCCACGTCAAGCCGTGTTGTTCCCTTACGTGCACTAAACCCATGTTCCCGTGTGAATCCCTTGTAAAAGTGCCAAGCTTGATCACGTGAACAGAAGAGCTGACCAACCAATCTGTCAGATTCATCAACATTATGTACTTCATGGCATTCCTCGGTTGGCTTAACATTGTCTACATCAGTATTATCCATGGCAAAAATTTGTTGTGCAAGTTCAGTGCTCCAGGAGTTGATGGAGATGTAAGCAAAGGTTCATTTTGAATATGTTTCAGTCGTGCTGCTTTCACTATGATGTGGCATTGGTAGTGGTAGTTAAAGGGTGGGTACAACATTAAATTCGCAGTACATATTTAGGTATGTACAATAACTACAAGTATATAATGTAATAGGTATCGTTTATATAATGTAATAGGTTGCGCTTATATAATGTAATTCGTTTATATATTGTAAAGTATCTATCCTTTTTATAAAAGTGTCCATACTTTTTTCACTGTGGAAAACATTAATTTAAGGTTATCTTTTGAGTGAGTTTTAAGATATTAATTTAGTAATTATAGGCGTCTAATGATTTATTTTTTACGTTACGATATATATTATTATTAAATAAAAATTCTAAATATTATTTTATAAAATATCAAACAATCAAATAATTTTTTGTGCAAATAAAATTATTACATCAAATTACTTTATTCCAACCATGTGACAAGTGTGACAACTCCATCAACTCACAACTCAGCTTTGAACTCAATCAATATTGTCTTTTAGCTTGATGGTTCATAAAGCATGTTACTTGAACAGTATGAATCAATTATGCAATTTCATGTTCAATTTAACACTGCATTTCAAATTCATTTCATATGTAATTGGAGTTTGAATTTAAATTTCAATTTGAGTTGAATTTCAATATATTTCGGCTCCACTATAAATATTAGCCCAAGCCAATATGCATGTTATCATTGATTATTCCTAATTTCCATTGTTTTTTCTAACGTTAAACGCGAGGGAAATCCAGACCATTGTATTTTTGGTCAACTTTAAAGCGTCAGAAACGTTTCGGGCGTATGATCTGGGTGGTAAACAAATAGCAACTAAAATCTAAGTCCGAAATGCTTCTGAGTACCACCCAAATCATAAGTCTGAAATACTTCCGATGCTCATCAAAATCCAAAGCTCATATGGTGCCAAGCAAAAGGAAATCAAAATTCAAATCTCATATGATGCCAAGCAAAAGGAAATCAAAATCTACAACTTGATTTTGAACATTGATATGATATGTTCAGTTGTTATCATGTTGGGATTTTCTCGTTTTTGATTGTTTGGATAGTTGTTCTCTTGCTTCTTCAAGTGTCCTTAGCTTGTAATTTATAGCTTGGAATGTGTTTGATGTTGTATATATATTATTAAATTAAAAACAATAAACATATATATTACATATTTATTATTATCTTTGGTTAATGTTGTTAAATTAAAAATTCTAAATAATATTTTATAAAATATCAAAAAATCAAATAATTTTTTGTGCAAATGAAATTATTAAATTAATATTGTAGGTGGAAAACATGAAACACTATTAAAAAAAATTGAAACATAAATTACATAACTTTAAAAGAAGTATCGATCCTTTTTATAAAAAGTATGGACACTTTCAATATAATAGGTGAAAATATGATGTAATAGGTAGCGCTTATATAATATAATAGGTATCGTTTATATAATGTAATAGGTAGTGGTTATATTGTAAAGTGTCTATCCTTTTTATAAAAGTGTCCATACTTTTTTCACTGTGGAAAACATTAATTTAATGTTATCTTTTGAGTGAGTTTTAAGATTTTAATTTAGTAATTATAGGCGTCTAATGATTTATTTTTTACGTTACGATATATTATTATTAAATTAAAAATTCTAAATAATATTTATAAAATATCAAAAAATCAAATAATTTTTTGTGCAAATGAAATTATTTAATTAATATTGTAGGTGGAAAACATGAAACACTATTAAAAAAAATTGAAACATAAATTACATAACTTTAAAAGAAGTATCGATCCTTTTTATAAAAAGTATGGACACTTTCAATATAATAGGTAAAATATGATGTAATAGGTAGCGCTTATATAATGTAATAGGTATCGTTTATATAATGTAATAGGTAGTGGTTATATTGTAAAGTGTCTATCCTTTTTATAAAAGTGTTCATACTTTTTTCACTGTTGAAAATATTAATTTAAGGTTATCTTTTGAGTGAGTTTTAAGATTTTAATTTAGTAATTATAGGCGTCTAATGATTTATTTTTTACGTTACGATATATATTATTATTAAATTAAAAATTCTAAATAATATTTTATAAAATATCAAATAATCAAATAATTTTTTGTGCAAATGAAATTATTAAATTAATATTGTAGGTGGAAAACATGAAACACTATTAAAAAAATTGAAACATAAATTACATAACTTTAAAAGAAGTATCGATCCTTTTTATAAAAAGTATGGACACTTTCAATATAATATAATGTAATAGGTAAATTTGTAATACTATCGGTATAAATATACCGGTTTACTTATAAAATAGGTAAATATAAGCACTACCTATTACATTATATAAGCGCTACCTAGTATGTTATTGTACTTTATAATATTTCCGGTTAAATAATATAACATAACCGGTATAAATTTTAACCGGTCACTTGTTTAACCGGTCACACCGTATATTAACCGTTTTTTAGGCGCCGCACCGCAGAACTACCCTATTTATGGCATCCATCCTACAGCTGGAGAAAATTCATTTCCATGATGCAGACCCAATGATTCTTTTGACTTCATGTGAAGTTAAGGTACACAGATATGTTTGGTTCCTTCTTTGTTTATGTGGACACGAGATATTACAGCCTGTAATCTTCTTAACCAGATGAAGTAAATGCACGTCATTTTGGTCAAACTAGAAACTTCATCTCTGAACTTTTTTCTATATCTTATTTTGATCATTAAACTTAAAAAAAATCTATTTCATCACTTAATTTTAACATTATATTATCTTTAGCTGTTCAACTGTTAAATTATAAACGATAAGATGATACATCAAAACAACGCCATTGTAGATCTAATGTTGGTGCTTCGGGTCCATTGGAGCGTGGTTCCCATGCGGCTGCCCTTGTTGCTGAGATCCGTAAGAGAAGGGATTTTGAATTTGAGTAAGACATCAAATTTGATTGCATTTACACGTAGAAGAGATTTTTCAAAATCCTAATGAATTTTGATACCCATTCATGGACCCTAACTTTCTTCAACTGAACAGCAAACTCAAACTCTAAAATTACATCCATTATCTCATATGAAGCCATCAATGAGATTCCTAACAGTGAAGAGACCCCTCTTAGAACGAAGAATGATATATCTTCATTCGGGTTTCATCCAATGATATAACAACGGAGTTTGAAGTCTTTTTTCTATTAAATGAACATTAAATTCCCATAAAGGTGGACGAAACGATTTTGGTGAGGAATTTTGATATCGGTCGCCGACAATAGTGGTGGAACGTCAAACAATACGGTGGCCAATCGCAATGATCGGTTACTAAAACCGGGTTGGTTCATGCAAAAAAATAAATTAATTAATTAACTTTTATACAATTCAAAATAATGTTTGTTTTAGTAAAAAAAAGCTGACTTTTTTGTAAAAATAAAAAATAATATCGTTATGATGTAATTACATATTTTGTAATATCATCGTAGCATTTGTGAATTAACAATTAAATAATAAAAAAGATAATTTTAAAGTTAAATGATTAAATTAATTTTTTTTAAAAAATTAATGACCAAAATAAGAGTAAAAAGAAAGTAAAATGATAAAATTTGTACTTTAATCTATTATCTAAAAGTGGTGAACAAAACCCGTAAAATAATGGATAAGTCTACGGTGCATGTTGTATACTGCAACGTACTACTAAAGCGACGTATTAAAACGTACCTCAAGTAAATTTGTTCTTATTATGTAAATATTAAAAATTATATAAAAATTTATTTAAAATTAATCATTTATTAAAATTTAACTATAGTTTTAATAGAATTATAATTAAATTATATTTTTATTAAAAATAATAATTAATTTAAGTAGTTTAATTTGTTTAGAATTAGGATTTTTAAGTTATATAAGTTAGAACTGACCATCAACATTAGTCATTGTCACCGATCATTTTAACTCGTCGGAAAATCAACTACTACAACATTCATCGTTTTCGTTTGTCGTTACTCAGTTCGTCATCGCCCAACAGTCGATCGTCTCGAAGGAAAAGCTCTGCCTTTTGGGTTGGTCGCCTTCTATTTGTTTTTCTTTTTTCTTTTATGCACGGTGACCTTCAAAGAATCATCTCCTATCGTCGCCCATCCCAACTAAACAAACAACGACTGTTAGATCTCGTCGTCCGCAATAGTCACAGCATGTAAGTCCATCGCACTTAACTCACTAGTCATCTTTTTCATTAGTTTTTTTAATGGTAAAATTACAATCCAACCCTCCTTATTTGTGTTTTATTTAGAACGGTTAAATTAAAGGAAAACCCCCCAATAGTTTCTTTCATTTATATTTTAGACTAATAGTATGTTTCTGTTTTAAAAGACATGGCTAAATTACATTACCACACCCACCAACTTTTGTTTTAATTTAAATGGTCCATGCAAACTCCCACACTTTACTTTATTTAGATTTTAGACTTCTAAGTTTTAAATCTTCTATAATTTTACTTTATTTTTATTTTGATAATTAATTTTGAACTTATTCTTTGATTTCAATTAACAATAATATTAATATTTTATTTTATTCATTAATTTTACTAGCATTAATTTCATATCAATTGATATTAAATGTTATCATTAATCTTAGCAATTTGATACTTAATTTTACTTTATATTAATTGTGGTTACTTGAATCATGATATATTAATTTTGATACACAAAATTTAATATTGATCATTAATTTTAATTTTGATGTTTTTTTTTTTAAATTTGATATTACTTTTAATATTTCTTTTAATTTAGTATTAATTTTGATCAAATAAATTTTAACTTGGATTTTATAATTATTTGAAATAGTTAATGGATCTCAATTATAATTAATGTTAATAAATGATTAATTTTAAAAATTTCCTTATACTTTCCAATATTTACATAATAAAGACAATTTTACTTATGGAACGTTGGTGTATATGACATGCATTGTAAAATTTTCCGTAAAATAATAACATATAAGAAACAAGATTGAATTCAGTATGCAAAAAAGATTTTATTTATTTAATATCTTAAAAAGCTTTTTTGTCATTGGCTTTGTCGTAAATGTCCTAAAATTGAAGTACTGATGTCCCACTATATTATATGATCTGAGTTTGTCTTTGATGAGCATCAATGTAAGCCATCAATGCAAGAAGGAATCGGATAGTCTAAAAACCAGAATTTAACCTATCTTACAGCTAGAAGGATCCGCAATCCAATTCCCATGCAAAACAACTGGGGTTGTGTGTTTTTCCAGGAATCAAATAACCTTTAAGCATGAACCATGCCCGATTTATGATGGGATTGAATCTCAATCACAAACTAACTTCATATAAGTTCAAAGTTAAAGGAATGCGTCGATCATGCAATATATATCCGCTTGAGATAATTAAAACCCTAATTACGTTAAGGATTAGGACATGTACTTAATGTATCAACTACTACTATTATAATTTTCTACTATTAACCTCGAACGAACCCTCCTCAGTCAACCACAATACGATAACCTGTAAAACATCGGAGGAAGAATAAAAAGGGAGTTAGCCGATGCTTTTTAACAGTAAATTTGGTATTTGTTTGTGCAATTGTATTTACCCTAGTTTCAAACATGTATTCGAGCTTTCGTAGTCGTGCAGATTACCGTTGGAAGTACAAACGTTGGTCACCGATTCCGACGACTGGCCTTCCTCGAAGATGTTCTCCGAGTCACCGGCAACTTGTTTTTGGCCCTCAGATATCTGCAATACCCGCAGTGATGAAAGCCTGTGGCCTATACCTATACTAATAAATATAATAGTATGGAATAGTACAATGTATGAAAAGGAAAAGCCATACTTGCTGCTTCAATCGTTCATTTTCTTCAATCAATTCAATCCCCTGCATGTATCAAAACAGTACTATGTCTGTTCTTTAGTATCTTTTTAATTTCTCCTTTTTGACTGTTATTTGTATGTTTATATACTGACCTTTCTTTGAAGTTCACTGATTTCTCTCATAATCCTTTGACCCTGAAATACATTAATAATTGGAGCTAAGTTCAAATATTTAATCATTGCTTAAAACTTTGCAGAAAAAGCAAGAACCTTTTTCTCCATAACACGGCTCAACCCAACTTCCAGAGATTTCTCTAGCTGCTGTAGTTCTTCAACACTTAATCCTTGGAGTTCCTCGCCCCTCATTTGCCTGTTTTAATGCAGAACCCACATTTTATATACATTGAATAAAATTGATAAGAAATAAAAAATGCATACCTCAGTTGATGACTTTTCTCTGCTATTTCCATTGTCAGCATGGACTGGTTGCTATCTTCTACGAGCTACAGACAAGAAAACGTAGCATTAAACAAGGGGCCACAGTGAGATTTTCACAACTATTCAGCCAACTGATTAAATATTGGCATGAATATACGAAAAAGTGCAGAAAGATGGAAATACAAAAATCAACTAACCTGCAACTCAAGACATGGCTGTTCCAGCTTCTCCAGGTTCTTTGAGCGCAAATGGTGCCTTTCTAGTATCTCCTTCATGCTAGAGTTCAAACATAAAACCATCAGTTTGTGGTTTTTTTTTTCTTTAATGTTGACCTATAGTATGCTCTTGGTATCAGATTTGTGTCCTAGAAGCTACATCTAGCATACTCAAAGTTGAAAATTTATCCTGTCTCCTACTGAGGAAGTGTAAAATGTTACAACTGTACATAAAAGAGATGAAAAGTAATTCAAAACAATTGAATGGAAAGAGAGAATATTGAGAAGGATACCTTGAGCTGGCATACTCAAAGAGCTTCCCAGTAGAAGCGAAAATAATAAGAGCAACATCTGCATCACAAAGAATGGCCAACTCCTCAGCTTTCTTAAACAACCCTCTTCTCCTTTTGGCAAAAGTCACCTGCCGGGCTGTGCTGTTATCAATTTTCCTAATCTGAATCTTTTCTCTTGCCATGTTTTCCTTCTTCTTTTACTTGTTGACCTTCGGAAACAAAAAGTTGGCTTGCTTATTAGAGCACTTGAGCAATGGAACTTCTATTTGGGGAATAACTCAAACATGGAATCAAGTAAATCTGGAAACCCCAAAAAACAAAGGGAAGTTTCTATAAATAGAGTTGGTTAAAACTTAAAAAGAGAAAAAAGCAAGGTTAAAGAAGGCAACGGGACCCTTGTGGGTTAAACATGTCGGCATTTTGCCAAATTTAGTGTTGAAGAGACAAAACCCTGCAACATCTTGCAGAAAACGAGACTTGAAACCAATAATAATAATAATGGTGGGATGCTTATTTCATAGTTACTTACGAGTTTTGGAGGGATATTGGGCTGGGTGCCAGATAGAAGAGAGAGCTTGAGGAAGCCACCAATGAAGGTTTTTGAGAAATGGGAGAAAAAAAATATAGAGAGTGGGGGGAGAATTTGGGATTGGGTTAAAGACAAGATTTTTGCTTTGATCGGTGAGAAGAAGAAAGCCTTTTGTAGTGAAGCAAGGAAGCTTTTCTTTCTCCTTCTCCCCTATGTTTCAACTATAATTGCTGAAAAATGAAACCAGAAAGGTTAATGAAGGAACTGAAATGGAAACTTTGAAAAGAAATGGGGCACAACTCGTATGTCATTAAATTGCAGGGGTTTATTTCTAAAATTTTAAAAATAGTAGTATTCCTTTTTTATATAGGAAAAACAATACATACTTCCATAATCGATTTAGGCATTATCAATCCATTTTTCTTAATAAATATATTAATTATTAATGTTGTTATCTGCTTATCTTTATGTTCAATTTTTTTCTCCGATCATATTCATAACTTCTTATTTGACGTTTTGTTCTGTTGTAATTACTATTTAACAAATATTATACACGATGTTTTACAATAAGATGTATAATCAAATTAAATTAAAACTTTAATTCATGTAGGATTTTAAGTTTGAATTATATGAGTGAATAAAATAGATTTGGAAGATTATATTTAATAAACATCCAATGTAATTATTCGATATCAACTATTAAATAAAAAAAATCAAAATTCATACACATTTGGTTATCGTTCAATCATGGATTTTGAAATTTATCTCTAACCTTTATTAGTATTATAATGATAGCAAATTTGTGAGAATTTGGGTACTTACTATGTAGTGCAATGGCATGCATTTGGGACAACAGATACATAAGGGATACATCATAAATTTATAGATACATTTTGATTAAATGTGTAATGTGTTATAAAAATTCAGTTTTGTATAATTATACATATAAATTTTAATCTTAATTCAATTATACATGTAAAATTTGATATTGATTCAAGTGTATATTTGAATAAATATATACATAATCTATTTTAATACTAGATAAATATAATAATTTATTTATATAATACGTTAGATATGTTAGATACTTAAATTGACAAAAAAATAGATATCTAAATAGAAAAAATATAATTTAAACATTTAATTTTATATTAAGTTTATAAATTATCAATTTATTAAAATTTTATATAAATAGAAAATATTTAAATATGCAGAATATAAATACATACATTATTGTGAAGTAATAATATAGAATAAATATTGTATTGGGTGATAGATGTGAAAAGTACAAATTGCAGATGCTTCAACCTGCTTTTTACTTTTTACAGCGCTTGATGTTGACCAAAGCATGCTAGACATGGCCAAGCATGTCCTGCAACTACTACTCCTGCACTTGGTCACTTCATCGTATATTTATGATTTACGGGAGTCTGGTACCATTGATTTCTTTAAAAATTAAATAGATTAAGTCTTAATTTATTAAATTCAATTAAATTTTGGTTTTAAAAATTAAATTAATTTTAAAAAATATTTGTTTAATCATTTAAATTTAATAGATTTGTTGTGATTGAGCAGATATAGGTTCAATAAATTTTGATCTAATTTGATTTATATAATTAGGTTTTTAATAATTAGAGTTCAAATTGAGTATAGATAAATTAAGAAAAGAGGTAATCACGTTTAAATTTATGATAAATGCTTAATTATTTAATAATGAATGTTTATGTTCTTATATATGCAATGTACGACTTCAAAACTTTAAAAATTAATAATAAATTCATTCGCCACTTGGGAAGCATGCTTCTTCCTCTTCTTTTAACTCTTTCTTTTCATGGGGGTTTGAAGTTTAAAAGCATAAGAAGTGTGATAATGGGAATTATTGGAAGAAATTGTTAAATTTGGTTGACAATATCATCTGCTGGGTGGTTGTGACTTTAATTAATACCAGATTATCCATGTGATTTAATGAGATTCATGTAAATTAAGTATAATTTAATATATTTTTATAAAGTAATTTTAATAGGGTATTTTAAAAATTTATAAGGTGACCACTCCAAATCAACCCGATTCATCCATAACGTTGTGATCAATTCAATTTGTTCAATCAACAACGTCAAAATTTGAGTTGTGGACGTTGTTAAGAAGACCTAATGTTTCATCTCAATATATCAAACAATAATTGGTAGATAAAATATTATTAAATTATGAATAAAATCACTTTGAATCCATTAAGGGATCTCAATGGTTAAGGGGAGTATTGTTCTTCTTGGAGATCATGAGTTTGAGCAATTACATTTATAAGGTGTGTATGCGTTGTCAATAACTAAGAGTAATTTTGAATACATACTATATTGTAATCACTTTATACTATTCAAAATTTATAAAATTACTTTTATAAATATAATTAACATGGAGGCTTATAATTATAAATAAATACGATACTTTAATTATAGGGTAAATTATACATTTAGTACTTCCAATATCATTTTTGTTCCGTTTTGGTCATTCAACCATTTTTTATTTCAAAATCATACTTAATATTACGTTTTGATTACTTGTAGTTAAAAATTAAACAGTGCTGCTGACGTAATACCATAGGATAATACCACGTCATCATTTATTTTTTTTAAACGTCACGTCAATAGTTCTATTAATTTTTAACAATGGATGACCCAAATAGAACTAAAACGTAATGATAGGTATGAGTTTAAGAAAAAAATAATACTTGAGTGACCAAAATGAAACAAAAGTAATAGTTGAAGTACTAAATGTGTCGTTATCCTAAAGTATATTCACCGATGATATTATTTCCAATATTATACATAATTAATGGGTTAATAAATTTAGAAATATTTAGAAAAATAGAAACAATGGAAAACATTAATAAACATTTCATTTTATTATTTTGTTTCAAAATTTTGTGTTATATTTTTAAGTTTGCATGGCACAACATTAAGTTGTTACATATTGAGCCGAAAACTTCTGTTCATAATTGTTAAACAGTGATGTGTTAGAATAATATGACTTATAAGTTTTTAAATATTTTATTTTTCAAATATCATGATGTAACTTCTTTATTATATGTATAATCTATAAAAATAAATATTTATAATGATTTAATTATTTTATTAATAAATACAATTAATTCGGATAACATAAATAGGGGGTTAAAGGGGTGCGATGAGGGATCCGTTGTCCCCTTAATTTTTTGTGCTCGTTATGAATATCCTCTCTAGGATGTTAGATGTGGCTGCTGCTAGGGGTGTCTTTCGATTTCACCTAAAGTGTAAGCGGATTGGGCTTAAGCATTTGTGTTTTGTTGGCGATTTGTTGATTTTTTCTAGAGGGGATGTGGATTATTTGGTGGGGTTATGCGTGTTCTGCAGGAGTTTTATAAGTACTCGGGTCTCAAATTGAACTCCTTCAAAACGAAAGTGTTCTCTTCGGGTATGAGTGAGGAGGTTTTGTGTTGTGTTCTTGATATTACTGGGTTTCGCATGGGACAACTCCTTGTGCGTTATCTTGGAGTATCGTTAGTCACTAGAAGGTTCACCGAGAAGGATTGCGCACCTCTATTGGAGAAGGTGGCTGCTCGGGTTAGTGGTTGGTCCACAAGGGTTCTTTCGTACGTTGGTAGACTGCAGCTCATCCAAAGTGTGACCTACAATGTCCAAGCTTATTGGTGCAGACATTTTGTTTTGCCAAAAGCGGTTATTAAAAGAATTGTACAGTTGTGTTCCCGGTTTTTCTAGAAGGGAAGTGCATGCTCAGGGGGCCAGGGTCAGTTGGGAGATGATTTGTAAGCCTAAGATTGAGGGTGGTATGGATCTTTGAGATCTGGACACTTGGAACCATGCGAGTGTTCTTCAGCATTTGGGCTTTGGTGAGCAGAAGTGATTTTCTTTAGGTGCAGTGGTCTGCGACTTATGTGTTGAAAGGGCGACCGTTTATGGAGTTCTCTGCTCCTAAGGTGTGCAGCTGATTTTGGCATAAACTGTTTAAGTTGCGAAGCCTGGTGCTTAATTTGTGGACCAGTTCATTAAGTTGTGGATGCAACCAGGAAAGTATCTAGTTAAGCATGAGTGGCAGGCAATCAGAAGGTGTCGTGGGAGGCAATCAGAAGGTGTCGTGGGCGAGACTTTTTTGGTCTCCTCTTCAAATACCCTAGAATGCTATAATTGGCAATTGCATGATTTGCGTTGCTGGATCGGCTCTTACAAAGGACAGATTGTTGAGATGGGGAGTTGAGGTTGAGGGAGGCTGTTGTTTCTGCATGGATGATAGGGAGTCGAGGGACCGCCTATTCTTCGGGTGTGGCTATTCGAAGGAGGTTTAGAATGGGGTCCTTACTCTTTGTTACTTAGCAAGGACTGGTAGCTGAGCGCAGGAGGTTACCTGGGCTACTGCTAAGCTCAAAGGCAAGTCTTTTGTTTCCATTCTTTTAAGAATTACCTGGAGCGTGCATATTTGTCATGTTTGGAGAGAAAGAAACAGTAGAGTTTTTTGAGGAACTCGGAGAAGTGTTGTAGAGTTAGTTTTGAGAATAAAGGAGGAGGTCCGTCTGCGGTTGATGGGCACTTTTGTTAGCTGGGGGGGATTTAAATACTAGGTTGTGTAACGGATGGGGCATTGATAGGTAGGGATCTGATTGTTGTATAGGGGTTGTTTCTATAGTTTATTGTACAGATTGGTTGGGTTGGCCTCTAGTTTATGGTCATTGGTATAATAATAACAGATTCTTCTTTCTTTTGGGTAATGAAAATTTTGCAATTATCCAAACAAAATTAATTATAAATATGTATTTTATATGATGAAATAATTTTCAAATGAAGATGTACAAGCAGGTGCATGTATTTAACAAGAATTTTCCGTGGTCCACTCTAACTGGCCTATGGCCCGTGCTTATTTCTGATAAAAGTTAATAAAACTTTGGGTTCTTAATGTAATAAAAGTATATACCATCTATGATATAAAGTTTCTTTTAAATATAGTAACAACAGTACCACGGCCAAGTTGCAAAAACACAAATTCTGGAACTGCTATTATTTTCATTGTGCTGAATGTAGATACCACTCGCAAATATATAAATACGGCCCATTTAAAAATATAAAAATAATTAAGGATAAACTACACAAATAATCAATAATATTTGAGTAATTTTTTTATTTTTTCACTGAAGTTTAAAGTAATAAATTAGTCACTAATATTATTAATTTATAGAAAATCCATCACTCGACATTAATAGCGGTTAATGTGAGTGACGAAAAACTGATACGACATGTTAATCGCTGACTTGACATCATTTAACCATCATTTTAATCTATCTTTCTCTTCCCTCCATTCTTTCTCATCTCCACACTTCTTTTAACTCCTCAAAATCCACCATTTTCCTTAAGTCTTAAAATAAACCTTAACTAAAATATATGACAATAAAATAAATAATGTTGTATAAAAAAATTAACACTATTTATTTTTCAGATCATTTTTAATTTTTCTAATTTTTTTCATGTTTATTTTAAATTAATTGTCTTAAAGTGTAAATATATCATTATAAACATTAACCACTCTTAGTCAAAATAGTAGAAACGTCATTCTTACTAATTTACTAGTTATTTGTTAATTATGACCAAATTAAATAATATTATCCTTAAAAAATGGCTTTCTACATAATATCTATTTGTTTTTTTAATTATATACCTAATTATTTGGATGGAAATTTATTAAATATTTATTAATATTTAAATGATGTGTACATATTTAAATAGTGTTTTTAATATTTTTTTTACTATTATGTTTATGATGTCTCCGATATTATTTTTTAAACATATTATTTGAGTATCTAGTTCATTATATAGATTGATTAAAATAATGTAAACTTCATTCGAGTTTGAACTTAATTTTTTATACAATAATTTGACTTGCAAGCTTATGACAATGAAGTTTTCATAAGTTGCTCAAATTCACTCTAATTTATTACAAAAATGAGGACGTTTTAACTCAAAATTTCAAGATTATCTTTCATTTTGGTTCTAAAAAATGGGGGGGAAAGTATCACTATTCATATTTGCTAAAAAACTTGATCATCATCTAAAAGTGTGATTTCGATTCTAAACTTAGATTTATATTATGTACTACTGTAAAAATAAATATTAGATAAATAATTTTTTTAAATATTATTTAATTTTATAATATGCTATTTTTTATGAAATTTAAATAATTCAATAAAAATAACTTTCTAAATTTTTATATAAATTTTTAAATTAAATATTACAAATTTAATATAAATAATTATTAAATTTTATTTTTAAATAATTGTTAAAACTTCAAAAATCTTATTTCAAAAATAATCTTCCATCCGTAAAGAACCAAACGCAGTCTAAATACAAGTTGTCTTCCCCTGCGTCTCTCATTAAAACAGTGTCTCTTCAGGATCGCTCTCTTTCAACTCTCTTTTTGGCTTTATTGTATTATGCACAAAATGCTCTTCCCCCACAAGCTACTGATAAACCCTTTTTCACACACAACTTTCACCATGATGAATTGAGTAGTTCTTTTCTCGAGGTTTTATAAAACCTCGCTTTTTTAGGCTTCATCTGATATGAAAATTGAAGAAAACCTCGACTGTTCAGCCTCAAACCTTCTCTGCTCAGAGACCACGAACTCTTGCTTTGACGAGGATCTCGATTTTGATGCTGTAAATGAGTTTGGGGTTTCCCCTGCTTGTGCCCACCACCTTAAAAATCAAATCTTTAATAAACAATACCACTTTTTTATAAACGACAGATCAACTTCTTTGATGGGTTGTTCTGGTTTCGCGATACAAAGTGATGATACAATCAAAGAAATGGTTGAAAAAGAGGTGGAGCATTTGCCTGAAGATGATTATCTCAAGAGACTCAAAACTGGGGATGTGGATTTGAGTGTTAGGAGACAGGCTCTTGATTGGGTTTGGAAGGTCTGTTTTTCCTTTTTCAAATAAAATTAGTGTTTCTTTTCTTGTTTGATCCATTTCATCACAATGATTTTTTTATGATCATATTTTGTTTTTGGATCAATCAATTCCCAAGCTACCGTAGACTTTTGTTTTGAAATTTTTAACTTTTTTTTTCATTAGTGGAAACCAGATATTAGAATTGTGTTATGATTCTCCTTGTCAATTCTGTATCTTTGATATGATTGATGATCTCAGGGTTGATTATGAAACAATTAAATCATCTTTGATTTGATCTTTTCATTTGGTGATCAGCAGGCTTCAGCTTATTACCATTTCGGACCTTTGAGTTTTTGCCTAGCCATTAACTATTTGGACCGATTCCTAGAAGTTTATGATTTACCTGTAAGTTCATCCACTTTGATTCCTTCTTCTTTTTACATCATAAATCATTGCCACTGATCTTTTTCTTGCTTCCTCTGGTTTGTTTATCCATGTTTTGTGCTAAACATGACACAGAGAGGTAAAACATGGACCGTACAATTGCTTGCTGTTGCTTGTTTATCAATTGCAGCCAAAATGGAGGAGACAAAGGTGCCACTACTTGTAGATTTGCAGGTGGGAGAACCAAAGTTTGTGTTTGAAGCTAAAACAATATACAGAATGGAGGTTTTGGTTTTAGCCACATTGAAGTGGAAAATGCATACGATTACGCCTTGCTCTTTCATTGACTACTTCCTGAGTACAATCTGCAATGATCAATATCCGTCATCAAGTTCAATGTCTAGATCATTACAACTGATAATAAACACAACTAAAGGTTGCTTCTCAATGTCGAAAATGGACAGAACTGTTACCTTATCTGTCAAGTTTTCATTGTCTTGAGGATTAATTGGGTTTGGTGTGTGAAAATGGATGCAGGTATTGACTTCTTGAAATTCAGACCGTCTGAGATAGCTGCAGCAGTGGCAATTTCTGTTTTAGGAGAGATGCAAACAGAAGCCATTGACAAGGCAATTTCATCTTTCACCTTTGTACAAAAGGTAACAAAATTTGCAGTAAAAAGATAAAAAAAAAACTTTGATCCTTTTTTACTATTTTGATGATCCAGTAAGATGTGTGAATTTTTTATTTTTATTTTTTACAGGGTAGAGTATTGAAGTGTGTTGAAATGATGAAAGATTTGTCATTCATTAATGGGGCTGTTGCTGTTGAAACTCTACACTCATCAGCTGCTGCTTCTTCCACTGTGCCCCAAAGCCCCATTGGGGTGATGCCAGAGCTATAAAAGTGATGAAATAACAGTTGAGACTTCTGCAAATTCTTCGCATTCTAGTCCCGACATTAAAAGGAGGAAACACGATGACAACAACAACGGCAACAACAACGACAAAGGTTCCCAATAGGATTAGTCATGAGATGTGAATTTATCCTTCTTTTTTTAAAAAACTAATTATTTTAATTAGTCCAAAATCAATTTGGTTGAATGGGAACTCTGGTGTGGTTTTGGAACTCAAATAGTGAGAAATGTGAAAATAAAAAAAAAAGTGGAAAATGATTTCCAAGTTCTTAAATGCTAAAAGCATGAAAAGAAGTTGTCACCAGCTGTTTATATAAATCAAGAACCCCTCAAATTACAGCTATTGATGGTGCTTCAGTTTGTACAAGCAAATCCTACATTTATTTTAATTACTATTACCTCGAAAATAAGCAATTAAATATCCGAAAAAGCAAAAAAAAACAAAACAAAACACAGTTGAAGTAAAAATGTGACCGATTTAAATTGTAATCCAAAAAGGTTATCTGAACTGTGCTGACATCGAGCATCACACGGTGTCGTTTTTTTGTTGGTTACTGGATCGGAAAAGGGCCATAAGTGGGCCCGTTCGTGGGTGGCCCCCAGTCAACATCTTTTGCTTTAGTTAAGTTTGGTGTCTGAATTCTGAAACAATTATGAAAGAAGGGAAAAAATGAAATTATATTCCAGTGTGTGCATATATAAACAAATTTACTATGTAAAAATGTAATTTATCATAGTAAATTGTATATAGCTGAAGAATGTTGAATGTTATATATACATATATATATATATATATATATTCCAGTAAATTTAAGTACATAATATATTCATAAGATGAATTTCAGTAGTTTTAAATTAATAATGCACTCACGTGAATAATTTGATTAGGTGTATAAGGTTTGCAATATTCATAAGATGAAGTTGGAATTTTGATATATATTATCTATTTATTATTTATTAAATAAATTTTGATAAATATCTTTTTTTTAAAACACAAAATCTAATACATATTATGAAAACACTGCAATAAGTATTATAGTAATCAGTTAATTTTATAATTAAAATTTAAAATTTAAAATTGGTTTGTGATCCCCAATAATTAAATTGGTATGGCTCCCTTAAGTTTTTCTTTCTTTCTATATTTCCTTTTCTTTCATTTAAAAATCTGAATAATTTATTAAAGATATATCAGAGAAGTAATTAAGAAAACCATTAATGGATAAATTAAAAAGGTTTTTAATTCTTTCTGCACGAAAGGTAAGCTATTTAAATACTGCACAGATCTTTATACGTACAGAATTTGTTCGTCTCCTTGACTGGAATATTACCTAATGACAATATAATTTTATATCCAAATATGGATTAAATTTAGGTTTTTCCTCTATACTTTTTATATTTGATAATCATAAAAACTCTAATTAAATTTAGAATTGAATCAGTTTTTATTTTAAAATTAAATTCTTTTAATTTTAATATATAAGATTATAACTTAAATTTTATATAAAAAATTTAAATTTTTTATCGCTAGATCCGATTATCGTTGAAATATATATAATATCAAAATCTACTAAAGGTGTCCACTAAGATTCTGCTATTCCTATTTTTTTCAGAGAAAAATAATGGATTTTTCATCCAATGAGTGCAGCCTTTTTACCTTATAACAGAAACTCCCTTGAAAAACCAGCAGACAACAGAGAGTACATAAAACAGTAAAATAATCTAAAACTTTGACCGATAAAAACACAGCTAAGCAAAAGGATTACATATATTACACAGAAGAAAAAGGAAACCCTAAATTTGTAACTGACAATGCCATTAAAGGGAGGGATCCCTATGACACAAACAACCCTCTTTTTTTTATCTCCCCACCTGCATTAGGGAATCTTGAAAGGGAAGGGGAGAATACCAACAGAAGAAGTAAATGACATACGAATGTCTTCACACTGTTAAAAACAAATAAACTAATGATATTTGTTTATGGTAGCAACAAGTATAATCATCATGGCCAGCTCATTTTTTACAATTGCAGCGGTTCAGTTTCTTCTGTATATGGTTTTCTGTTCACTTTTGTTTTATGAACTCAGGAATTGTCCTTGTGGGGGACCCGAAGATGGCCACAGTCTCACTGCAAAAACTGGATTGAGTTGGTAGAACAAGATCACTCCCAAGAGTATCGGTCTCATCCTTTTTCTTTTTCTGATTTCCAATTATAAGGATTGGTCGCCGTAGTATATCTGATTTTTTTATGATATATAAGATAAAATTATATCTAAAATTACATAAGGATAATCGGTGGGATGTATATAAGGTTTTGTAATTAACGAGAAAATGAATGTTGGCGGGACGAGAAGGAAAACGTGAGAGCAAAAGAGAACAGCACGAGCCCCAAGGAGGAGGATGAAAAATCAAATAAATAAGGGTAGATTACACTCTACTCACAGAATGTTTTGGATGCTTTCGTTTTGGTCACTTAACTTTTAAAATTTGTATTACAGATACTAAACTTTTAATTTAGGGGCTGTTTGTTTGCCTCTTAATGGTACTATTCAGCGTTGAATGCTGATTTCGCACCTCTGAATGATTCAGTGTTGATTGATTCAGCAAAATAGTGTTGAATGATTCAGCACAGAAGTACATTTTTAATGATTCAGAGTTATTATCAAACAACATGTCACATTCAGAGCTAATTCATACAGAGCCTCTGAATTATTCAGCGCTTATCATTATGAAGTAAACAAACAGCCCCTTACTTTCGTTACGATCACTACCATTAGCTGCCATTAAGAAATACCTAAACTAGAAGCCGCTGCAAAAGCCTAAATTTTCGATGAACAAAGCGGTTGCCGATTAATCTCAACGGTGGGAAGACTCTATTTGGCCAAATAATTAACATATTTATGTTTCAAGTTGATCCAACAGTTAACAATGAAGCATCAAAAAGTTTTAACTTTTAGTTTATATTATATCATCGTCTCATTTTAACATTATTTTTGTCATCGTTCGATGGTTTCTCTAATAAAAACATCATTGTACATTTCCTTTTTCTTATTCTATTTCTTTCCTTAGGCTCAAATTCACCGGATAACCTTCTAATCCTCTCAAATTCTAATAGAAGTTAAAAAAAATAAAATCTTTTGATCTACCACTTTTAACCATCACATCAGCTTGAAACCAAATTATATTAATATTCTGACTAAACGAATCATTCTGTTCGTTGGGATTTGATCGATGATTGCTAACTTCACCGAAAATCTAGCCTTTTCGGTGGTTATAAATTTGGAATCTTAATTTTATTTTTGAAATAGCACTTTAAGATGCAACATTGGTATCTATTAACATCTGCTAATAACAGTGACCATAATAAAAGTAAATTAAAAGTTTAGTGATTGTATACAAATTTTAAAAGTTTAATGACCAAGTGGATATCTCTTAACATCTGCTAATAGCAGTGACCATAACAAAAGCAAATTAAAAGTTAGTGATTGTATACAAATTATATTAATATTCTAACCAAACGAATCATTCTGATCGTTGGGATTTGATCGACGATTGCTCTCTTCACCCAAAATCCAGCCTTTTCGGTGGTTATAAATTTGGAATCTTAACGTTTTTTTTAAAGAGCACTTTAAAACGCCACGTTGGTATCTCTTAACATATGCTAATAGCAGTGACCATAACAAAAGTAAATTAAAAGTTTAGTGATTTTATACAAATTTTAAAAGTTTAATGACCAAGTGAATATCTCTTAACATCTGCTAATAGCAGTGACCATAACAAAAGTAAATTAAAAGTTTAGTTATTGTATACAAATTATATTAATATTCTGACCAAACAAATCATTCTGATCGTTGGGATTTGATCGACGATTGCTCTCTTCACCGAAAGTCTAGCCTTTTCGGTGGTTATAAATTTGGAATCTGAACGTTTTTTTTTTTGAAAGGGCACTTTAAGGCGCCACGTTGGTATCTCTTAACATCTGCTAATAGCAGTGACCATAACAAAAGTAAATTAAAAGTTTAGTGATTGTATACAAATTTTAAAAGTTTAATGACCAAGTGAAAGCACCCTAAATATTGTCGTCAGTAACAGTGTAGTTTACCCAAAAATAAATAAAAAGATTAACATATAAATAGAAATCAGTGCGTGCATGGTGGGGGAGATGAATAAAAGGGATTTGTTCAGAGCATAAGCATTTAGCATCGATCCCTTTATTTGTCATCTTCTCTCCTGCTGTTTATTGCTCTTTATTTATCAGTATGTAATCCCCTTTTCATGAAATCAATAAAGAAAGCCGGGTTTATAATACATATTCATGCATTGAATTATACCATATTATATAGTATTATACAGGGTGATGAGTTAATTCAGGAGAATCGATTCCGGTGATGCATGTGTTTGACCAGTCAGACACAGACAGAGAAAACTGAATCCCTTTGTCCTTTTTTTTTAGAATGTATTAATAATAGTATTATCCACAGAAGACAGAAGCTAGTTTAACGAGTTCTACTCACGCTGTAATGTGCCTTAAGGAGCTTACGAGTACTAGTTTTGTTTTTTCAAGTGATTCCATTTCCCCTTATATTCACAAATACACTTGTTTAATATCTGCTCTCCTTTGTTAAATCTCAAAGCCCTAAATGCATGCTTCTAAGATCCAGTTTATTTCAACTGTTTTAATCTGCCATGGAAGTGAGAATTTCAACCTTAATTACCGGGTAAAGTACATAAATGGTCCTCCCGCTATAAGGTACTACTTTATCGAGTTCTTCAACTATTAAAAATTATAAAAAATCCATCGAGTACAAGACATTGCTTTGTTGAGTCCCTCGACTATTAAAAGTTATAAAATGGTCCCCAACTATTCATATGTTATAAACTTGTCATTTTCTGTTAAAAAAATGATGTCTTTCTGAATTGGACGTTAACATGTTTATTGTGATATGATAAAATTTGATCTCAAAATCTCAAACAACTATTATATCTCAGTCAACAAGTTAGCGTTCAACTTAGATTATCGTTAATTTTTTAATAGAAAATGACGAGTTTGAAACATATGAATAATTGATGGATCATTTTATAACTTTTAATAGTTGATGGACTCAACAAAGCAATGTCCTGTAATCGGAGGATCATTTTGTAACTTTTAATAGTCGAGGAACTCAACAAAATAATATCCTATAGTTAAAAACAATTTTGTGTACTTGCTCAAAATACTTTCCTTTAATAAAATGCTAAAATGGAACATGAAATTATAGATATATGATTTTTTTTATTTATGATTGTGTTGAATTATATCGATACGTCACATATAATAGGTAAATAATTATATCATAAACATATTAGTACATACACTTCATATCAATTTCCTGCAGATTTTATAATCGTAATTATAATATTGAGAGCTTTAGCTATTAATGTCAAAGTAGAATTCACCTATGTCATCGATATTGCAGGTGTAAGGTTTGAATTTTGTTTATTAATTTTGGAAATTTTATATATTGTTTAGTTCATATAATTTTCAATTTTGTGCTGAATAGGCTTGTCACACTTCAAATTAGGGCCTAAATTTTCTTAAAACTTTTTCGAGAACAAAATTGGAATTTTACTAAATTCGGGGACCAACATGAAATTTTGATTAAATTCAGATTCAAATTCAAAAAGTATCAAAAAGTAGAAGATTTATGGCATAATTTTTCCATTTTTCTTTTTTAGGGAATATATAACCCAAAATCTGGAAAGTTTCCTTTTGTGGAAAACCTCATCCTCTATCTCTTCAAGTTTTCCTCTTTTAGTAAAAATCTTTAATCGATGTTTCTTCGCCGATCGTTGTTCTGTTTTCGACACCTCACGTATCATCGGGTTCCTTGTGTCGTCCTGAGTCCATCTTGTTTCCTTTGTCGTTGGTGTGTGAGGGGCTGAGGAATGTCAAGTTTCTGAAGTTGCAAAATCCCTTACGCGCAACTTTTTCGACCCCCAAAGTTCTCGCACGTGCCCCAACGCATCACCATTGCGTGTGGAGAAGTCCCATTGCTTGGTGGGTTTCTATAAAGTGGGCTGACCTGCCTGTCTGACCCGACCCGGTCCAACCCGAATCGAACAGATTGACCATTGACCAGCGTTGATTTTTTTCTCAAAAACCTCCATCTTGACGTTTTTCGACGTTCTGAGTCCGATTTTGCTATTCGTTTTGCCAAATTCTGACTCCTTCCAAAAATGATACATGATTTTCTAAATATTATTTATCTGATATCTGATTTACTGTATATTTCTGATGTGATCTTTGATTACTATATTTTTGTATATGCTTTCTGATTTGGAACATTTTCATGTTTTAATGGATTAAACTACTGTTTTCACTTGAATACATACATGTTTATTACTGTCATTGAGGGTATTATTGGATGAAGTATATCATGCTTAGTCTATGACTTGTAAGACCTTACCACATGCTCCTCTGCTTTGTGTATAGGGTAAGTCCTTATCGTAGATCCTTATTCTATATTTATAAGGCCTTTACCGGGTGTACAGGTAGGTGTATGGTTCTGGGGAACCTACACATTCTGGTGATCGGATGGGGGTAGTGGTAATATTTTTAAAACATATTTGATAAATTGATTTTTACTGAAATATTTTATCATTATGTTTTTATACACCGTAAGGAGCACACTAGGCTTTTAAGCTCATTCGGTAAATTTTAATTTTTTTCAAATAGTAGCAGACTTGGCATCAGTAGGACTAACTACTCCTATTTTTGTACCACTGTATATCTCTATATGCCTTTTTGTTATACTTTGGTGCCACGTGTTTTTGCTACCGTCTCAATATATATGTATTACTGGTATTTTGTTCTGTGTATGTTTTATATGATTTCCTGATATATGTATACATATATGTTTATCGTATAAATCTTTTTTATAGTTAATTTTTATATTATACTATTATATGGATTTTAATGTTTTTTAAATATAAAAAGAATTTCATATATAACCACTTAGGTTTGGTCATAATATCCAGGACGGGTCTAGGGTTACAATTAAGTCTCATATAATTTTGCATATCAAATTGAATTCTTATGCTTTGTTAATCATTGCAATTGTATGTTGGTTGTTCTCACGTAAAAAATGAAAATCTGAATTTTCATTTTTATTATTTGTAATCATTCTTATTGTCATTATCGACGTATATTATAACAGAACTTAGAGTTTTTCATTTGCTCATCAGCCCAGAGGCTCAGATTTCGGTTGACGTGTTTCCTCTTCAATAATGTTTTCTTGGATTAAATTAATGAGATTTATTTTAATGCTATAGGGATCATAAGTATCATTTATTATGTTTCTTTTTAGAAAGTAGGAGATTTTCATGGGAACATAGAGGAGCATTGGATTAAGATGGCCTTGGATTGGGTGGCAAACGTCGGAAATGGACTCCGAGTTGTTAATTGAAAACGTATTTGACAAGGCAGGTTCATGCAACCAAAGTCGACCCGTAAAGGAAACGGGAAGGAATGTAAAATCAACGATCAAAGTTACTGAATTGATTATTGCAAGTGACGTTTACAACTACATGAGTTGAAAACAAAACAGATTTATTATGTTCTTTTCTTCTATAAATTTACCTCATTTTTCATCTCTGTAGAATATTGAATAGCTTCCGAAGGAGAAAGCATTATCAAATGCTTCCCAGTAGCAGAGTAAAATGCTTGCTTGATAAGAATATTTGATGAAATGGTATCATACAGATAGGAAGCTATGGAGTTTCAAAGCATCCTGAAGGTATTTAACTGCATCGTCATAGTTTAAGAAGCCCATGAACCAAAATTCATGGCCATCAATGGATATAACTTGGATGTACTTTTCGGAAGGATTGACTCTGCTTGTTGAAGGATGGACTGATCTCAGTTGATGTAATGGCATAATAACCTGTTCAAGCATACAGAAAAAAAGTTACTTCTGATACCATAAAACGGACGTAAAATTTCATGTCAGCGTATAAAGTTAAATCATAAATAGAAAATACAAGGACTATAAAAATTTTGAAATTATCAATAGTGCGCACCACATATTCCTCTCAATCCATCCCTACAATAAACCAGAACCCAAATATTTTTATGCATAAAGTTATCATGTAATGGAAACATACTTTATAGTAGCTCCATTCAGTCTGGCTACCATTATTATACGAAAGAGGACTGTCACTGCAATATGCAAGCTTTGCCGTAGAAACATACAGAACTCCCATGACAGGACCAGCTGATGTCGATTAACATGCAAATGAATCTAGGAGTTGCTCTCAGGATCTGTTTCAAAGTTTGTCTAAAGATCTTCTCATACCCACCTTCTGCTAAGACCTTGGTTCCCTGAGCAATTCTTCCCATGGCAGCCTCAGCAAAACTAGGGCTTGTTCTTACTGATTTAAGAAAACAGGGAAAATGTATTTCAAGTGCACATTAAGCAGTGAGCACCAAATATCAATTGCAACCATAGAAGCCTAGCAAACACTATCTAATTCAAATTAGAACAAATCGAATTTAATCAACAAGAAAAAAAAAACAAGATTTAAGAAGGCAATAAGATAAAAACGCATACAGTGCTGCCACGTGTTTCCGCCAGATCCTCCGCTTTTCTCGTCGCTTCTCCCACTTTCCTGGTCCATCTCCCTAAGAGATCTTTCACTGTATCCATTGTCTCTATTTCCATTTTCAAATTCAAATGTAAATAAGTACATTTTTTTTTCAAAATTCAAACAGAATTCAATACTAGAAATAACTGTGATATTGCTCGCCTTTGAAGGAAGCCGAAGAAGATTCCTGGGCAGGAGCACTAGTAACGTAAGGATTGGAACCATTCAGAGTATACATGGTGACGTCCCGGTGATTCACAGAAGGCGATTGATAAACTATTCGGGCTCTAATAACCGATTTCCTAGACCCGGACGGTTATTTTCGGTGATTACTCGCTTTGAGCCCGAGTCTTTTTTGGATTGCGAGTCTGTTTCTCATCCTTTTTCTCGGGCTCCGTAGTTGGAACAATAACAAAGCCCTCGGCATCCATTGCGGGATCCGAGGCTTTCGGCTCCATTTCAGCTTCGTTTCTTGTGCCGGAGATTGCGTTGAGCTGGACTTGAGCTCGGTTTCCGTTCTTCGGTTACTCCACTTTTCTAGAACGTTCGCGGGAAAATACGGCTGCGCGTGAGTAGCGCGTGATATGTTATATATCAAGAGGATAATTTTTTAAACGTTCGTGGGATCGAGTCTCACGGAGGGCATTTCATAATTTGGAGGGAAGTTATTTTTAATTTGATATTGGGGGCAGTCTACTATCTTACCTCCCTTGCCCCATTATATATATATATATATATGGGAACAAGGCCATTTCTTTCTTTCAAGTACTCTACTGACTTTATGAATGGATAAACTATTCCATTATAGAATAATTTCAATTGCTTCTTCACATACACAGTTTCCTTTCTTTCTTTCTTTCTTTTGAAACATTTCACATACACAGTTATTCACCAATAAGACTATTTTCTATATAAACTATGTGTATAGTAATTACATTAAAGAATGGATTTATTTTAATCTTAGGTTATAAATTTTATTCACCGAATTATTAAAGTAATTTAACTTAATTATTAAGTATTAATGAAATCATTAATATAACTATTAAATAAATTTTATATAATTATTTATTTAATCTTTATTGTTCGTACATTTAATCATTACAAGTCACAATTTGAACGAAAAATTATTCAATTTGTTTCATCAGTTATCATTTTAATTTGAAACGAATATTTTCAATCTGAAAATTAAGTTACATAATCAGTAAAAGAATTCTACTACAATAATAGTTTTTCTTAAATAATATCTGATGATTATATGATAGTATTTATTCAAAATCTCTTTTAACTATTGACAACACATATATACTTTATAAATGTAGTTACTCAAACATAACGCCTCTAAGAAGAATAACACATCCCTTAACCATTAAAGTCACTATAGATTTAACTATTTCTAAAATTAATCTTTTATGGAATTAATTTTTTCTCATACCCAAATTGAGAATTAACATGTTTTTAGGTTATATGTTGGATTTTTTAAATGTTTTTAAATAAATTCTACAATCACAATTAATAAAGTGATAATAAACATTTAACAAAGCAGTTAAAAGAATGGCATCTTTGACCCATTGGGTATAGTAAAAGTATTATTGAATTATTGTCTGTATATAATATGAGATAAAATCACAAAATATTATTTGGGCTTGGTGTATGCAATTGAAAACCCATTAAATAATGAATAAACGAAGGAAAACCCATTACATAAGTCTCGAAACAATTATAATTAATTACCTGGGTTTCTGGATTACAAGAATAACTCACTTGGATGAATAATTATTTGAACAAAAAAATGAGAGTTGAATCATTGCTGTGTGTAGCGTATATATTATCTATATATTAAGAAAATTATAAATAAATATTACTTATATTAAATTATTAAAGGAATATCCTCGTACTTTTTAGTGTTCTTCTTGAAGGTGGGAATGTCTCAGGAAAGGCGGGTTAATATACGGCTAATATACAGCATTACCGGATACATTAAAATGTATTTAATAAATTCGGTTTAGCGGTACCTATTATGTTGACAACTAATAATGTTTTAGGTAGAAAATATGAAAAACTATTAAAAAATTTGGTAACCGGTAAACTTTGGTTATCGGTAAGTATCTATCCTTTTTATAAAAGTGTCCATACTTTTAACATATCAAGTAAATTTTACCGGTTTTGTCATAATGAATCTGGTTTTGTCATATTTTACCTGTTATATTGTAATTATCTATCCTTTTTATAAAGTGTCCATACTTATTTCACTGTGAAAATATATATTATTATCTTTAGTTAATATTGTTAAATTTAAAATCTAAATAATATTTATAAAATATCAAACAATCAAATAATTTTTTGTGTAAATGAAATTATTAAATTAATATTGTAGGTGGAAAACATGAAATACTATTAAAAAAATTGAAACATAAATTACATAACTTTCAAAAAAGTATATATTTTTATAAAAGTGTCCATACTTATTTCACTGTTGAAAACATATTATTATTATATTGGTTAATATTGTTAAATTTAAATTCTAAATAATATTTATAAAATATCAAAACAATCAAATAAAATTTTGTGTAAATTAAATTATTAAATTAATATTGTAGGTGGAAAACATAAAACACTATTAAATAAATTGAAACATAATTACATAACTTTAAAAGCAGTTTTAAATCCTAAAAGTGTCGATACTTTTAAGAAATATATCGATCCAAAACGATATACCAGGTAAAAATATGATAAAACCGGTAACAAAATGATAAAACCGGTAAAATTAAAAGTCGATACGTTATATAAGGATCGACACTTTGTGAATTTAAAAGAGAAGCAGTTATAGCGCCTATAATGTGTCGATACTTTAAAAAAATATCGATCCACAACGATATAACAGGTAAAAATATGATAAACGGTATCAAAATGATAAAAACGGTTAAAATGATACCGGATATATTGAAAGTGTCGATACTTTCGTAAGTACGTGTAATAAATTATCGACACTTTCAAAGAAATAGGTAATTATCCTTTCGAAAGTATCGACACCTGACATAAAAGTATCGACACTTTGTATTTGTATCGATTAATATAAATAACATATCCGATGAAAATATAAGCTAAATATCCTCTGAAAATAGATAGAACGACGAGTTTTTGAAATCGAAGAGTAATTGTTGCTGCATTTCAGAAGGCGTTTCTAAAGCGAAGTTTGTTTGTTTGTTGCTGCAGTCGAATCGAAAAGTATGTTGTCGAAACCCTAATTTTTATTATTACAGTAATCGCGATAGGGTTTTTTATGTGTTGTTGGGGTTTTGGAGTAAGGAAGCATTTGGGACCGATTGCAGGTAGAAATAGATATTCAAGGAAAACGATAAATGTCGATACTTTATTAAATATTAGGTAGAAAATGATATTATAGGTTGTATAATGTGCCGACACTTTTGGTGTGGCCATTCAAATTCTTTTGAAGAAAACCGTTTTACCACAAGAGTAGTTATCTATATTTGTATATTGAAAAGTGTATGTAACAAAATAATTGATTTGCGTAAACTGATATATGAAGGAAAAATGGAGTCAATGGGTTGGAAAATGTTGGTGGAGCAGATGACTTTGAAATTGAGGCCGAGACTCGAAAGCAACCAAAGGGTGGATATATGTACTTCTAGTAAGTATCAATGTCTTTTGTTATTATTGTTGAAATGGTAATTGGATTAAAGTATCGATAAACTTTAAATTGATTACAAATTTTAAATGTTAACAGTATGGCCGAATGCAAAAGGATGAAGGGAGATGGCACACAGAGCGGTTCGGTATGTAAAATGAAATTGACATTGAGTAGTATTAGTATTAGTGTTAATGTATTGATAAGAAACGTTTATGTTTAATATTAGGTGAAAAAAGATGTGAGGTCCAAATGGAATTCAATGAGTGATGCTGAAAAGGAACCTTACATCACACAGTCAAGGAATGATAGTAAAGAATACAAAGAACGGAGGAAAGCACATGAAAATAAGGTATTCATTAAACTTGTAAATACGTTGATACAAAATATATAAGAACTATAACATTATATATTGTTAAAAATGTAGGAAGTTCGACAAGATGCAGCATTAAAAGGGTGAATTTATTAATTAAACACCTTAAGGAGAAGGGTCAGTTGAATGTGCTGGGAGAAATAGGTTTTGGATCGTTGATCGGAGTAAGGGATCGACCTATTCGGAGGGAATTGTGTCGATCCTTGATGGCACAATTGACGTCAGTCAATGTATGGCTAAGTATGGTGATTATTCATTCCCTCTGGGGGTATCGACTGCTGCAGCCGTATTGGGGGTACAAAACAAGGCAAAAGTGTTATAGAAGTCTGTAGGAGTAAGAACTGGAAAGCACTTGCCTCCAAATATGGTTTGAATCATAAGGTGACATATACTGAAGTTGAAGAGGATATCAAAAGTGGATCTTACTTGGGGGATGAGCTGAAGGCCCGAGTTCTATTGTACCTTGTCGGTATATTTCTTTGTCCAACGGGTGATACGTCAAGAACAAGGAATATATGAAGCTCATTTGCGATGAAGGCTTGAAGGGTGAATTCAATTGGGCTGAATATATCCATTCGAGATTGATTGAATCAATTATCACCTTTAAAAAGGGCAGCCAGAGATACCTCAAAGGGTGCATAGCAATCTTAGAGGTAAATGAGTTGAATCACTTTTTTGTGTTTTATATAAAAATTCTAATTTTATATAAATGCAGGTTGCACTGTTCGATTTTTGGTCGGGCTGTGAGGCAGTGCCGGCTTATGAAAGAACCGGAGTGGCACGCATCCGTGCATGGGGGAAGGAAGAGGTGGTTAGAGTGATGGTGAAGTTGAAGTTGGATAGAGGGAAGAAGCAAGAATGGTAAGAAATGTAATTAAATAATATTAAGAATATAATCAATGTCTTAATATTTAATTTAATTTTTTGAAGGTTATTGGCAAGGATGTAGAGGGGCAGTGGAGGCAGAGGAGAAGAAAGGAGGGATGGTTGTATTGGGGGATGAAGGTGAGTGGGACGACGGTGAAGCAAAACAGAGTAACTTCGACATTTTGATGTCTGAATTGGCTGATATCAAAAAATCCAATTTGAAATCATGCAAAGACAATCAAGAGTCGAAGAGAAACTTGATCAAGTCGTAGAGAAACTCGAGAGGCATAAGGGGTAGTGGAAGGAAAATAGATGGAGTGGTGAAAGAAGTAGAGGTGTTGAGGGGTGAAGTGGTGAAAGAAGTTTCGGTGTTAAGGGGTGATATTAAGATGGTGATGGGAGAAAAATTTGGGAGTGGTGAAGGAGGTTGTTGATTTGAGGAGTGAACTTACGGGGTGAAGAGGGTGGTTGATAAATACTCGGATGAAGGAGCTCAATTGAAGGCTGAAATAAAAGATATGAGAGCTATGTAGAAAAAAAGTACGATGAACTGAAAAATATGAAGAAGAAAAGAGGGAGGAGGAAGAAGAAGAGATGGAAGAAATGAGGAGGAAGGAGAGGCCCAATGTGCTTATACACCGGAGAGTGTCATAGCAGCAGTTTTGGATTCGGAATGTCCTGCACCCCAGAAGAAGAAGCAGAAGGTAAGTTAATAAAGAATACTTAATTTGATTTATATTTGTTGTGACAAAAATTTGTATGCAAAATTGTAGGTTGAAAAAGCGGACATTCCAACCGGAATTGATGACATCGAAGCTGCAATTTGTGATTATTTATGGAATAGCGAGTTAGAATCGGGGTAAGTGAAATATATTGTTTTGTGAGTGATATTTAAATATTTCATGACAAGATATTAATCCTAATGATTCATACAGATATTCTGTAATATCAATGGGAAATCAATTCGCTACTGTATACGACGTTGCAACGTTGAAGCTACAGAATGGGGTGGCGGTGTGGTAAGTAGAAAGTAGAAAATAAATAAAACTTATTGAATATGTTCTGATTGTGTAATTAATTTTGTTAGGTTATCGATTGCTCGCCTGGACCATATGCTACGATTCTCAAAAGTCACACCGGAGGATTGGCTACCTTCCATACCTCTTAGTGGTGAGTTAAATTAATAAATATTGAAAAGTAGTGTTATAGACGGTAAATTAATAATGTTTGTTGCGTAATTACAGCAACAGGCGTTGGAAGCCAACAATAAAGAAAGTGTTGAGAATATTTCTACCTTCTGGGGTGTCATATTGGATAACTATGTGAAATTCACCGACTGTGAGAAGGTAAGACACCATACCAATTGCAAATGATTTTCGGATATAGAATGTTGAATTTTGTCAAATTGGGTGTGAAATTTGTTGCAGATAATGATCACAATAAACTACCATAATTCACACTGGTATCTGTTGGTGTTGGATATGGTAGATCATGTTGTAACATATATGATAGTATGTTTACAACTGAAGCAGCTAAACAGAGTGAAGGATGCTAAGAGATTGGTATGTATGTATGTATGAAAGGACATTATGTAAATTATAATGCATAATTTTTTTGGTGCTAACTTCTTCTATTTTAATGCAGATTAAAATATTAGATTCTTATAATAAGAAAACGCATTTGGGTTGAGTCATGTGGATCTCTAGGAAAGATCCCTTGAAAAACTTCAAATTTGTGGAGCATAAGAAGAATAAGCAATTGAATGGGTATGAGATGTTATCACAAATAGAAAGCTTAATTTATGCAGTATTCATCATAATTGACATGTGTGGTTTTCAAAAATTTGTAACAGATATGATTGCGGCATGTATGTGATGATGTGGATGGAATCGATCGGTTCTACAGGGCAACTGGTGATTTTGTAAGTGGATAGATAAAATTGTTTGTGGTAAATTGTTAAAAGTCGTAGATTGAATGCTGTAGTTGACAATACTTAACGTTCTGACAATTTGATATAGGTTGTTGGAGACTGGGATCGATCGCGAGTATTAAATGATCTCGTAAGCCACAATCAAAATGAACGAAGACAGGAGATAACAAAAGCCGCAATATTACATAAGAATAACAAAAGGATGCAATGATGTAAATGTCGAGTTAATTTGTATAAGATTTATAATTTTGTATACGATTTATATTTTTTATGTGAATATAATTATGAATGAGATGAGAAAAATTAGCAGTATGTTGTTGTACATGTTTCTTATACACATTAAGGGTCATGTCGATACTAATATAGTTTGTGTCGATATTTTTTTTCCAGAATGAATTAAAAACAAGGTGCATCAATAAAGTGTCGATCCATATATAAAAAGTGTCGATCCCAAAATCATCGAACCCAAAAGTATAATGTAATATGTAATTTTTTAATCTAACCGGTACAATTATACCGGTTTTATGAGAGAATAAGTCTAAATAATGTGTCGACACTAATATAGTTTGTGTCGATATTTTTTTTCCAGAATGAATTAAAAAACAAGGTGCATCAATAAAGTGTCGATCTATATAAAAAGTGTCGATCCCAAATCATCGAACCCAAAAGTATAATGTAATGTAATTTTTCAATCTAACCGGTACAATTATACCGGTTTTATGAGAGAATAAGTCTAAATAATGTGTCGACACTAATATAGTTTGTGTCGATATTTTTTCCCAGAATGAATTAAAAACAAGGTGCACCCATAAAGTGTCGATCCATATATAAAAAGTGTCGATCCCAAAATCATCGAACCAAAAGTATAATGTAATATGTAATTTTTTAATATAACCGGTACAATTATACCGGTTTTATGAGAGAATAAGTCTAAATAATGTGTCGACACTAATATAGTTGTGTCGATATTTTTTTTCCAGAATGAATTAAAAACAAGGTGCATCAATAAAGTGTCGATCCATATAAAAAGTGTCGATCCCAAATCATCGAACCCAAAAGTATAATGTAATATGTAATTTTTTAATCTAACGGTACAATTATACCGGTTTTATGAGAGAATAAGTCTAAAAATGTGTCGACACTAATATAGTTTGTGTCGATATTTTTTTTCCAGAATGAATTAAAAACAAGGTGCATCAATAAAGTGTCGATCCATATATAAAAGTGTCGATCCCAAAATCATCGAACCCAAAAGTATAATGTAATATTTTTTAATCTAACCGGTACAATTATACCGGTTTATAAGAGAATAAGTCTAAATAATGTGTCGACACTAATATAGTTTGTGTCGATATTTTTTTCCCAGAATGAAAAAAACAAGGTGCACCCATAAAGTGTCGATCCATATATAAAAGTGTCGATCCCAAAATCATCGAACCCAAAAGTATAATGTAATATGTAATTTTTCAATCTAACCGGTACAATTATACCGGTTTTATGAGAGAATATGTCTAAATAATGTGTCGACACTAATATAGTTTGTGTCGATATTTTTTTCCCAGAATGAATTAAAAACAAGGTGCACCCTAAAGTGTCGATCCATATATAAAACGTGTCGATCCCAAAATCATCGAACCCAAAAGTATAATGTAATATGTAATTTTTCAATCTAACCGGTACAATAATACCGGTTTATGAGAGAATATGTCTAAATAATGTGTCGACACTAATATATTTTGTGTCGATACTAATTTAAATATCAAGTGTTTTCCACCGTTTATATAGTACTCTTAATCGAGAAACCCTAAACATAAATGCAAGCAGGCAGATCTTCCTCTCCTCTTTCTTCCTTCTACCGTTATCATAAGTGACGATCAGATATTCAGGTAAATTTATCGATATTTTATGGGTTGATTGATTTCTATATTGGAGTTTTTATCCTGAATGTGTTTGTGTTCCATTGTAATAGGGGTAGCATCCAACCAAAATGGCTCCAAAACGTCAGCGTCAGAAGCGAGGTCTTTCTCAAAGCTCTTCTCAACCCAGTTCTTCTCAACCACCTCCTTCTGTAACAACGATTCTTCTGAGGAAATCAGGTCCTTCGAAACTCTGAACTTTAGATCCGACATGGAGAAACAAAGATGGCAGACGAGTTTTAAAGTAAGGAAGATTCGTCCCGAACGTGTCATTGACCTGGGTTTCTTGTTTGATGATAAATATGCATTTAGTTTTAAATCCACATTTACATCTTGGGGTTGGCTTGAATTCCTTGGTGTAGAACCAAGATATTATCCCAACCTAGTTAGAGTCTTCTACAACAATGCTTCCTTACAGCACGAGCCTAATAAGACTAATATAATAGGAATTAATACACATGTCATGGGGAAGGATATATATATATCTCCAGAAACTATTGCGGAGGGTTTAGGTGTAGCGAATACAGGGGATTCAGATGAAATGGTGTAGATTGGTCTACAATTAAACGGGTTACTAGAAATAGCCCAATTCACCTCGATGTAGAGTCGAGAGTGTTTCACAAAATGCTCACATGGTATATCCGGCCTAGTGGGGAAAACATTCAACGCTTCGAGACAGCGATTATTGGTGGATAGCAAAGTATAAATCCAAAACGGCTCCAAACATTGCAAAACTCATATTTAATACAATTGTATATATGGTCACAAAGGGAGCAACAATTTCAACTACCTACCATATGGATGTGTCATCACCCATCTGTTGAAGAAGAAGGAAGTTGATTTTTCGCATGACGCCCCTGTTCGATTAACCCGCAAGATTGACATGGTATTTATTAAAAAAGCGGGATATGATTTTGTTGAAAAACTCGGTTGGAAGCGTGTCAAGGAGGTCGGATTAGATCAGAGAGGGAGGAAATGGACCCCGTTGGCCATGAAGAAGAGCAACCAAGTGGAGACGCAATGATGGAAGAAGCAACAGTTGCAGAGGATGTCACAATTAAGACCGTGATGGAATACATGGTCAATTTTCGGGAGCATATTGATTCCCTTGTGAGTGGAATGCGATCCGATATTTCATCATTGCAACGTGAAGTCTCCATGTTGCGTAACGAATTACGTCAACGACATCAAACGAGTTAGGTAATTCATTATCTATGTTTCTTAACATTTACACGTCTGAACTTTATTTTATTTTCTTTAACAGATGTGGACAACCAATCGGTCGCAGAAGATGAAGCTGACGATGAAGATGACGATGATGATGATGATGACGATGAAGCTGGCGATGAAGATGATGACGATGATGATGATGATGATGAAGATGATGATCCAAACAAGTATATCGTGTCTGCAACGCCGCCTTCAAGAAAACTTTTAATTTTTGATCTCAATGGTGTCCTTGCCTACATCCCAAGACTGCCGGCAGGTTTTAATTCTATTCTTTTGTATCCATTATTTTAAATATAAGCGTAGAACTTTAATCTCATTTTCTTCATGTTGTAGATGTTGTCCTCAGAAGAGGATTATTTGAATTTATGCAATTTTGTGTCGACAATTTTGTTTGCCCTTTGGTCTTCAAAGATGAGGTTAGAACATGTTTGAGGCAATTGAATTACTGTAGTCAAAATCGTTAATATACATTTGAATGTTAACATTCAAACTTGATTACAATCTCAGGCATAACGTCGACCGTGTACTTGAGAAACTACCTGTATTTTCGAGCATTTTCTATTCGTGTGGGTAAGATGAATGTCATTACAGTTTGCTGACTTTTCCTTGTCTATGATTCCTACATATTTATGTTCGACTGTTGTGAACAGGATCAAAAAAATGCAAAACATACGATTCTGTTACCTATTGTAAAGATCTCAATGATTTGGAACGCGTGTCCAGATTTAACGAGCTAAATACACTTTTGGTCGATGATTCAGCGGAAAAAATGATTTATAATCCGGTAGGTTGCATTTATGCAATATGTTTCTGATCAGTTGAACAGGTGTTCAGACATTGATTATTTTAACAACTTATGTGTTTATATAGAAATACAATTACATATGTCCACATACCTTTGACGCTGCTTCCCATTCGAACGACAAAGCTCTAGGTATGACACAAATTTATTCATGCTTATGCGAATTTAATTTATTGTTAGTAAAATTGCACCTCATTAGTTTGATAATTGAAATTATTTATGTATGTCCTCAGAAAAAGGCGGAAACATACGGAGTATTTGGAAAATTTGTTGAAGGCCTCTAATGTTCCGGACTTCGTTAGAAACAACCCTTTTTCATCGGATTAATTTTGTTTGTCGGTACATTATTTGAACATTCTTGTGTATTTAAATTTTGGTGTGATTATATTGTATGTATATTTCATTAATTATTCCATATTTGCTTCTATGTGTACATATACATTTGAGTGAGTTTTAAGATATTAATTTAGTAATTATAGGCGTCTAATGATTAATTTTTTACGTTACGGTATATATTATTGTTAAATTAAAAATTCTTAATATTATTTTATAAAATATCAACACAATCAACTAATTTTTTGTGCAAATGAAATTATTAAATTAATATTGTAGGTGGAAAACATGAAACATACTTAAAAAATATTGAAACATAAATTACATATCTTTAAAAAAAGTTTCGATCCTTTTATAAAAGTATGGACACTTTCAACATATTAATAAAATAGATAATTTTGTAATATAACCGGTATAAATATACCGGTCTTATGCGCGAATAGGTCTACAACCTATATCGACACTTTTTAATATTGTGTCGGTACTTTATGTCCATATTGGAAGAAAAATGTGTCGATACGATTTAAAAAAGTGTCGACATTTTACACATCGGAACCCATAATTATAATGTAATAGATAATTTTGTAATATAACCGGTATAAATATACCGGTCTTATGCGCGAATAGGTCTACAACCTATATCGACACTTTTAATATTGTGTCGGTACTTTATGTCCATATTGGAAGAAAAATGTGTCGATACAATTTAAAAAAGTGTCGACATTTTACACATCGGAACCCATAATTATAATGTAATAGATAATTTTGTAATATAACCGGTATAAATATACCGGTCTTATGCGCGAATAGGTCTACAACCTATATCGACACTTTTAATATTGTGTCGGTACTTTATGTCCATATTGGAAGAAAAATGTGTCGATACAATTTAAAAAAGTGTCGACATTTTACACATCGGAACCCATAATTATAATGTAATAGATAATTTTGTAATATAACCGGTATAAATATACCGGTCTTATGCGCGAATAGGTCTACAACCTATATCGACACTTTTTAATATTGTGTCGGTACTTTATGTCCATATTGGAAGAAAAATGTGTCGATACGATTTAAAAAAGTGTCGACATTTTACACATCGGAACCCATAATTATAATGTAATAGATAATTTTGTAATATAACCGGTATAAATATACCGGTTTTATGAGCGAATAGGTCTACAACCTATATCGACACTTTATAATATTGTGTCGGTACTTTATGTCCATACCATTTAAAAAGTGTCGGTAATTTGAAGTAACGCGGTTTTTCTTCCTTCATTCAAAATATTTATATGTACATACAATAGGAGTGATGTTGATACTTACGATATATTATATGGAGATCGTTGTCATTCCATTCCGTCTTCGAAAAAAATCAGTTGATGTAGGCTGTGTGCTTGTACTCAAACTAAGCTTGACTGAGGACATGTTAGTTGTTATGCCCCTCACCGTTGCAGTACCCACATCGCCTAATTTGCTTCTCGACCTTGTTCTTCGGCACTTCTTTTCGCTTGCGTTGTTTTCGTTGAGGGTCACGAACATTGTTTTACTACAATGCTCTGGTTGACTGAATGATTCAAACCAAACGAGTTTTCTAATTCTTCTATTAGTTTTTTCATCTCATCTCTTGCGGTTTTGAAAGACTCGTCTGTCTTTGATGCAATGTAGCATAACCTACTTGACGTTGAACGTTAGAGCAGCGAACCTTGCCATTTGCATCACTTCTGGAGACACATTCAAATCAACATAGCTGGGTGCAGAAGCCTTCGCATCATTAGTCCACCTACTTTGAATCAAAGTTCCGGGCAAATATGTGTAGTCCAATTGCTTCAAAATGTGAAGTTGATGGCGACACGGAAGTCCAACGATCTCGAATTTTTTGCAGGAGCAAATTAGAGTTTTCGTACGAGAATCAAAACTAATTTCAAATTTCCTATTTTTTTCTGCGTACTTTGACAAAATATAATGTTGACATTCATCTGATAAGGACTTAATCTCTGCCTCAATCCGGTACAATGTCTCCCGTGTAAGTTCATCTTGGAACACGAAAAGATTCGCGGGTAAAAATCGCAGCGGCATGGCTTTCAAGGTCGACCAGTTTTGTGATCTGGAAGGGCTTCGTATGGGAACTTAAGTAATCCGCTTTCAACTCGTTCATACGCATTCTACTAATTCCATCTTCAATTGCACGAACAACATCTAAATATGTCTTCTTGTGTTTCAGTGCAATAGCTAGTGAAGCATTCATAGACTCGCACCTTTGTGTTGAGCGAATATTGGCAAAGAAATGACCGGTTAGATATGCTTGTGCCCATAAGTGTCGTGTATTTCCCTTCTCAATCACCCATGGATGCTTTTGGACGTTGAATTCTGAAACAATCGAACGCCATTGAATATCAAATTCCTTGGTTGTCCACCAGGAAGCCATGCATTTTGAGAATGCTGCTGTAAACTTTGGGTCACCAATGTTAGCTTGTGCATTGCGAGAAAGATGCCAAGAACATAATCTGTGCTTAGCATAAGGGATAACAGATTTGATAGCCCTCTGCATTGCCCTATCCCCATCGGTTACAACAGAAATAGGTGATTATTCATCATGGCTTCTAAAAAATTCTGTAGCACCCACTCGAAAGATTGAGACGTTTCGTCAGCGATTATGGCAGTGGCAAACACAATTGTGTTATGGTGATGATTGACACCAACAATAGGCATAATTGGCGACCATACAAATTATCTTTGTACGTTGTGTCGAACGCAATTACATCACGAAGCATGTGTAATCCGATCTCGATGTAGAATCCGACCAAATAAGATTATACAATGCCCCCGATTCGTCTACCGAGTATGTCATAAAAAACCCGGGATCATCATGTTCTTATAATCAAAGTAGGCAATAAGCGCATTCACATCCCCATCGACGATTTCCTTTGCTTTACCTCTTTGAAGTGCATTGTAGAGGTCTTATGTGTAAATCCAACATTATGATAGCCCCCTGCCTGCTGCGTTAAATAGTTCATTACTTGTGACGTGCCAACACCGACCTCTTTCAATGTTGTTGCCTCATCGATATCAGCCTTACTTACAGCTCGATTAGAACGCATAAATGGTGTCATAGCAGATGTGCACAATGCATGATTATGTTTCTGATCAGACTTACTTATAACCCACTGATCGTTTGTATTTGTTGCTGTAACTACGACTCTAGCCTTACATCCTGTCTTGTGACTGGCGTATGAGCACGTTGACGATCAACAGTATTGACTTTTGATACTCGAAACCCTTCTTTGGAACAACAAATTCTTGTGTCTTCACATTCCCTTCCACGTCAAGCCGTGTTGTTCCCTTACGTGCACTAAACCCATGTTCCCGTGCGAATCCCTTGTAAAAGTGCCAAGCTTGATCACGTGAACAGAAGAGCTGACCAACCAATCTGTCAGATTCATCAACATTATGTACTTCATGGCATTCCTCGGTTGGCTTAACATTGTCTACATCAGTATTATCCATGGCAAAATTTTGTTGTGCAAGTTCAGTGCTCCAGGAGTTGATGGATATGTAAACGAAGGTTCATTTTGAACATGTTTCTGTAGTTAAAGGGTGGGTACAACATTAAATTCGCAGTACATATTTAGGTATGTACAATAACTACAAGTATATTATCATTTTAAATTCGCAGTACACTGTTAAAAAAATTGAAACATAAATTACATAAGTTTTAAAAAAGTATCGATCCTTTTATAAAAAGTATGGACACTTTCAATATAATAGGTAAACATATGATGTAATAGGTAGCCCTTATATAATGTAATAGGTATCGTTTATATAATGTAATAGGTAATGGTTATATTGTAAAGTGTCTATCCTTTTTATAAAAGTGTCCATACTTTTTTCACTGTGGAAAACATTAATTTAAGGTTATCTTTTGAGTGAGTTTTAAGATATAATTTAGTAATTATAGGCGTCTAATGATTTTTTTTTACGTTACGGTATATATTATTATTAAATTAAAAATTCTAAATAATATTTTAAAATATAAAAACAATCAAATAATTTTTGTGCAAATGAAATTATTAAATCAATATTGTAGGTGGAAAACATGAAACACTGTTAAAAAATTGAAACATAAATTACATAAGTTTTAAAAAAAGTATCGATCATTTTATAAAAGTATGGACACTTTCAATATAATAGGTAAACATATGATGTAATAGGTAGCCCTTATATAATGTAATAGGTATCGTTTATATAAGTAATAGGTAATGGTTATATTGTAAAGTGTCTATCCTTTTTATAAAAGTGTCCATACTTTTTCACTGTGGAAAACATTAATTTAAGGTTATCTTTTGAGTGAGTTTTAAGATATTAATTTAGTAATTATAGGCGTCTAATGATTTATTTTTTACGTTACGGTATATATTATTATTAAATTAAAAATTCTAAATAATATTTTATAAAATATAAAAACAATCAAATAATTTTTTTGTGCAAATGAAATTATTAAATCAATATTGTAGGTGGAAAACATGAAACACTGTTAAAAAAATTGAAACATAAATTACATAAGTTTTAAAAAAAATATCGATCCTTTTTATAATAGGTAAACATATGATGTAATAGGTAGCCCTTATATAATGTAATAGGTATCGTTTATATAATGTAATAGGTATCTATCTCGCATGTGAGTACTTTATTCCAACCATGTGACAAGTGTGACAACTCCATCAACTCACAACTCAGCTTTGAACTCAATCAATATTGTCTTTTAGCTTGATGGTTCATAAAGCATGTTACTTGAACAGTATGAATCAATTATGCAATTTTCATGTTCATTTAACACTGCGTTTCAAATTCATTTCATATGTAATTGGAGTTTGAATTTAAATTTCAATTGAGTTTGAATTTCATATATATTTCGGCTCCACTATAAATATTAGCCCAAGCCATATGCATGTTATCATTGATTATTCCTAATTTCCATTGTTTTTTTTCCAACGTATAAACGCGAGGGAAATCCCGACCATTTTATTTTTTGGTCAACTTTAAAGCGTCAGAAACGTTTCGGGCGTATGATCTGGGTGGTATACAAGAAATGTAACAAATAGCAACTAAAATCATAAGTTGAGTACCACCCAAATCATAAGTCTGAAATACTTCCGATGCTCATCAAAATCCAAAGCTCATTTGGTGCCAAGCAAAAGGAAATCAAAATCCAAATCTCATATGATGCCAAGCAATAGGTAGTGGTTATATTGTAAAGTGTCTATCCTTTTTTAAAAGTGTCCATAATTTTTTCACTGTGGAAAACATTAATTTAAGGTTATCTTTTGAGTGAGTTTTAAGATATTAATTAGTAATTATAGGGTCTAATGATTTATTTTTTACGTTACGGTATATATTTATTAAATTAAAAATTCTAAATAATATTTTATAAATATCAAAACAATCAAATAATTTTTGTGCAAATGAAATTATTAAATCAATATTGTAGGTGGAAAACATGAAACACTGTTAAAGTATCGATCCTTTTTATAAAAAGTATGGACACTTTCAATATAATATAATGTAATAGGTAAATTTGCAATGCTATCGGTATAAATATACTGGTTTACTTATAAAATAGGTAAATATAAGCGCTACCTATTACATTATATAAGCGCTACCTAGTATGTTATTGTACTTTATAATATTTCCGGTTAAATAATATAACATAACCGGTCTAAATTTTAACCGGTCACTTGTTTAACCGGTCACGCCGTATATTAGCCGTTTTTTAGGCGCCGCACCGCAGAACGACCCTTGTTTATTTTTTAAAAAAAAAGTATATATTTTTATAAACAAAACAACTTCTTTCATCGTAGATGTGATTAAATAATTCTCCCCATGTTGTCTAATCATGGCCAGCTTTTGCCAACACCTATTCACCATAATTTACATATTTTTCTTCATAGAAAATTATTGACCGAATCACAAAATGATTTTGATTTCCTGTCACAATTGAAGCATAGGTTTGATCAGCGTTTATCATAAACTCCATACAACATCTTAGAAGCTCACCACGTGTCCCGTGTAGCCAACCAAACACACTTGTCGTCCAAGCAGAGCAAGTAACACGGTTTCTTCAAACACAACACCGTGTTTATATGAATCAAACACCCTCTCAAACCTTCCACAAATTGTTTTTTTTTTTTGTGCATTGCCCTCCACATTGTGTTGGTGCAGGATAAAAAGTCAATGCACAGTTTGGCACACAAATTGGAACATGTTAGTTGCTTTCCATTTGAAACGGTCACTTTATTTTAATTTTTTTTGGCCTTCCTCTCTCCTCAATTATCTCCACCAAAACGGCCAGTTCCCTTCTAGACTGAGTTGAGAAAGTGTTGTAGACTTAAATTATTCTTCAACTTAAATATATATTAACCTTTCTAAATTTTAACTGTAGTAATTTTAAATATTAAATTTTTAATTTCCTTTTTCAGATAAAAAGCTTTTATTTATACAAGAAACAGAAAAAACATCTGCTATAATATACGAATATTTTTTTTTTTAAATTTTTTTTCACATTGTCTTAAAGCTGTAAGCTTCTCGGAAGTTGAGTACAAAGCCTATTTCAGCTGGTTGTTAAAAAAGCTGTTGAAACTTCGTGAGGAGGCTAGGAACTTGTTTATTCCTTGTACTAATTGGAGCCTGATTAAGGGTAAATGGCTTTGGGATCAGATCAGAGTTCGTGCAGCGAAAGTTACTTGGCACAGGATCATTTGGTTCCCTGCTCATATTCCAAAATTCTCCCTTATTGCCTGGATGGCCACCCTTGATAGACTGCCTACGAGAGATAGGCTGATTAGGTTCGGTCTGGTCTTGGATCATGGATGTGTCCTGTGTGGGTCTGGGATTGAGTCCCGGGACCATCTCTTTGCTGATTGCTTCTTTGCTCAAGAAGTTTGGGATGTTGTGCTAGTCTCCTGTGGGATTCGTCCTGTTTCGCTTAATTGGGACGATTGCCTTCAATGGTGATTGTTAACTTGAAGGGCAAATCTCTCAGGGTGAGGATTCTTAAGCTTGGCTGGACTGGTTTTTTGTATTACATTTGGGAGGAGCGTAACCATAGAAGCTTTAGGGGTGTTTCGCGTTCTGCTGATATGATTGTAAGTAGTATTAAAGATGCTGTAAAAATCAAATTGTATAGCTATAGTTTACAGGAGATTGATGATGTAAATAGGCAAGTGGGTATAAATTGGGGGTTGATCTAGTGCTGATTTTGCCTTGTTCTTGTAACAGCTTTGCTGTACTCTTTTTTGGATGAATATAATTTACTTATCCAAAAAAAAAAATAAGATGAAGTATTAATATTATCGAGGAGAAACATTTTTCATGTATAATGGAAAAATTTCTTTAGATAATACCATGAAAAAAAGTAACTCAATTAAGGTGTTAGAGATCTGTTTGTCGAAACAAATTTGGTATTTTTGGAAATATATATGGATTACTCATCGTGTAATTAATTACTCTACTAGCTTCTTGTACTCATTGCCCGTCTTTCAAACATCTTCCTAAAAACATCAGTTAATATATACATCTTTTAATTATTATTGTAGTAAATATTTTATTTTAACAAATAATTTTTATCACCCTAGACAAGTCAATTTTTTTAAAACACATGATTTAAGAAATTTTATCATTCATAATGTAACATATTTCACACTAAATATTAGAAACAATTATGAACAAGTCTTTAACTTCTCTTATATAAAAATAAAATAAAATAATCTAATACGAAATAAAGGCCACATCGACTTTGTCACTTAAACCCAGTATTAGACTTGATCAAATCGTTAAAAGCTTTTAAATAGGATAATATTCTGTTAAGTCTCTTAATTATACGAACGATATCTCGATTATAGGATAATACTTTGTTAAGTCTCTTAATTATTAAAAATTATAAAATAGTTTCCTAATTATTAGGGTTTTAGTTTGTTGAGTCGTCTGACTATTAAAAATTACAAAATGATTACTCGACTATTCATATGTTTCAAACTCATCAATTTTCTTCAAAAAAATCATATTTCAATCTATTGATTGTGACATGATAAGATTATATTTTAATGATATCTACTGACATCATCGTTGCTTTTAAGCACTTGTCTCAACGACATAATATTTCAAGCACTAGCTTGAAGGTATAATATAAATGGAGAGTTGATCGACAAAATACAACTCAAACGATTATGAGATCAGATTTATCATATTTTAGTGAACATATTAATGTCAAGCTGAATTTTTTTAAAGGAAAATAATGAGTTTAAACACACGTGATTCTATGAATAGTCGGATTATCATTGGTAACCGTTAATAATTAGATGAATAAACAAAATAATATATTATAGTCGAAGATTATTTTATAAATTTTAATAGTTAATAAATTCAATAAAATAACCCTGTATAATAGGATATTATTTGTGTATTTTATGTAAAAAATACAAAAAAGTAATATCATCTTAATAAAATCATTTTAAACGACCATTCGTAAAATGACACGTGTCCAAGTATGTCGGTTTAGATCTAAAAGGGAGGGTAGCAGAGTAATATCACCGACATTTTAGGGAAGTTGTTGAAAAGTTTAACGCGGTGGAAGAGTCTATTAAGGAAAGAAGGCTACCAAAATTGGCTTTTTCCCAAAAAAAAATCGTAACAAAGTGACATTTTACCCACTAAGCAACCGACACACATATGCTAATATTCGTGTATTTTCATTTTTGTAATTACCTTAAAAGGCCCACTAAATACAAATTAACATTTTCCCAATCCAAAACGTACAGGTTAAGTTTACTAAAATGACAAAATCATAGTCATTATGGTTAAGTAATATTTTATGGCTTTTGAAGAAACTTGAAAGAAAAGCAGAGGAAAGTATTGAGAAACCAGCTAAGCCCATGATTTGCTTGCATGTATAAATATGTGTTTGCTTTTTGCATAATTTTATATAAACAAATAATATTTTTGCATTATTGGTTTGGTTTTTATTAATATTCCTGTCTGTCTGTCTGTCATCTTCTACTTTTGATATATATATTCCCTTCGGCTCTTCTGAGTTCCCTCACTCCCAAAACTCGAAAGAAGTGCTCTACTTTTTCTTTTCTTTTTTCAAGGCCTTTTGAGTTTCTTTTTCCTTTTTGCAATATGAGTTCTACAATGTTTAAGGTTTTTATAATTTTGGGTCTTTTGGCCACCGCTTGCATGGCTCAGGCACCAACATCTCCCCCGACATCTCCGCCTACTGCTCCTCCGACATCCTCACCACCGCCTGCGGCGACTCCAACACCCGCTCCGACACCTTCCCGAACACCTTCGCCAGCTCCTTCAACTGTCCCCACCCCATCTCCTGCCACTTCCCCTTCGCCTGCTCCAACGGCTTCTTCACCTTCTCCTTCCATCTCCACCCCTCCTACTGCATCCACCCCAGAGGGATCAACTGCACCGGCTTCCGAGCCTTCGGCTGACCAAGGACCTCCCCCGTCCGCCGCCTCCGCCAACGGTATCTTCATCGTTGGAACCGTCGCTGCTACTTTCTTTGCCGCCCTTCTGGCTTAAGAAATTGAGTTCCTGTTTTTTGGGAGTTGTTAATGGGATTTTCGGTCATGTCTTATTTTATTGATCTCCTTGTTCATTTGTCTTAGATATGCTTTTCTCTTATTTATTTTGGTTTTAATTTATTTGTTGTGTATTGTTGTTTTTTAAAATTACGATTCTATTATTTTGTGTCTTTGGTGATTTATTATCTCGGTGGACTGACATGTGGTTTCATGCGTCAGATTGGACGGTTGTAAAGATTGAGCTGGTGTATATCTATAGCACTGGAATAAAACAGTTTATTATTCTTTCCTACGTTACAAAATGTTGCAATTTTTCATGTTTCTATCTTAAACATATTTTATATATTTAGATTTATTTGTGCTTTTAATTTTTGACGATGTAAAAAAGTGGGTAATTTCAATAGTTGAATCTAAATCAGACATGTAATGTCACATACAAAATTGATTTTTTTTTTAATTTCGAGATGTATATAATAATTATCGGAGATTACGATACTAATTTTAATTATTGGTATTATATGATATTATAATGTAAGTTGGACAATAAATTTTATATGGTCTCGATATTTAATAAAATATTAATATCGACCTCTTAATACTAATAACGAGATGTGAGTGTCGATACCAATTGACACCAATATTAAATGGTGTTTTTTTAACGTGTTAGTTTAATATTGATATTATTCATAAATATTGATAAGTATATTTGAGTATTTATGTTTCTAATATAAGATTAGCATTGATGGTTGGAAAGGGTTCCTTTGTGCTTAAAACATGTAAGAATTATGAATATTGGTATAATAAAATTAAATGAGCTGAACAACATGGAGAGTAAAGTATATAAAGTACTATCAAACTTTAAACACCGACTCATTTATACTACTAAACTTTTATTTTTATTAATTTTAATACCAACATTAAGTTTTAGTTGTAATTATACCACTCTGCTATTAATGAATTAATGGAACGATGATATGACTGTTTTGCACCGTGAACGGAATGATGTGGACGGTTTCATTAAAATCATTTATTCCAAGTAGGTTCCTTGTTGACATTTTAACCTTTTTTTATTTCATATAAAATCCTAATCTACAACCCTAAATCACAAATTTATTTGTTTCATTATCTTCTCGTCAGCGGCAAAAAGTAAGAAGTAGGAAGGAGAAGTTCAAGGCACAAGCAACAACATAAGCAGAACAAAAATGAGTTTTCATCGATTCTCGAAACCATTTGGAATCTGTTTTCACAAATGAACTTTTTCTTTAAATCACATTTCTCTTCTTTTTCTTTAGATGCTCTGTTTTATTGCTCTATTTCTTCGTCTGTTACGTGGCTTGCTAAAAGTAACTCCTATAACCTACAAGTCAAAGAAGAAGAGATGCATAAAGAAGATAACAATGTGCTAAAAGCAAAGCATTTTTTGGGCGGTGATGAACAAGAAGATAACAATGTGCTACAAGTCAATGATCCATTTGCAGCAGTTGTTGCGACGAGTAGGAGCTCCCGATAGATTAAATTTTGAACAGATTTGTCTAGAGCATTTGACATTAACCTGACCTGTGAATGAATAAAAAAATGGCATGCAGATAAAGATGAAGATGAAGAAGAGAGAAAAATATAATTGAACATTGTAGGATTAGTCTCTAGGTTATTTAAAATTTTAGAATTAATCTTAAACTGAAATTTTAGATTTTTAGAAATTTTATAAAAATATAATAACAAGTTGGCCCAATAGTTAGGTTAAGCTTTAACCTCTACTTCTATTGGTATAGAGTTCAAATATCTCCAAGCTCGACATTTCAATATATTTTTTTCAACTAAAATGACGTCGTTTTGATGAAGTATTCACATCAGCAACGTCACGGCGCACGACTGCTATGTCATTGTCATGTTAAGTCATTAACAGATGAGTGACATAATTGAATGCAAAACTAAACTTTAGTGTTAAAATTGACAAAATTAAACGTTTGATGGTATAAACGAGTCAACGCTTAAAGTTTGGTGATATCTGATATAGTTTACCCTAAAATGTATTAACTCATTAAATAATCAAAATATTTTTAATAAGTTTAAATCATTAAAATATCGAGTACAAAATATTCATATAAATTATTTGAATAGAAATGATGGCTTGAATATATACAAAAGTAATTATATAGTTCTAATGTTCAATCTTGAGGGCAAAATATATGTAAATGAACTTAACGATAATAAAATATTTAATTGTATAATCATAGTGTTAAAATAAATTATTTATGTGTCTTTAGTGTGTAAAGATTAAATCTATATATACCTATACGATTTTAATGGTATATGTATATATTTAAACGATTTGGTAATAAAAAAATATACATATATACACTTATACAGTTTTAATGTCGAGAAATAGTCTAAATATTTGGATAATTATATATTTATAATTAAATTTTATCTCTTATATTCATTATATGTACTTTTAATTTGTTTTAAATTTAATAATTGAATTTATATATTATTTTCTTATTATTTATTGTTAACCGTTTACTATGTTTTTTTTTGGATAATTTGATTTTTAGCATAACCTGCTACAAAAATCAATGTTTAGAATACAAGGATTGTGCCCTACATACAAAAATAAACAACAATCAACCAATACCCCAATTGTTACTAAAGTAATATTACCATATCCATTAAGGTTCTACCCCTTATTGCAACCACTATTTCCTTTATAGCTGTAGCAGTTCTTCAACAGTCCTAGATTTATCTTGGAATATCATTTTGTTTCTTTCCTCCCATAGGATGTAAATTAAAGCGTGGCAGCAATCTTCAAGATATAAGATCAGCGATTTACCTTTCCAAAACATAAGGCCCAAGCTAAGAATTCATTCCATGAAAAGAGGTGATTGTGTAAACCATTCAACCATTTAAGGAGAAACTGCTGCCCATAGAGAAGCAACAGGGGCAATCAAAGAACAAATGGTTTTAGGTTTCCATAACAACACCACAAAAATTACATTTGCATCATTGATAAGTCTCATTGATGCAGTCTGTCCTTTGTAGGCAACTTACAATAAGGCCATTCAAGCAATTAAATTATGCTTGGGGATTTGGAGAGGGAACCATAAGAGCTTTTGCCATGAAACTTAGGATTCTTCACTCTAAGCTCATTCTAAATGTCACTAACTTTCTTCATTCCAGACAACAAAATAGGGAAGGCTTCAGTTCTCATCTTTAAAAGTTGCCTTAACTCCAGCTCATGGTTGCTTGATTTCAGCATTTCAAAAATCAGTAGCATTGAAACATAGCTTCGAAGCCATGCCACCCACAAAAATCCTTCACCTGCCATAATGTTTTTATGATCAGCATCATGCTTGCTTTATTCTATGTCTTTAAGTCTTTAAGACCGAGTCCACCTTCAGACTTAGGTAAACATATTTTTTGCCAACTCACTCTTGATCTAGCTGCTGATTTGTTAGCCCCTTTCCAAAAAACCTTGAACATAGCTGTTCAATTTTTTATAACCGTGATGGAGGAGCAATTGCCTGCACAGTAGTTAGCAATGCTAAATAACACTGCTCGAACTAATTCCAATCTACCTACAAACTTAGCATTCTACCAGACCAGATATGGAGCCTAGCCTTGATATTATTAATGAGGAAAGTGTAATATTTTTCAGAAATTTTTCTAGTGACCAAGGAATACAAGGTATCGAACATGGAGACTACTAAGTTTAAACCATTAAGCACTTAATTCCTCAATATCAGCAATGAGAACACCAGCAGCAAACAGTTCACATTTAAAGCATTTAATCTCAGGCCAGACATTTCATAAAATAGTCCAAGACAGTAGTTACACCAATAGAAGAATTCACAGAGCCTTTGCAGAAAATTAAAAGGTCATCAACAAAATAGAGGTGGTAAGTCCAATTCTTTTGCATCTAGGATGGTAACCAAAAGTACCTTAGCAGCTGCCAAGTTGATGAGTCTGAAAGAACATTCATTAGAGGACAAAAAGGAAAGGGGATAGAGGATCTCCTTGCCTAACACTCTTGCACCTTTGAAATAGCCAATCAAGCTCCCATTGAAGGAAATAGAGAATTCGGAAGTTGAAAAACAGATTTCAATCCAAGTAAGGAAATCATTGGAAGACCTAGTGCCTTTAAATAGCATGATAAAGTCCCAATTTAAGGAGTCAAAGGCTTTGTAAAGATCATTTTCAAAGAGCACTAGGGAGATAGATTTTCTGCTATAACCTCTAACTAATTCCTGAGCCAAAGAGTATTGTCTATAATATTTCTGCCCTTAATAAAAGCATTTTGGTTAAGAGTGATTAGGTCTGGAATTAGTCTGGTAAGTCTGCTGACCAGAATTTTGATAACACCTTGTAAACCCGAACAACAGGAAATAGGTCTGAAGTCTTTGACCTTACTTAGATTAGGAATTTTGGGAACTAATGTGATGGTAGTGGTTTAAAGGCAAGGTGTAAGAAAGATTCATTGAAGAATTATTTAATGGTAGCAGTAGTATCTTCAGCAATAATAGGCCAGGACTTTTTGAAGAAAAGAGGAGTAAACCCATCCGGTCCAGGTGCTTTATCATTCCCTTGGCTAAAGAGCGCTCATCGCACCAATAAGTCAAAATATTTCCTCCCCCTTAACTCATAGTATTTTTTTAAATACATTAACTCATAGTCAGAACTAGGAGATGATGGTTGTCGTAATCTCGGGTGTTGTTAGTCTCACCGTCGCAAGGACGTGGGGGTAAAACCACGCGTCTCCCTTTCTTCCTCCAAATCTAAACCCTCGACGTAACAAAAAAAATGCAACTCCACTGTCGTCTCTTCCATTTTCGCGTCCTCTTCTTCTCCCTCCACCGTTCAAATCAATTGCTATCTTGATTCATGGAATTCAAAGTTGTCCCAACAACTCCTTGAATACCCAGACGCAGAGTAATCGAGCAGGTTCTCAAAACTATCGGTTCGTTCATGTCAATTGTGTTCGCTGGGGAGGCGCGAAAGCTATAGGATAAGCTACCGAACGTCGCTATTGGGAAATCTTTTATGTGTGATAGAGTTTTAAAGAATTCAATGGCATAAAAATTAGAGAAACTTTCAGGGTCCTTTTGCAAGTGGGCATTGTCTTCACTTTTGGTACCCAAATCTCAGTTATTACTGTAAGAGCTTATCTACAATCTTTTGGTACTTTGATTCTCCTTATAGCATTTGTCACTGGTGGATATACATACTGTCATGTAAGGTGTTGAGTTTGTAATTAGTTTTTCTGTTATAAATTAGTTAGAAGCAGTTTTGAGTTAGTTAGGTGGTTAATTTGAAAGTTTGCATATATACATGAATAGATTGGAAGTTAATGATATGATTGAATACATGAGAATTAATTTTTCCATTTCCCTTTTATAATTTAACATGGTATTAGGCTAGTCCAATTCACTGGGTTTTTCTTCATTCTCGGGCCTTCTCTCATTTTGCCTCTTTTCCTCATTCCTGAAGCATTTTCATCACCGTCGCATCTATCGTGATGCCACCCGTAACGACTCCGTTGACTGAATCCGTGCTCGTCGACTTCAATCACCCTCTGTATCTCCATCCCTCGGATACTCCAGGCACGATTTTAATCTCGCATCAGTTGTTTGGACCAGATAACTACACTGTTTGGAGTCGTTCAATACGAATCGTACTCCTCGCCAAGAACAAATTAGGGTTCATTGATAGGGGTTGCTATCGCGATGATTTTCATTCACTTCTTCAAGCTCAATGGGACAGATGCAATGCCCTTGTGCTGTCGTGGATTATTAATTCCGTGAGCAATGAATTGTTCGCTGGAATTGTTTTTGCTTCAAGCGTAGCGTTCGTTTGGGCCGATCTCAAGGAACACTTTGATAAGGTCGACGGTTCCCATATATTTTTCCTTCATCGTGAGATTACGACGATGGTCCAAGGTGAGCTCTCCATTTCTGTGTATTTCTCACGTCTGAAGCTTTTGTGGGACGAGTATGACGTACTGGTACCTTATTCGAGCTGTACCTGCGAAAATGCTCAATCTAATTCCAGACTTATTTCTCAACAGAGGCTGTTCCAGTTCCTCATAGGGTTGAATGACTCATACACTGTCATTCGAAGTCAATTGCTGTTGATGCAACCCTTACCTTCAGTCAACAACGCTTATTCCATGATAAGCCAAGAAGAATCCAATCGCCTTCAATTGTCTGGTGTTGTCCCTCTCATGGAATCTACAACGTTGTACTCCAATGCTTCTAGCAACCGTCGATGATTTATTGGAATCTGTGATCACTGTAAAGTGAAGGGACATAAAAAGGAGAATTGCTATCGCCTTATTGGCTTTCCACCTGACTATAAGTTCAAAAAGAAGAATGGTTCCCAAACTGCCATGGTGACTCCCTCAGATCGTGAGGGCTTCGTCTAGCTCCACCAGTTTTTACGATGAACAATCAGCAGCTTCTGGGCTTCTGAATCAAACTTCTGCTCAGAGTTCCAGTCTAGATTCTTTTGTAAATCTGGCAAGTACATTATGTTCTCTTACTTATAATTCAATTGAATGGAGTCTGGATTATGGAGCCACTGACCATATTTTATCAGACCTTAAATGCATGCTTGATCCTGTGCCCTGTACATCCACACCTATGTATATTCAGTTGCCCAATGGTAAATCCTTTGCTGTCACACATGTAGGTTCTGTTAGGTTCCCAAATGGTCTTCATTTGTCTAATGTCCTTCATGTGCCTCACTTTACTCACAATCTTATTTCTGTCTCAAAACTGGCTCATGAGTTAAACTGTGTTGTTTTGTTCTATTATGATCTTTGCATATTGCAGGATCTTTGCAATGGCATGATGAGGGTGATTGGTAAAGAATATAGAGGTTTTTACATGCTTAGGTTTCTTGCAGATTCTGTTTTTTCTGTTTCTGCCTTAAATCATTCTGTTAATGCATGTAATCCTTTTGTTAGTTCTGAAACTTTTCTCAATACTTGTAAATTTGTTGATGCAAATAAAACAAATCTTTGGCATGCTCGTTTAGGACATGTTCCAGCTTCTCAATTGAAAAAAATTTCCTATGTTTCATAGTGTGAATTTGTATCATGAATCTGTTCAAAATTGTTTTATCTGTCCTTTAGCTAGACAATCTAGGCTTCCATTTCCAGTCAGTAATTCTAGGACCACTACTCCCTTTGCATTGATTTATATTGATTTGTGGGGACCTTATCGAATTTCTACTCATGTTGGTCAACGTTTTTTTAATTATTGTAGATGATTACATTAGGATGTCTTGGGTGTACTTATTGAAGCTTAAGAATGATGTTGTTTCCTGTCTTAGAACATTTATCCCAATGGAAGGGATAAACATACTGTAAGAGCTTATTCCTGTGAGAGCTTACACTAAGAACGTTTTTTCATTGTACTGTAAGAGCTTATCTACAATCTGTTGGTACTTTGATTCTCCTTGTATCATTTGTCACTGGTGGATATACATCTGCTATGCAAGGGGTATCCCAATGGAATCTCGATTTTGTTAGACACAGTGAACAAGGGGACTTCTTATTCCTTGTTTTTCTTTTCAGTTTCATATCCAGTCATGTTTGATTTTGGAACCGCATAGATTTGTATATAGATTATAGGCTTTGAATATTTTGTTGTTGTTGGCTTTAAAATTTGAGTTTGGGTTTAATTAGGTATATGGAGCTTGCACAAGGAGTTGATGAAGCTCTGCGAATCATGGCAGCAGTTGGGATCCTCTTGGCATTAAGGATGCTAATCCTTCGAACTATTAATTGGTTAAAAATATATAAATAATATTAATAAAATATTAATTGGTTAAAAAATACAAAAGACATGTCATCACGTGTTAGGGAAAAAACGGAAGAGTGATAGAAAAAATTTAGTGTACAGAGTTTAATGATTAAATTAAAAAAAATAAAGTATAATGAGTAAAATAGAAAAATGAGTAAAGTTCAATGAGTAATTTGTAATTTATCCTCATTATAAATTATCTAGATGTCTATGATTATTATAGATCATCAAAATATTTATGATTATTACTACAGTCTTAATGACGAAAAGTCGTCTCGATATTTATGATTATTGATCTTATTATTTGTGTTTATGATTGAATATTGATTTGGTAGATTATTGATAAATGATGATGAAAGTTTATGACTATGCTTTATGATCAATAATTAGGGAAATCATGAGATTATTACTATTGAATAATTTCCAATTTTGACTATATGTATGATATGTTTTAAATTAGTGAATGATGTCTATGCTTATTATTAATTGCTTATATTTTTGGTATGATTATGTGTATGAATTTCATAATGTACGTTGGATTAGTAGTATATTATTGAACTTATGAATTAAACTTCCAGATATTTTCGTTCGTAGATTAATACACTTGAATAATTGTAGATACCATTATTGTAAGATTTTCAACATTCATATTTGGAGTATAATATTTGAATATATTCGTTGACATATATTAATACAACCCTTATATATAGTTAAAATGTACTTAATTATATTTTAGGATTTGTTTTAATTAATACTTGTAACACTTTATATTTTGATCAAAGAATGGTAAATTTTAAGATAGCAACCGCTTTATAACTTAATATGATATATTAGTCACATATTCTAACAGATCAAATTTAAAATATTACGTAAATTATATTAGTATTTTGTCTATAATTTGTTTTTAATGATCTCCAGATTTTTAACGACCAATTTAAGACCAGATATGTTTTACAATTGGCTTGTAAACTAGATTTGTTTTATGAGTTATAATTTAAATTATTTTATTCATTATATTATATTTTGTGTGTGTTTATATGTCTGTTGAATCGTAATTTAAATTGTTAATTATATTTAATATTATATTTGTATATTTTATATATTATCATACATATTTCATTATAAATTTAATATTGTTTATATAAGTACACATGTGTCTTAAGTAATAGTTTTAGCTTCTAAAAGAACAAATTCTATTGGTTGCTAGTGTTTCACGCGGATCATAAACTAGTCACGCGCTCGCATAAAAAGAAGCTAAAATATGAAAGTTCGTCCCCCCCCCCCCACTCCGAAATTTCAAATTTCCCACGCTTCTCAGACTATATAAGACAACCCTCCCCTCTATCAAAATATCAGTTCAAAATTCGATCTCAATTTTCAAAGCTCCGTACAAGACGCAGCATAGGTTATCAATTTCCAAATGGCCCGTACGAAACAAACCGCAAGGAAATCCACCGGAGGCAAGGTGCCGAGGAAGCAATTGGCTACAAAAGCAGCTAGGAAATCAGCTTCGGCCACCGGTGGAGTCAAGAAGCCAAACAGGTTCAGGCCAGGAACCGTGGCATTGCGTGAGATTCTAAAGTACCAAAAGAGCACGGAGCTCCTGATAAGGAAGCTCCCTTTCCAAAGGCTGGTGCGAGAATTGCTAAGGATTTCTAGACCGATCTGAGGTTCCAAAGCAGCGCCGTGGCCGCTCTTCAGGAGGCGGCCGAAGCATACTTGGTGGGCTTTAGAAGATACCAATCTGTGTGCGATTCACGCTAAGAGGGTTACCATTATGCCTAAAGATATCCAACTGGCTCGTAGGATTAGGGGTGAAAGGGCTTAGATTTAGGGGTTGTCTATGGGAAATCACTGAAATTGCCAACTGTCGTAAGGCTAATATCTTGTTAATGACATGCTTGTTTAGTAGGAAATGATATCACTATGGTAATGAATTTCTTTTCGTTTACTGTTTAACATTGACTGACACAAGATTCCCAAGTTTTGTTTCTTTAACTGAAATTGTCCATTAATTTAACTAGATAAATTGAAATTTGAATTAAATATTTGCTCGTTTACCCTTGTCTTTATTTCAATTCTCTATAGTGTTTCAAATAGCGGTTGAATAGTAGTATTACGGTTGTTATATCGTGGTTGTGACGGTATTTGAAATTGTATTACAAAAAATAATGATAAGAAGTGGGATCACACCAATAGCGGGGATTGTGGTCGCAATTTAACGAATCGTGGTAATAATGAATTGTTATTATGCTATTATTATGTTATTTTATTTTTTTATTAAAAAATCAGCTCCTTTAAAGAAGATTCACAATCGTGATATTCACAATTTATCGCAATAGTATCCGTTATATCCGTAACTATGATAAACGCGACGCGATCGAAAATGTGACAATAAATACTATTTAAAATCTTGTTTGTATAATTATATGATTTTGAGACATTATATTCTTTTGACAATTCATATTTTTATATTTGTAGTTATAGTTTTTTCATCTATTTTAATTTAACTTCAAGAATTATGATCGTTTTGACACATCAATAAAAGTTTTTTTATAGTAAATATTGTCCTTAGAAAAATCTTTCTGCAAAAAATGTATTTTGACCTAAAGAATGTTAATTAAAAATAATTTGGAATTAGTGTTAGATTAGGAAAATATTTTAAATTAAGTATATTTTATTAAAAAACCCTCAATTTTAAGTATTTTTTGATTTTAAAATTAGATAAATTATGTTTCATCTATTAATCTTTTTTAAAATTATATAAAATAAGTCTAAATAAGTGACATATTGTGGTTCACTCATAAGTCATAACTAGCACGAATTAATTAATTCAGTGATTCAAGACTCGTTATTCTATATAGAGGCCACGCGTTCGAGCACTAACAAGGGTGTGAGCGTTCATAGTTAATTGGTTCAGAGTTTTTGAATAGATTGTATTGTATTTACCCAAATATTATATAAAAAGTCATAACTAATCTACTTATTATGTAGACCTAGTGAATCAAATGTATATAAAAAAAATACTCTCCTCTCCTATATATAGTATAAGATAAATCATATCAGCAACAAGCCCAATCTACCCTTCAGTATTTGACATAAGGACAAAATATAACCATGTCCTGCCCAACAACTGTTGCCACCGCCACCCACATAACAAACGGTGTTACATCCGTCGACTGCCAGAAACAAGTCCGTTCATGGCGGCTTCTACGTTCCCTTACGGAACTTCTTATTCCGACCTGCAACCGTACCTTCATTGAACCTGAAGAAATCAAACACGAAAGTTACTTTCAAACCTCTTCTTCGAAACCCGTTTACAATACTTTTTCTAGTGTAATTACAGGTACCATCTTCAGTTACCGCAGGGGAAAACTCCGCTTCTGTATCCAAGCAAATTCCAAGTCCACCAACCCAATTCTCCTCCTAGAGTTTACCGTCCCTACACTTGTTTTGGCTCGAGAAATGCAGGGCGGTATCCTCCGAATTGCGCTGGACTGCACCGGTTCGGCCAACAGTTCGAGTTCGGATTCGGTTTTTGTCGATGCCATTGTGGACCATGTACTGTAATGGAAGGAAAGTGGGGTATGCAGTTAAACGCGGGCCATCGAAAGCTGACGTGGATGCTTTAAGGCTAATGAGTTCTGTCGTTGTTGGTACCGGAACAATGAACGGAAAAACTGCTCGAAAACGATGATGAACTTATGTACTTGAGGGCCAACTTTGAGAGAGTTCGCGGTTCATCTGATACAGAATCGTTCCATTTGATGATCCCGATGACAACATGGGGCAAGAGCTTAGTATTTTCTTTTTCCGATCACAGTGAAACCTTGGGTCGATTAGTTTTTGATTTGAAGTAATCAGCCTTTTTAGCCCATCGGCCCCATTTTTGAGCTATGCCATGGCATAGCTTTAAACCAGCCTCTGTAATTGAGAAATAATGTATGTTTATGTGGGGTGTGATCTGTTTAAAGAAACCTGAATTCTCTGAGTAAACAAAAAATTACAAGAGATCATAATGTTTTTAGCTATGAATTGAAAGATTGAAACTAATTTTTTCTCATATATTTTGTACCTTAGGATTTCATTTCAATATTTTTTTGGCTCATCTGATGGAAAACTCTGCATGTCAAGATCAAGAATAAGGAACCACAATCAGCAGTGGATTCGCGAGCATGAGATTTGTCTTTTCATAATAGTTCAATAAACTCGCTTCATTGAAACCCTTAATGTGACGACCATTAAAGACAGATTTGTTATATTTTTTTTGCATGTCCACAAAAGTTTATTGTACTCAAAGTAAACAATTGTCCTTCCAAATATCAGATATTTTTTATGCTAATTATTTATTTTATTGATTGTATCGATATTAGAATTTTATTTATGTATACCCACATTTAAAAATTTGTATTATTAACTCGAATATATTTTTCACCAACTATAACCCATATATCAGACAAATACTTTTGCTCCATGTGTCTCAGATCTTTGTGCAAGTGGTTAATGTTAACCAGTATCTTTGTGCAAGTGAGGTAGAGATTTTCGGACAACTGTAATGGTGGGGGCAATTCTTTTTATCTCTGAAATGTGAGATGATATAGAGTGAGTTGTTGATTCCTTGTGTCTTTTTTTCCGTTAAAAAGAAAAAAATCAGCACATGGAAGAAGGATTAAAAAAATAGATTGATTAAAAAACTGGGTTGGGAGGGTCGCCCTCGCCTCTACAGTATCCGATCTAGATTAGTCGATTAATAGATTGAATACCATTGATTAATTAAAAAACAACAACATAAGGTATCAGTTACTCACTGGTTTATTTGGCCAAATCAAAGTGCATTCGAAGAGATTGTACCAGCCACTACCGTCACCTGATCAAGTATGGTCAGAGGAATTCATTGAACGACTTCATTAGTTAAAGAGAATGTTATTATTTTTAGAGGTCTTATATACAAGTAGTTGTGTTTGCAGAATATGTATATATTATCAATAATTGAAAAAGATTTTAAACAAATATTATCTTATAATCGACTAATATGATATTAAAAATACCAGATTATATATATATATATATATATAAGTATAGTTAGGGCCTTAGGGGAACAAAGGTTGGTGGCAGTCACGATTCTGGTTAAAGCGCCATTTAAGATCGTCGTTGCACTGAAACTCAAGCCTGCATTAGCACCACCGTAGAAGGTGGCACGGGCACTCTGCCAACCGCCACTTTCTGAATTTTACACATAATATTACTTAACGACTTTGATATGACAACATGCAAGGAAATCTGTGAATTTTAATACAAGCAAGTTAAGAGGAATGATTTCTAGTTCTTTAATACAAGGAAAAAAAAGAAAACAGCTAATGAAAGTCGTGAAGATGATTTTAGGCAAGCACCCTATAACTCGAACCCTCAAGTCACTAAAACTAGAAACCACAAAATCTTTGATTTCATAAGGGAAGGACCGATCCTTGGCTTCTACTTTGTATGGATAACAACAATACTCCACCAGACGAGAAACATCTTTTCATTGAAACAGGCTCCTGGATAAAGATCGCCCCATCGAAGCGCTTTCATCAGCTTGCATATGCTTGAACTTCCACTGCTTCGTTCGCACCAATCTTTCCCTTCCAATACTTCAACTCTTCTACTTCAGTGTCTAAGCTACCACAATGTTCATGCTCTGCTGTTGCTTCACCTGCTATTTCCATGGCACAAGTAAATCCAATGAAACCGACCTTCTCGCTTGAATTCCATCAAAATCACTTAAGACGTTTCTATCCGAATGACCCATTTTTCCTAGAATTTTCCGGGTGTTTCCATCTTCATTCCGACAGATTCTCAGTTCTTCATTAGTTCCATCTTCTCGGATATCGTTTTCGACCAGGGTTTCGTTGCTCAAACCTGAACCGATTGAATTAGGTTCCAGCACCATGGCATCAGAAACAACGAGGGCTCGACACAACGGGCAGTTTGGTGCGACCTTAACCAAGTATCAATACAAGGCAGGTGGAATCCATGGCTGCACTTTGGCAAAAGCCTAAGCCTTTCATCTTCTCGGAACTCATTCAAGCAAACAGAACATTCAGTCCCTTCAATCAATCCTCCATCTTTTTTATACTTAAAAACTGCGATCGAATCGATGACTGATTGTTGGAGACCGATCGTGTTGATGTGCAATATGGGGTTATCTAAATATGGCATTTTGATCTTCGTCGATGAAAAAATCATCTCGAGAACCGAAGAAAATAACGGGTAAACTTCGTCTCCTAGATTTAAAACAGAATCTAATAAGTGCAAAGAACATACAGAGAATAAGAGCTGAACATAGCATGCTGCCCATGATTGTCATGCCAGTGACCAACAAGCTGTCCTCCTTATGGGTCTGAGTAGGAAGTAGTGCCGGCGATGCTGGCGGTGGCGGTTGTGGCCGAATCCACGGTGGTGGAAGATGGATGACTCTACAATATAATTACATGGTGGTGTTGGTTTAGGTCCATTATCAAACATTGTGAAAAAACAGGAAAATCAAAACGAGGGGAGAATTTGCTTCTTTTCTATTTTTTTTACTTTGTGTTTTGTGGACTATCCATCCTTCTCCATCAATGGTGTGAGCTTGAAGTTTGGGTTATTTATTTTCCTCAAATTTGATGTGAAGCCATGGGATTGAGGACATTTGGTTTTCCATGAAAGACTGCCTTTGCTTGTATGCATCTACTGGGTAGCTTCGTTTTTGTCCATGTCCGTTGACGCTTTGTGGTCAAGCACGCGTAAATGTTAACGTAGTGAAGGGTTCATGGAAAACAACAAAGCCCCGTCCCAATTTAAATGGTTGATTGGTTCCTTTGACTGTTCTCCAATTGCCTACTCTGAAGATTTCAGTGACACTTTCACTGTCTGTATATTGGAGAATAACTGGAAGAGAATACTACTCACAATATTAGATGTAATACGAAACGATTTTTGTAATAATTTGATAAGAAATTTTCTTAGTCCATTAACAACGGATATACACCATGCAGAGCGTATATACACTTATATTATTTGAAATTTAGATGAGTGTACTTACAAGTTCAAATACTAAAGTCTGCTTTTTTTTTAAGGTTTTTCGTAAATTCTAATGATCAATTTCAAAGTTTTAACTTAACTTGGAATAGATTCATTTGTGTCAAGATATGGTTCAGTACTTGTAATGAGGCATTGGTACTTGGTTAGACGAAGTGCAAATTACTGAGACAGTGCTCGGCAACTCAGCTCCTTAATGGAGTTTGATCGATCTGCGGGAACTCTGTAAATTGCTTCGTCAAAAGGGAAATATGATCATGAATCTGTTTCTGAAGATGATTGTTTGCGTGTTATAAGTAAGCTGAAGGTATGTATGGCAATATGAAGTTACTTTGAATGTGTTTTATACTGCTTATTGAGTGAGTTCATTGACCTTGCCACATTCCCATTTTCCCTTTTCGACTCTTAGGATGAGTGAGAGGATGAACATGACAAGGCATATAGTTTTCCGTTGTTTTGAGCAAAATTGTGGCATTGTTTCTGCTTGAAAATCTGACTTCCTATTGCATTTGTCTGTAATGTAATCGTCTTATGCAACTTGTATAAAAAAAGTTGCTGCATTTTTACATACACGTATCGTTTTGAATTCCCTAGACATTAGGTAGTGGATTTGAGGTAATTTCTGCTTGAAAGAAAAAGCTCGTTCGATTGGTTCCGATGCTTGCAGGTACGTTTTTTGCTTCCTATATCTGTTCATATGGCTCTATGAGGTTGTGTTTCTATTATGCAAAACTTATAGACTTATATCTTAGGGTTTTGATTTTTCATTGGTTAGGTGCTGCTGTAGTCATCTTTTACCTGCCTGGCTTAGTGATTGTTAGTTCTGTTCCCAATGACCAAATCTCGTGGTATGTATTTAGTATGGAGTTAGTTTCATGTCATGCATGTTACAGTCCTTATCCCCTTTACATGAAAACATTTCATGAGAGAGACTTTTTAACTACCAACTGGCAACTACAATGACTGGATGTTTGCGATGAGCTTCAATCTATTACTATTTTATCCATTGCTTTCCAGCATATTAATCATTACCATAAATGTGTACGATCCACTAATTGAATATGAGCATCATGCTTATGAATAGTGAGGAATGGTGATTAAATTTGTATTGGATAGTAATGGAGGAGAAAGTAATGGATGGAAGATTGACTTGTTAGGCTTTTCATTCAGATTTTTCTTTTGCTAACTCTCTTTTAGGGATTGAAGACGACCTACTCTGTCATCGTGGACGATGTTGAGTGTGCTTACTATGATAAAGTTGAAAAACTTTGCATTTCGGATCTTCTAACCAGGAATCTGTCTCTGAATTGGTGTGGGCATTCTTTAACTATTGGACGTATGGTCATGAATATGCAAATTCAGTAATATCTGTTCGCATTGGAAGCATAATCAGGTGAGATGCAAACTTTAAAACATTTCAAATAAATGATAAGCCTGATTTTTACGGAAATGTTTTCGAGAGGCTCACAAGAGGTGGTTTGAAGCAGGGGAAGCGGAGAAGATGGGTTGGGGAAGAAAACATCGGAAAAAATGGGTAAATTGTAATTTTATCTCTGAACTATTTTGAATTTAAAAAGACCCATTATTAGTAATTTATCTAAAGTTCAAGAGTTCAAGTAAAATTAAACTTTTTACTAACATGCCACATCATCAAACTAGCGGAAGTTAACGTTTCAGTGACCACATCTTAATTAAAACGAAAGTGACTACAATTATATTTTTTGAATCCAGTGACCATATATTTAAGGTTAAAAATGTGATTTATAAATATATGGTTGAATCTTGAATCCTAATGTGACCAAAACTAGAGGATATTATTGTATGCCTTATCATATTTTCAAGCTTAAAATGATGAAGGTTGAATCCTAATAGTGACCAAAAGATACTTTAGAAAAAGATTGAGAATTATATTCAAATCTTGAATTTGATGAAGGCTATGGTGAAAATTACAATACATGTTTAAATTTATTGTTTGGATCTTGAAAAACTTGGAAGGTGATATATATATTAGGCCATATGGTTTCTTAAGGAAAAATTTATAAGAAAATTCAAGCGGCTTATTTATGATATTTATTACCTTTCAACGATTAATTTAATGATTAAATTATTGGATTTAGACTTGAAATGTGAAATTTTTTTATGAGTAGTCCTTAAAGCTTAAAGGAGAAATAAAGGTTTAATGTGAAATTGTGATTTAAAGGTGAATTCAAGTAAGTTAAGGTGGAAATGAAGTGTAGGAAACATTGTAATTACAATGTTATGTTGGAATGAATATATTAATTTTTCCTATACTATATGCACATGGATTAGATGGATTTTAACGTGTGCTTTTGATTATTTATGTTTCATGTTTGATGTATTTATAGAAATCAGTAAAAAATGGGATCTAACTAGCAACAAAAAAAAAGGAAAAAGATCGAACTTAAAGTTTAGTGATACTTATTTTGACTTGTATAAAAGTGTCAAGGCTAGTGCAATGCATACATGACATGATACATGGATGTTTTATACATCATTAGGAAGACTTACGATGAGTTCACCATGTTTATATTAGCATGATATTATGTCATTAATCATATATTTGACATATTTTAAATATGTCAAAAGTTAATATAAAATGCATTGATCATTAGTTTATCATGATGTTATCATGAATGTTATTTCGGGTATGAATAGTCCAATGTTGATTATGTTATATACATGTCGCAACGGTCCTTCGGGTGGTCCTTGGATCACGTCTCGACTTAAAGATAATTTTTTTTTGAGTCGCCACCAACCTTTTTGGATTAGAGAAGGTCGGATACCTAAATTTTACCTTTAGCCGGATCTACATCTTACCAGATATTCACTTAGAAGGATTCGAGAGTCGATTACATGTGAAGAAGGATGAACATCCACACATTGGTCCTTTAGGTACCAACATGATTACAAGTTGTCTTAATAGTGAAATTTGAAGTTAAAGCCAAAATTTAAAGAAAAAGATTCAAATTATTTACCTTTGAGATTTAGTTATTGTAAGAAAATAAAATAAGATTGAAAAAAATTTGAGTCTAATATGCAAAAGTAGAGTGAAAGGTCACAAGTATCAAAATAAAATAATAATGTGAATCATACACAACATGATGAATTAGTATTGAAATTAAATAAATAAGAAGAAAAAAATTAATGGTAATACAAAATAAATTAATACAAAAATTCCATAAATAAATAAATAAATGAATCATTGATGCAAAATAAACAAGTAAATAAATTAAAGGAAAAAAAGTTTTTGAATATAAAATTAAAAGCGAAATAAAATCAATTTATACTACAATTTCAAATAAAATCAAAAATAAAGTAAATATAACAATAAATAAAAAATCATGATGAAAAAAAATAAAAAAAAGACCACGACCATTGTTAAAATTAAAACGCAAATTAAAAAAGTAATAAAAATTGATAAAACATACGCAATTTAAAAAGGAATAAAAAATTGATAAAACATTTTACCAAAGAAAGAAAAAAGAAATTAAAGAAATCAATCAAATTTAAGAAAAAGGGAAACTACGTAATTTAAGAAATTAAAACAAAAACTAGAAAATTTAAGAAAGAAAATTTAAAATCAACTAAAACAAAATTGAAATCCAGCTTAAAATTTCAAAACAATTTTGAGAGTTCATGAAAATAATTATCCCCTACCCTTGTGGAAATACATGGATCTCATATAGATTTGGATCGGGTCATCAGATCATTTAATCGAATATAAAACTAAAAAAAATTCAAAATTCAAAATCAAATCAAAATAAATAAATAAAATGGAAGATAAAAAAATCATCGTTCAAGATCCACCATCGATTTTCATCGAGAAATCTCAATGGAAGTTAAATATATGATGATTTATTTAAAAATCTTTTCCCTTTTCATTGATTTTCTCTTCCAATGAGATTTTTAAACATAAGCAAGATCCAAGCAATAGACACAAAAGTAAAAAATTGAAAAAGAAAAAGATAAAACAAAACTGTCAATTTTCATTGAGAAACTTAAAAGAATGTTAGATTTAGAGAAATCTATTTAAGAGTTTTTTTCCTTGTTCATCAGTTTTCTTTCATCTGCTAAAGTTAAAAAAAAGATCGATGTTGATCGAAGCAACAAAGGAAAAAAGAATACAAAGAAATTAACTTTAAACAAAAACTCACTTTTATTGCTTTTGTTCGTCGAATGACAATAAATGATTCTTTTCTTTTCTTTTCCTCCCTCTCTTTCTCTATGTTTTTTGTGTCCCCTAAAGAGATAGAGAAGATCTCTATTTATAACCGAGCCTCCAAAAATATAATAGCCTAGATTATTTACATCGACGGCTAAGATTTGCCCAAATCATATAAGATCCCCCATATAAGGAAATAACAACTTCTTGTATTTACCCAAATCAATTAGCATATTCATCTCCTTTTATAAAAGATCACTCTCGAAATGGAATTACTCGAAATGGAATTATTCCTTCAAGATATTCTCTGATATGATGTCACTTTCCTTTTCTACAGTGTTACTGTGAATGGGCTCTCTAGCATTTAGATAAGTCTGGAGCCCGAATAAAAATTGGGTATTACAACTGCCTTACTTTGCTCGCTGGCATGAAACGAGAGTAGAGAAAAGATAAAAAATAACTTATTTTTGTCTGATTGAGGTAGCTATATTTGTATGAACTTGGAAAGTTGATTTCACCGCCATTTATTCGATCCACTTTGATGGTTGATTTGCTTCATCGTTACTTTTTGAAGATTAATATGGAAAAGTTAATGATTTGATCCATTCTATATTTTTTTCAAGGAGACATGATTCTTTCTTTTATGCATCTTCAAGGATGATTAATCGTTTTTGGAGTCCAATTTTAGGTCATGCCTATATCTTCTACATTTTCAAGTACATGGGTTTGAAAATCTTCGTCTATCTCATTTCGATCCCAAAATAGTTGAATATGCAAAAGTCAACATAAGCATTTGTTAGTATGTTTGTGAATGTTAAAGTTAATTTGGATGATTGGTCCCTTTGCTCGAGGAAGTGAAGTTGACGTTGACTCATCCATTGCAAGTTAAGTCGAACTTGGATGCTCTTTGAGTCCAATATCCTTCATTGTAAAGTTAAAATTTGACTCAAGAAAAATCCGCAAACCCTCTGCGAATTAAGTTGGATGAAAATAACTGATCGTTGTTGCGTTAAGATATGTTATGGATGACTCATTCATCGTGAAGTTAAGTCGATCTCGGATGACTCGAGCTTGATATCTTTCGTCGTGAAGTTGAAATCCGACTTGAAATCTAGGATGGAAAATAGCTCATCGTTGTTGAGTTAAACTAAATTGTGGTTGACTCATTCATCGTGAAGTTGAGTCGATCTTAGATGACTTAAGCATGATATTCTTCATCGTGAAGTTAAAATCTAGCTCAAAATATAGATTGGGAAATACCTCATCGTTGTTGAGTTAAGCTGAATCGCAATTGATTTTTCATTAATTAGTTTAAAATTTATTAAGAGTAAATTCTTTTTTCTCTCTTTAAGTAAAAATTGCCCTCAAGTTAGTATTTTTTTTGTCAATGATAAACAGTTCAAAAGTAGCAGTGTTTTGAGAACCGGACCTGTCGGTTCAATCGAGAACCGTTGTCTAGTCCGGTTCGATCTACATCGGTTGAACCGCTACTAGTGAACCGGTCGGAACCGGTGAACCGTTCGAATCGGACCGACTAAAAATCGGAAAAAACCGCCAATTTTTTTTAAATTAAACCAAACGACGTCGTTTGTTAAACGAGTCAAGTCGAACTCGAGTATTACTGAGCTCGACTCGAACTTGAAAACTTTAAAAGTAAGCTCAACTCGACTCAAACTCGCGAGCTAAAAATTATCAATGTCAACTTGAACTCGAAATATAATATTGAAACTTGAACTCGAAAGGGCTTGAACTCAAAAAAAATTAGAAGCTCGATTGAAGCCTAAAATTCGAGCTTGATTGAAGTGAAAGAATAGTTCACTCAATGCTCACCAAAATGCTCTATGATTTTGAATGCTAAATTACCTCTATTATTTATAGAAGTTAGTTTGGATGCTCTTCTATGTTTCTTAGCCATGTGGGATTCTTTTGTTCTCATATTTTTACTTTTTAGACTCTTGGGATGCTCTTCTATGTTTCTTAGCCATGTGAGATTGTTTTTAAAAAAAAATTAAACCAAACAATATCATTTTGTTATGATTTTTTAGCCCCAAATTTATTTTTTAATTATAGTTATATAATTATATTTATTATTTAATATATTTTACCTTAAATATTATGTTGTAGTTAATTTGAATCATTTTGTTTCACTTGATTTTATGATTTTTAACTTATATATGTTATGACTTGCTTTGAATATGACTTGTGATATAAAAAATTATTTTTTATTAAATATTTTTAGTATTTTTATTTAATTTTTTAAATAATTATGACGTCGTCCGATTTTTCCGACCAATCAAATCGGTTGAACCAGTGAACCATGCCAAGTAGATTAACGGAGCATGTAGATTAATTTAAGAAATAATAAAGTTGTTTGGAATTACCCCTGCCTTTCTTTTTCTCTCAACGTGATGAATTGATGACGTTGGATAGCTTTAGCTTTGGGAATATGACATAAAAGATTTTATAATTCGGAAAGCAACAAACGATCAAATGTGTGTGTAGAATTGACATACATGTGAAACTCAAATAGACGCACACAACATTTGAAAGAGGAATCTTCAAAACAATGGGCATTTATTGAAGAAAGAAAAATGTAATTCTGTGTGTAATCATAATGAAAGAAAAATGTAATTCTGTGTATAATCATAATGCCCAACTATGTTATGATATTATTCTTTTCCATTAGTTGTACCCATTAAATTGGCATATTCGGCTTACATACATTTAACCTTTTTGCCTTCATTTCCTATCCATCAAGGTGCTCCCGTAGTTGTCATGCCTATACTATTAATAAATAGTGTATGGAGTATTTATGGTTGGATTGAGTTATTCAATCAAATAAGAAAGTTCAAATGATATTTGAAGACATTTAAATTAATTTAATCAAGTTTTATATATCTTTTATATTATTCAATGTAATGATTAAGATTAATATTTTAAAATATTATTTATTTTTATAAGAACATTTATCATTTTTTATTGTTAACATCCTTTATCAATTTTCACTAATATAAATCTCAATATATATTGTGACAATGGATCGTACCTCTTTCGTTCCAATTTTGATATAAAATTACAATAAAAATGTTAGTTCATAAAATAAATAAATATTACATTTTAGAATAATCTAAAATGTAAAAAAAAAACGACTTCAAGTGATATTTGATATCTCACTAAGAGGTAAGATCCGTTGAAATAACTAAAATCTTTTAAATTTTACATAATCATCACGTTTCTGTAAGACTCGAAAAGTAGAACATCAGATACGATCTTAATCTTTGATATTTTATTTAAACGTGAGCCACGTGTAATCAGCGAGTAGTATTTCAATTCCGAAGTAATTCCTTGAAGGGACGCCACGTGTACCAACATCTATCTGCGTGTGCTGCACCGCCACTCCATAGGACCACAGCCCAACACAACAACACCATCGGCGGCACTGGCCCTTGGTATTGGATCTTTTTCCTTGTTTCATACTCCTTATACATGTATGTATATTTCTACTTCTCTCTTTCGCGTTGCTAGAAAAGGGTTGAGACCAAGGTTTCAAAAGCCAAACAAAAATCTGATATCAATGTCTCCTGTAATGGAGTTCGCGGCATCTAAAGAGAGCAATGAAGAGGGTAAGAATGAACTGTTAGATCACTTGGATTCAACGCTTTCCAACAGTTTGTTACTCTCTGCTGATACTTTCCTCAAAGCTGCCATCGCTCTCAAGAACCAGGTACGCTTGCTTGTTTCTTGGATTTTTTTTCTTCTTTGTTTATGACAAGAAAATTATTCTTACACTTAAACCTGAAACTATCTATGATTCTACGGTGTTATAATTAAGATATGGAAACAAACTTTTACAGGTTGTTTTTAAGTTCAAATTAAAGTTTTTTTTAATGTTCTTTCTGGGTGTAGATAGTGGAGGTAACATGGGAAGGAAGAGGTGGCGGGTCGAGTACGGGAATAGACCCGACTGTGTACACGGGTTTGCTGGGGGCAGCTTTCACTTGCTTGAGATCTTACGAGGTGACTGGTGATCGGCAGGACTTGCTTTTGGCCGCTGAGATCGTTGACGCGTGCGTCCCTGTCGCACGTGCCTCCAATAGGTAAGGTTTTTTTAGCTCTATATATACAGACACGACTCACCGATGAGGTTTTGCTCAACTCCTTTTGGCTAATGTTGCACAGTCATCCATTCCTTTAAATATCTTACAGAATCAATCTTACCGTACAACAAGCTACAGATATTTTTGGCACTTATTGGAGTACTTATTTTAATCTAAAATAGAGTAGTATTTTTTTTAAATCATGATAGAGGGTTAAAAGGACTCGTTGTCTGTGGACCTGAATGCTATTATTGAATTGTGCTCTCTGTAATAGGTATCGAGGACAGTTTTCTTTACTGAGTTGATATTTACTTATGAGTTGATTGCAGACAAGTGACATTTTTATGTGGTAGAGGAGGGGTATTTTCACTTGGAGCAGTCGTAGCCAATTATTTAGGGATCACCAAAGGCTTGGACTCTTCTTAAATCTCTTCCACGAGGTATCTTTCTTCATCCCTACCGTATGTACTATGGAGTTTCACACGTGATAATATTCTTTTACGTATCCCTAATAATTGTTACAGTAATATATCAATATGAGTGTTTTAATTACCAAAACGTAGGTAGCACAAGAAAAAGCACTTCCGGTTGGACCTGAGAAGGTGGTTTCGGAATGTCGTATGATCTTCTTAACGGTCGAGCCGGTTTCTTATGGGCTGCGTTGTTCCTAAACAAGCATATCCGGGAAGAGACGGTGCCCAATGATGTTCTTATGCCAATCGTTGATGCCATATTAGCTGCCGGTAGGACAGGGGCTTCCGATCTCTCGGCCTGCCCGTTGATGTATCGATGGCATGGTACAAGGTACTGGGGTGCAGCCAATGGTCTTGCCGGAATCTTGCACGTGCTCCTGCATTTCCCTCTTTCGGTACACGATGCAGATGCTGTCAAAGGAACTTTAAGATACATGATGAGTAACAGATTCCCCCATAGTGGAAATTACCCTTCCAGTGAAGGGAACACAAGGGACAAGTTGGTGCAGTGGTCCCATGTGCAACCAGTATGGCAATCACTCTAGCCAAGGCATCACAGGTTAGAACTTATGTAAACATTACTTGGCACTTTTAATACATTTCGATTAATGATTTCTGTCTTATTCTTGAAGGTGTATTCTAACGATAGAGAATTCCGTGACGGCGCCATTGAAGCAGGGGAGGTTGTATGGAAAAATGGGTTAGTAGTGAAGAAGGTGGGACTAGCTGATGGTATCGCCGGAAACGCCTATGCATTCCTTTCGCTTTATCAACTTACCGGAGAGACCATTTACGAAGAAAGGGCGAAGGCGTTTGCAAGCTTCTTGTACCATAATGAAAGGAAGCTTGTAAATGTCGGACATGGACCAGAACTCGGAGCCGATCATGGCTACTCCCTTTTCCAAGGACTTGCTGGGACAGCTTGCATCTGGTTTGATCTGCTTGCACCCCGGAACTCTAAGTTTCCAGGATATGAGTTATAAGAGAAAATAATACTTTAATCAGTCAACTGCTGTAAGCCAATGATTAGTATCTTTAATTACCCAAGCTTATGCGAGTTTTGAGTTGGGTGAATAGGAACCTTTATGGTAAATATTGTGAAGTGAGATGCATTGGTAAAAATTATGTTTCGACTTTCTGAAGAACAAAATTTGCCATAGATTTCAGGTTAAATATTTTGCTGGTATAATTCTATCTCTTCCTCTAGTAATATTCATACGAATATTACTCTTTGGGTCCTATCAAATTCATTTTAGTTAAAATATTTACAATATTAATATTCATATATTTTACTCTTATATTGTTTCATTTATTTATATCTATTCAAATAAATCTTTTAAATCTCATTTTTTAAAATAATTTTGTGATTTCTTTATTTTTATATAATTTTACATGTGACTAAATTATATTCTAAAATTATATATATAATTAATATGAGATAAAATTAATAAGATAAAGAGAGAATTAATCTCAAATTTCGATAATTTTTATATCAGAAATATCAGTTGTCAATCTATGAATATCTTCTAAAGAAGATGCATAAATCATCTAAAGAAAAAACATTTTTATTAAAGTTTAAAAGTTAAAATTTGAAGGGAAAAAATAAAGATTAACACAATAATTTTCTAAAAGTTTGAGGGTATAAAATAGCATTAAACCTAAAAAAATATAAATAACAATGGATTTTTCAAATAAAGAAATCACATGAATAGAAGTGAGTATGAGTGGCCCAAAAAAGTCCAGCCCAAACCTAAAAGTCAGGCACCCAAGATATCCACGTGTACCAATCTGGTTCAACTCTGACAAACTTCTGGTCTACCTTTACAACACCAAATTATTCCTCCTTTAATATTTCTTAAGAATGCCCAAGAAATAGCAGCACCAGCGGCGGCATTACTCTACGATAGCGTTAGCCAAAGAAACACCCATCACACAAAGATGAAGGTTTATTTTCCTCCTACTTTTTGTAAGTAAGAAAGATAAAGGATATTTCAATCCTCTTACATGTTATTTTGCTTTTTTTTTTGTTTGTTTGTTTCTTTGTTTCAGTTCAACATTGCTAATCCAACCACAGGTTGCCAGAAGAAGCTTGAAATCGACGATGACCAGAAACTGTATTATTCTTTTTCTCTCTGTTTTAAGATTATTTTTTTTTGCCCTGTCATGCTGGGTGAGATTGAATTTGTAGAGTACTTGAGAATATTCTGAAAAGGCTTAAAACAGAATAACATTATTTTGCTAATTGAATTTGGATGTTGTGACATGGGGCATAAATTTTATGCAGCAGTAGCCATAGGAATCAAAATGCAAATGGTGTTTTCCTTTTACTTGAAAGTTTTTGCCAGCTTTTTTATTATGGAAACTACATCGGTAGTATTTGTCTTATTCTGAAAGAAGTTTTAACAATTAAGTTAAAGATAAATACTCTCTTCTACTTCATAAGATGCTTGAACATCTGTTAAAGTATGTGCTGATTTGTTAAATTTTATTTTCTTTTAGTTCCAGTTTTTGTATTTGATTGTATGTTTTATTGGCTTGGTTTTGACTGTGATTGTATTCGCAAGTTTTCATTTTTGGCAATACAAATTATAATTGTCTCTTGAGAAAATGTTCTCACTTTGAACTGCAGCCGAGCATTTTTTGACTAGAGGATCTCACAGGAAGTCGGTGGTGATGCCCTTGGTGAGGTATGTTTTTGTATTTACTTTTATTTTCTCTGTCTCAAATTTCTGCTAGCTTGTCTGGTGATTTTAATTTTGGTTTGCTCTTACCTCATTATCCTTTAACAGGAGTTTAAGGGCTATGTATTCAAGATCATGGGAGGTTGTGACAAGCAAGTCTTCCCGATGAAGCAAGGAGTTCTCACACCTGGTCGTGTTCGTCTTTTGCTTCACAGAGGTCTTTGGACTCAGCAACTTTGTTCCCCTCTCTTTTATTTGAGTAGAAAAGTTTTTCTTTTATGGATGTTTGATTTTCTGAATGGCTGCTTTCTTCTGAACAGGTACCCCCTGTTTTCGTGGTTATGGGAGGAGAAATGGTGAGCGTAGGAGGAAGTCAGTTCATGGGTGCATTGATAGTCAAGATCTTTCAGTTCTGAACTTGGTTATTGTGAAGAAGGGTGAAAATGATCTCCCTGGGTTGACTGACACTGAGAAGCCAAGAATGAGGGGTCCCAAGAGAGCATAAAAAATCCGAAAGTTGTTCAACCTTTCTAAGGAGGATGATGTTAGGAAGTATGTTAACACTTATCGCCGGACCTTTACAACCAAATCTGGTAAGGGGCGAATTATTTATTTTTGTTTTTAGATGTCAGGGGAGGTGAACTTTTATTTGTGATTTAACTTTGTTGAAAAGTTTTTCCATACGTGTTTCTGATGGATGCATCAAAATCAATTCCCGGAATGCAGGTAAAAAAATCAACAAGGCTCCCAAAATTCAAAGGCTGGTGACTCCTTTGACTCTGCAGGGGAAGCGAGCCAGAATTGCAGAGAAGAAGAAGAGAGTTGCAAAGGCCAAGGCTGATGCAGCTGAATACCAAAAGCTTCTTGCCCAGAGGTTTGCCAAGAAGAGATCCAGGCTATCTGCAGCCTCTAAGTCATCCATTGCAGCTTAAATTGTGCCACAAGGTTTATGAATTTGGTCTGTTGTCGGTTGTTTATCTAGGATGAGGTGATTTGATTGTTCAATTCCTAGTGTCAACAATTTCTTGTTTTTGGTATCACATGAATGCTATGCTTTAAAATTTGCGACATTATGCTGAGAGTGTTTAACTGTTGTGGTAACCATGTGGTCAAGCCATCTAGTGTTGATGTTGAATCATTGCTTTTATATAGATGATTATCTCACATAGAGGTTTGTCATTTGGGTTTGTTTTAACGATATTTTTTGAATAGTTTTAAAAAATAATGCCATAACTTTGGATTTAACTTGGATTTGTTAAGTTCGATTAATAATATTAAAAAAAGAATTTAGTTAATGGCTAAAGAAAAAAGTTCAATTAATTTTATTTTGGATAATTTGTTACGAATTCATTGTTTGAGCCTCAATAATGTATACAGTCCATGAAAAATCGACACCTAAACTGTCCTGGTGTGGAATTTTTCTTGGTGCTTTCGAGTTCCAATTCTCCTCACTTTTCTATTATATCATATGCTTCTGACGCTACAAATTTGTTCTGTCAGAACAAAAGACATGAAATGGGTTGACACTAAGGGTTGTGAATCAGTTGAGTTGAATTAAGTAGTGTTGAGTTCGACTTAGATTCGAAAGTTTATACTGAATTTGATAGTTTATATTGATTTTGATTTGACTTAAAAATTAATGAACTTAAACTTGTTAAGCCCGATTAGAACTTGGAATATAAAATTTAAGTTTGACTCATTTAAAAACACATGGAGTTAAAAAATTTTAAACTCAACTCGAAATTAAAATTGAAGATCGATTCAAGTTTGAAAAACTTTAACCTTAAAATATTTTCAGACTTAATTCGATTGAAGCTCAAACGATTCTAAATCTTATGTACATAAAAATTTGATATTGTATTTTCTTAAAAAAAAGAACATTATATAAATATTAATATTATTAGCAATTGAATTTAAAAAAACTAAAATTTTCATATATATATATTGAGCATCAAATTGTTCACTTTGACATGTTAAGAATTCGAGTCAGTTTGAGCTAAATTGAAATCATTTAATTTGAGAGTTGATCGAACTTTGACCAAATCAATCTCGAATAGCTCGTAATATGCCTCTTCTAATTTACACCCTACTTGACACCTTTTGCATTATTGTTTTAATTACATGAACAATTACGGGTGATGGTTCTTTATGGATAGCCTGGATTATGAGTTATATTATTAAAAATTCAGATTTCTGGAATCTGGAAATTGGTCTTAACATGAGCTGGAGTCTCCGGTGTTTGCTTAAAATGAGGTCTCAAGCTTCGAATGTTCTTTCAACGGGAGCTCTTACTATCAAGGACTGTTGGCTTCAAATCAAAAACAGGGAGGATAAAAAAATTTGGCACAAGTTAATTTGGTTCCCTCTCCATATCCCTATGTTTAGCATTATAACTGGATGGCTTTGCTAAATAGACTTCCAACTAAAGATAGATTGATTGGAATGGGAATTCAGATTGATAATCAATGTGTGTTTTGCAATGACTCTTTGGAATCTAGGGATCACTTATTTCTTCATTGTCCTTTGTCTAGCTCATTATGGGATTCGATTTTACATCTAAATGGCATTCGAAGAAGACCATGCTCTTGGGATGATCAAATATCTTGGACTTGTGCTACATGGAAAGGTAAATCCCTTCTCGTCACTATCATGAAGCTTGCTTGGACTTCTTTACTTATACAATATGGGAAGAGAAGAACAAAAGGGTTTTACAGGTTGCTCGAGATCTTTTGAAGCTTTGTTCCGTGCCATTCAAGATACAGTGGCTATAAATTACGGGGTAGAAGCATTAATAGGAAGGATAGTGTGAATATCTCACTTTGTAATCAATGGGTATAGTTTATTGAAGTTTTTTTGTTGTAAACATTGATGGTAAGTTCTTTACTCTTGTAAGAACTTGCTGTTTTTGTAGCAGTTAATTGCTCTTTAGATAATAAAATTGATTTATCCAAAAAAAAAAAAAAATCGTCCTCACGATTCCGTGTAGGCTATTCTGAAAATGGCTTTTTATTGACCCCAGTTTTGGCAGCCAAGTCACACGTTTGGCCTTAAATCCTTTTCATATTTGCATAATTTACTAATTCCTCGTCTTTAATTCTCTCAGAGATTCCATCACAAGCATCAGTTATGAAAAAAAAATTGAGTATGTGAAATCTCTTTGCTTTATGCCCTTAACCTTTTTCATACATATAGATATATGCATACAGACGTACGTACATATAACTCTACTACATCAGCGCCTTCAAGATTCCATTTATACATCCATAGGTCGAGTATTGGCCACCTGCAATTGGTTCTTATCTCACCAGGCTGCTCAATCTGCAAATCACCCATCTTCAACATCCCCTCAACGAAAGCCTTGAAAAAATTATCTTCGTCTTTGCTAAAAAGCCTAACATATGGTCTAGGCGAGGAGATGTGAAAAGGGTTTGATCCGAATTCAGAACCCTTTCCTGCTACCAAGTCCATGAAGTACTGGTTGTCAACATTCTAGGGGTTGCATCCAGAGGTCCGGTTACGTTATCGTCTCCACCGATTGGGCAAAGCTGGTCCAGCCTTCTCTGAACCCTGGTTCGATGGCAGGGTCAGGTTTGCCAGAGCCGGATTGGTTGTAGAGCCTGAACATGATCGAAAAGCACCTGGCTTCACCAATGGAGTGTGACCCAGAGGGCAACAAGGTCCTTGAGCGATAGATTGAATTGGCTGAAAGAGTGATCAAAGAAGTCGCATTTGCTCTTGGACTTGGCATTATATTGTCCGAGTCTTCTTGACTGGCTGTTAAGCTATCTTTTCTTCCCAGTCTCACTTCCCAATCGGGTCCTCCAGTCTGATAATTGTAAAGCAGAGCCTCACTTTTAAACCCTTTTTTTAAAACTTAGTAGAATTCATTTCTTAAAGGAAAAGAAAAGGGCTAAAATGTTGAAATATAGGTAAGAAAAGTACCAGAGCAACGGCATCTCTAGCGGCTAAGACCAAGATATCTGCACAAGAAACGATTCCTGGGCAAGCAGCTTCCAAAGCTTCCTTGACTTCATCGACGACTTCGAAAGATCTTAGCGAGTTTATATTGGAAAGAGCTAGCTTTTCCCCAAGCATGTCCGGGGTATCATCAAGCAGCACAGAACCATCACAACCCTGAAAAAATAACAAAAACCATGAACAAAGTACCAACAAAAAAGGGGTATTTTTGTTTGTTATTCTCAAGAATACATTAACGAAGCAGTCGTGGAATTGAAGGCGCATGACAGAGGCAACGCTTCGTGGTTCCATAATCAAGGCTTTCCTCATCACATCTCTGACTATGAATTCCGCCGGTGGACACGTTTCAGAGTAGAACCCCGGACGGAGAGGTTGTACAGCATCGGCCATGTTCACTAGTTGGAGAAAGAATAGGCAAGGAAAGAGAGACTTCATCTTTTTTGGGGGGAGACACCAACGGTGTATGGGGGATGAAAATAGACCAAATTACGCTTTTTTCTCTGTTTCTTAAATGGTCAATAAAAGAAGTTTTTTCTTTTTGTTTAACTGAAGATATTTGGGTGAGTTGTAGAGGTAGAAGAAAAGATGAGATGGATGTCAAGGGGGTTTGCCATAAGAAAAGGAGGCAAGGGCAATTGACCAAAGACTGAATGTTAACTGAAAGAGTCAATAAAATGGTCGTGGTTGTGGGCGATGGGATGGTGGTATCCGTGTCCCCGTGAATAGGCCACCAATTATGACATCCACCTTGTTCTTTTATAAAATAATCAGGGTAAAATATACAATGATCCTTTAATTATATAGTGATATTTTGTTATTTTTAATTATTAAAAATTATAAAATGATTTCTTAATTATTGATGATATTTTATTGAGTTCCTTGATTATTATATATATTCTAAATTTAATATTTCATGTTAAAATGATGGGTGTTTAAAATTAGCGTAAATAAGATATTTGGGTGAGTTGTAGAGGTAGAAGAAAATATGAGATGGGTATCAAAGGTGCTTGCCATAAGAAAAGGAGGCAGAGGCAACTGGCCAAAGACTGAATGTTAACTGAAACAGTCGATAAAACGGTCGTGGTTGCGGTCGATGGGATGGTGGTGTCCGTGTCCCCCGTTGAATAGACCACCAATTATGACATCCACCTTAGTTCTTTTATAAAATAAATAAGTCAAAGTATGCAAATGATCCTCTTATTTCAACTATTAAAAGTTATAAAATATTATCTTAACTATCTAATATTATTTTGTTAAGTCTCTTGATTATCAAAAATTATAAAATAGTCATTCAATTATTCATATGTTCTAAATTCATTATTTCATGTTAAAAAATTGATGGGTGTTTAAGTTAGACGTGAATATGCTAATTGGATATGATAAAAATTATATTTTAATAATGCTTACTGGTACCCCGTTATTTTCAAGCACTGACTCGAAGACATAATTTTTTAAGTATTTACTCGATAGTATAATGTAAACGGAGACTCGATCCATAAAATACAACTCAAACGATTATGATGTCAGATTTTATCATATCTTAATCAATAAGTTAATGTTCAACTCAGACGGTAGTCGATCTTTTAACAAAAAATATGTGTTGAAATATATGAATAGTCTAATGACTATTTTTAACTTTTAATAGTCAGATGACTCAACAAAATAGTACCCTATAATTGAGGATCATTTTGTAGTTTTTAATAATTGAAAGAATCAATAAAGCATCACTTTATAATTGAGGGACCATTTGTATACTTTACCCAAATACATCCACTTGTTTTATTTATATTTTTCGTATAAATAATAATTTATTAGTTTAAAATATTTATTATAGCTTAATATATATTTTCTTATATTTAAATTTGGATGCATAGTATCACAATTATCCATTAGAAGTCTAAGTATTTAGGTGGTGTTTGATTTCACTGTTTAAGGTCTGTAAAGCTCTTATGTCTACGCCGTGCAAACCATGCGCAGACATTAGGCTTCGCAGACCGTTTGTTTTTTAGAAGACATAAGCTCTTCTAACGTTTGCGTGAGGTCTGCGCGGCACAAACGTGGTCTTATATCTTTAGACCTCTTCTAACCTCTTCAAAGAGGTTTTATATTTAATTTTATATTATAGATATTAATTTTTTAAATAAATTAAATATTAAAATTTTAATATTATATTATAGATATTAATTTTAATATTAAAATTTTAAATAAATTAAATATTAATTTTTTAATATATTATAGATATTTAATTTTATATCATATAAATTATTTTTTATATTATTAAAAATTTATATTTATATTTAATTTAATTTAATTTTTATTTAATTTTAAATATAATATTTGTTTGGATTTGTTATTTTTAATTTATATTTAAACTTTTTATACGAAATGTAAGTATTTAAACCACATTGCTTAATAAAAATGATTTCATTGTTTGATAATTAAGATTTTAAAATATAAAAATTATAAATTATGTTTTGAAAATTTTAAAATAATCACAATTAAATAAAAAATAATCATAAATAATTTGATAAATTAAATATATTTCTAAAAATATCATATAATTATAAAAATAAATTATGAATATATTTAAAAAAATTAAAAGTATTACATAATTGCATATTTAATAATAGTTTCATGATAATTAATGTTTAAAAAAAGAGGTGTATGATTTATTGATTAATAATAGTTTAATGATAATTAATGTTGTTGTGCCATATGATAATAAAATTCAAAATTTAATATTATTATATAACTTTAGATAATTTAATGTTTAAAAAAATCATATAATTTAATGATCATTTATAAATTTTATTCTATAAAACTAATAATACATGTGATTATATGAGACTTATAATAGAATTAATAAGGTGTTGTTTGTTTTCCTAAAAAAAATATTATTGTAGTTGTATAAATTATTTAAATTTCAGTATTATAAAATTAAAATTATTTAAATCTCAGTATTGTAAAACTCTTTTAAGTTTAAAAAATTAGTTTATTTATATTTCAATTTATTTTAGCAGTCTGCAGACGTTAAAAAACAAACAGTATTCTTCTTGCAGACGGCAGACTTTTGGTCCACCTCTTCTGGTGCAGATGCCTGCAGATGTGGTCCGCAGACTGCAGACCTTTTACCTCTTCAAAAACAAACACCACCTTAGTGTTTTGGAAGTAAGACTTGCAAATTTTAGCCCCTAGTCCGTCGAGACTCGAGAAAGATTGCAACACCTACTAATAAATATTGTATACAATATCCAATCAGAATTAAATTAATATAAATATTGAGAAGAATTAGTTATTTTAAGTTTAAAAATAATAAATTTTAAAATTATTTATTTTTAATTAATTACATAAATTAAATTATAATTTAATTTAGATTTAAATTAACAAAAGTCTAAAGCATTATTAAATAGTTTTTTTAAAGAATTCATAACTCTCTTAACTCTTCACGTGACTCGTCCGTGGATAAAGTGTGAAGTTATATGATATTTATATAAAATAATGTAAATTAATTTTTTAATTAATCTGAAGTAAATATAAGATAATATTTGTTCAAAGATAACTCTCAATCATTTGATATTGAACACTCGTACCTCTTACATTCTTAGTGTTTGAACCTGAGACCTCAAGAAATATCAATAATTTCTTTATTACTGAGGTCACTAAAATTCGTGAATGTAAATTAAATTTTAATATATATATATATATATATATATATAAATAATGACAAAACTTTACATAAAACGTAAAACAAATAAGGATAATAAAAAACCAACACACTGAATTTGATATTGAAAAAAAAATTACACTTTGTAGAATCACGGGCTTATGTGCCACATGTGGATTACCTCTAGAATCTCAATGTCTGATGTGATTTTAGTTTTTTGTGTCTTAAATTTATAATGAAGGAATTATAATTATTACTCAAATTCCTCACTATAATTTTTAGAAAATCATATCATATGTATATAATATTCCTTAAAAACTATGATGCTTGGCATGAGTTGAAATAGATTATAACACCTTTACTATCATGCCTGTCTAATTATATTTGATTAGAATGATTCGAACTCGATTAAAAAATCAAGTGAACTCGTTAATATTGTGAACCATAATATTAATATCGTAGATCATCAAGTTATTATAATGAAACACCTCATTAATATTGTAACGGTTAATGTTTAGTTACGTTAGTCAAAAAACTAAAAAAAATTAATTTGAAGGTCATATTAAGTATAAAAAAGGTTTAAGGGTTATATTAATATTTTTAGAAAAAATTAAAGGTCTTACATATCATTAAACCAAGTAAGATTAACTTTCTCGAGAGGTGTAAGAATCTGAAAAGCAGGTCGGCTAGTGGAGTCTGAGGCACTGTTTAAGTTGAAACTCTTCATAATTTCAAAGGGAAAGTAGTGTCTATGAAAAGAATTATGAATATTGAAATTTTATACTATGAGATTTTGAATGATTTTTATATTATAATTTAACATAACGTTGAAATATCTAAAGCCAAATAACAAAAAAAATCAAAAGATATTAGAAAATAAGTCATTGTATGAGTGTAAACATGGATCACATTTCTCCATCAAAAGAATCAATCACTATATCTAAACCCAAATAATCAGTCTTGAACTGAAAAAAGATGAAAGCTGAGGATGCCTCTATACGTAGCAACATTAAGGGGACACACGTCAAAGCCTCAATGAAGTCACCATAAAATGTGGTGAAGGAAACAAAGAAAATGACCGTTCATCGCCAGGCAGCCACGCTGAAAAAATATTGATGTTTAAGGTAATAATAATAATATTTTAAGTGATTTTTTTATCGATTTTATTAAAAATAATATCTTTTTTAATCGTATATTAATATTATTGTATAGTAAAACTTTCTGTATATTAAAGCTGTCGCAGTAAAATTTTTCGCTGACGATGTTTCCAATAATTGAGATGAAGTTTGTTTAAAAAAAAGTTATTAAAAGAAATAAATTTTTTTTGCATTATCACACACTCACGTTTAGTGTAGGAATATTCATTTTAGGGGATAATGATGCATTTTATATAGTGTTTTTTTTAGTGTTTTTCCGAAAATATCATTCTCTTCACCTTTTTAGGTATTTAACAATTCTTGTTCATTTAGACAGAAATAGAAATACGCCTAGAACAAGAGAATTATTTTAATGTCACCATTCAATTTATTCTTTAAACCGTATGTTATCAAAATTATGGTAAAGGCTCTAGGATCCCAGAAAAGGACTTCAGTCACTGCTTCTCTCATATGGTACATATAATAAAAAGTAAAAAAAATTATTAATTTATTTTGAGTATTTATTATATATGTGTATGATTTAAGTTTTATTTTTTAAGATTAATTTTCATGAAATTTTTTTAATATTATATTTTTTAATTTTTTTTATTAGTTTTGTCAAATAATTTGATATGATATTTCATTGTACAACTCATACATGTAACATGAATAAAATAAAATAAAAAGTGTAGCAATTAACACATAAATACATCAGTGTAAATATGTACATATCTCAATATCTTGATATTTAAAAATAAACACATAATTATATTAGTGTAAGTGTGTTTCTATATTTTAAAAATAAAATAAAAATAAAAAATATATATATTAAGTTATATGTGTACAAATTTTATTAAAAATATAAATTATAAATAAATAAAAAATATTTTATATAAACTTTCATGTAAATATTTTAACTTTAATATTGAGAATTCGACTTGTTAAAAAGAAAAAATATCTAAAGGACAAATTGATAATATATATATATATATATTCTTTCAACTAAACACTAAAATATTATACTTCTGTCAAACAAATTAAATAAGATAATATAATATTCTTAATAATATATTAAGTAATGTAACATTTTTTATAATAATTTAATTGTAGATTAATCCAAAAAACAACACAGCTGTTACAACCAACTGCAAAAGGTCCAAAACAATCAATAGATCTTTCAATTACTGCACAAAATAAAATTAACTTGATCCAATTGAAAATTTATATTATGTGAACCAAACGACCCTTAAAAGTTCACAAATCCTACCACTACTATAGTGAAATGCTCCATCAGATTCGAGAGAGATTTTCATGATAGCAAGGTTAAAATCTCTATGCAATAGATATACAATCAAACATTTATCACATATTCTTATGTTATATTAAAATTTATAATTGTGAACATGTATATATAATATACAATATTATTATAAAATATGATATAAAATTAAATGAATAATTATGTTATTTGTATTATAGGTATTAAAGTGTCGTAAAAATAAAGCCTGGATATCATAAGTTGTATTTATAATTTGATAAAGAACAAAATTATAAATACTATAAAGATTAACATAATATTCACTATACAAAGATTGACCCAAGAGATATGTTAACTTGTATTATTATTACATCGTTAAAGAGTTTTTACCACAAGAGCAAACATATTTTTTTTAGAAGATCACAACCAAATAAATATTCAAAAAATTTAACTTGACAATTAATTCAGACACATTTTTGCATTTAATATTTTATTCTTGATGATTTGAAATTATTAAATCCCAAATAGTTTTACATGTTTATTATGATTTGATTATAAAATATACCATTATTACTGTGTTACTATGAAACATATATTTCCACATAGCGTGAGATAGCTCCCTATATGCATTTCTATGGTTTTAGATTCTTCGATTCATCTATAAAGTGTGAGATATATCATTAGATACAATGTCTTGATATCTCTAGAGATAAATCACCGATAACAATGTAGTAGATCCTTTCAAATATGAAATACTAATCATAGCATTGTAGATTTCTCCACTAGAAGACCTACAATCATACATGGAAAACCTTTATAAAGTTCTTTCGCTTTAAACATAATATTCGTAGAAATTATGAATTTAAATAGTGGTTCGTTATTAAATAATAATTATTATATTGATAAAAGTGTCATTTAAAATTGTTATTGCAAGATCGCGATCTTCATAATGATCATAGTAGTACTCGCTATTATCATAATCGTCATAAACACAACAAAAAAAACACGAACATAATCACATTTTTAACTCCTGTAAGAATCTAATCGAATGTCGTTATGCAGATCGAGAAATCTCCATAATGAGGGGCTTTTTTCGTGTAGCATGAGACGCCATATGTTCCTCCATGAGTGTGAGAAGCACCACCAAATTCAGCGTAATAGAACATATGACATTCCAACAAGATCGGTGCCACAAACCTCTCCGCCGAAATATTGTTGCAAAAGCGTAAGCCATACACCAAATCTACGGTAACATGTCATTTCACTTGAGAGGGATATACTATTATGTCATTCTCCCATTTTATTAGTAAAAGGAAGAAAATCATTCCTCTACTAATGAAAGGATGGAAAATTGAAATTTATTCCACTAATAAGAGCTCAATAACTTTTCTATATGAACGGCAATGAAATTCTCCTACAACAATTTTTTTGTTTTTGAAACGTTTTGATAAGCAAGAACGCCTTGCTCTAATTACTTGGAAAAAAACCCCATGACAAAACACTATGTTGAAACAGAATATGAAGTACATTCAAACAGATGAATGGCTAGATAACTGTCGTAACTGTCTTAATCACCATTTTTGTTTTTACCTTAGCCTCCAGCAGCTTCCAGCACCTCAACCCAGCTGCTTCCTCACTCCACACAGCAGCTGCCAGCACCCCAGCTCCATCCGTAGTTTGCCCCTTTGTCCACGTTCCAGCAGCTCTACACAACAGTAACAACAGTCGGTTCCATCTCCCCACCAACAAGCAAGCAACACCACAGCAGCTGGTCCAGGTCAACCCCTCTCGTCGAACAGCAAATTTCCACGTCCCGAGCAGCTCCCATGGTCTCCAACGCTCCACGTCCCAACCTCCTCATCAACAAATCATGCAACAACAACAAATGGAAAATTTTGTTTTATATTTGTAATAGGGGTTACCATTGTAGAAAAAGGAAAAAAAAGATGTCATTGTAATTTACCAGAGCCCTTCAAATACAAGAAAAAAAACAGTGAGTTTCTTGGATTTTTTTGGTATCATTTTGGTTTCACGGTTTTATGTTATTTTTTTTCTTTTCTTTGGTATTTGAACAAAACAGTAAAGAGGAGAAAGTAGAGTCTTACCTAGTTAGTCGGTTCTCGCCGGAGGAGGGGTTGTAGTCGTCGTCGTGTTGTGTTTGGCCGAGAGTCTTTGGCGTTTAGGGCCTCATGGAGCGTCGGCTTCGGGTTTCTAGAGGAGGATGTGAGTTAGTTTAGAGTTTTGGGGTTCGTTTTTAGTGAGCCGACCACCATGGGTGGTGGTCGGAAGATTGAGTAGCGTCGTTGAGCGGCGGTATTGGCAATTTGTTGGTCTCGGTCAAGAGAAATTTGGGAGGAATAAGTTGCTTGGGTGGTCGTTTAGCTTCCCACCGGTCGGCATTGGCGCTGTTCCGAGTAAGTGGCCACCAGGCGGTGGCCGGCGGCGTTGGTAAGGAGCTTCGAAGCTCTCGGCCGAACGTTGAGTTGGAGAGGGAGAGGGAGAGTGCGAGAGAAGAAGATTGATAAAGAGGGGGAAAGTTTTTTTGGTTTTCACGTCTCTGGAAGTGATAAAAGGAGGTTTTAATTTTAATTTATTTTGGGTAAATCATGAAATAGGTCCTCTATTTATAGGGTACTTCGCGATTTTGTCACAAATATTAACGGTTAATTACGTTTAGTTCTCCATACTTTAGAAGCTTATTTGCATTTTAGTCACTATTTCAGGGTTAAATCATATTTAGATCCTTCAAATTTACGCATTTTTTACATTTTAGTCACTAGTTTTAGGGTTGAATCACGTTTAAACCCCTAGTTTACCCGTGTTTTCATTTTATGGTCACTAGGTGCATTTTTGTTATTTTGAAATCTATATTTTACTTGGTTTTAATTTAGTCATTACACTGCCATGATTTTTATTTGAAATTAGTTACTGCTTTTACATTTATTCATTTCAGTCACTGCTTGTGTTTTGTTATTATTTTATTATGATTTTGATGTGATATTTTCATTTTTTATGTTTTAGTCACTGTTTTATTTATGATTTGTTCACTATTTTTATATTTTATTATGTTTTAATCCTTTAATTTCCAGCTTTAATTTATTTGATTTGCCTTTTAATTTAGTTTAATTTCAGTCCTTTAATTCATTATTTTAATTTTCTTTTATTTTCCCCTTCGTTTTTCAATATTTTAGCATTTTATTCTGTTTATTTTATTTTAATTTCATGAGTATATATATATGAATGTTTCAAATTTTATCACATTGAATTCTTTATTTTGTCATCTTGTTTTTTGATCTTGTTTATGATTTTATTTTATTAAAGCTCTAGAATATGTTTACCCATGTGCCCAATTTAGTTATATTTTTTTGTCAAATCAAATTATTTTAATATTCAGTTCTCGGGGAAAATATTATATTCTTTTTATTTCAATTGGAAAGAGAAATATTTGTCTTAAAGTATTTTAGGGATTATTTTATCTTCGATTGCAAATATTAGAATATTTTTTACTTTTTCTTAGAATTTTCCTTTAAATAAAATTATACAATTGAATTTGAAATAATATGATTGTAAATTAAATTAATATTAGAATTCTTATATTTTCACTACTAGAGGCAATTTATAATCGACATATATTAATTTTGGGCATTGTGAGGTGTTAATTCTTCCCAATGTGTAATCAATCTCAAATTCTTTTTTATTATTAAAAAATAATTTTTTGATTATATGTAGATTGATTTATCTTTTAAAATGATTTCTTAAAAACTTTTAAAAGATGATTTTTAGATATTTGACCTACCTAATCTAAAAAATTGATGACAACTCTAAAAATATTTCATTTTACTTGCTTTTCACCAAAAAAACGTCTTACCCAGCGAAAATCGGTTACTACAATAACTAATGATAATCTTTTCCTTGACAACTGCTAGGCTACCTATCCGAGGAACATTAAGTAATGAAAGGAAAGGAGTGAATAAATTATCAATTGGGTGAAATTCGTTACCCTCCATGCATGCTCTGCTAGTTTCGATCGAATGGAATGCTACTGTTGCTGTCCAAAAAGGCGCTCTGTAGTTGGTACAGCGGCCGCATGTTAAAAAAAATAGTTGGGTATGAAGCTGCTGGATCTGGGCTTGTGATGTCCATCTCCCGTGTCATCATTTTCTGACTTCAAAGTGCAAGAATTTTTTAATTTCCTTATTCCTATTCAAACTCCAACCTGATCACACCCTTCTGGTTCTGTTATATCTTTATACTCGTCTCTGATAAGACTAGTCATTTTGTAGTTGTGTCATCTTTGTCATTACATTCTTAAATTCTGATAGGTTCTATATCTCTGTGTTTGTGGATGCTTGGTGTTCCTCATGTTCGGGATTATATCCTTATTTTTGCAGGCTCCAAAATAAAAACCCGCATATATTTTGTTGATGGACAATAAATTAACACAGATAGATTCTGATTTCTTGTCTATCTTGTGATTATCTTGCCCTCTTTTATAGTAAAGGAAACGCAAACAAAGACACATACACTCATTTATATGTTTTAATTCTTTGGTTGATTCTTCACTTGAACTATTCCTGCTGTGGATGTGTAGTTGTATAAGGAACTTAATGATTGTGGTATATTTGTTGAAGACACCAAATTTTGTCCTTTGATACTATATAATATATTTACATTATAATTTATATTATATAATATGCTTTATTACATATGGTGTACACATTTACACATTTATTTGTTTATATTTGTGTCAGGGCCCAAATGCAAAAAAACGAAGCCCAACAATGACCCAAATCCAACGTGACCCAAGTGACTCAGCTGCCCAACATCCTGTGCGCCCGAACAAATATGGATTAGGGTTTGTGTGAACCCTAATCTCTCAATCTCTCAACACCATTCGAAGACCAGGGTTTCCAGAAACCCTAGTGCACCGCCTCCTTCGCTAGAAGTGCCCTCGCGCCGCACGTTTCGCCCCACACAGCCATCGTTGGAAATCTCGGCTCTCACGTCAACAACCAAAGCAACCAACAAATGTTAAGATTCCAGTTTGAATAGGAGTCTTAAAATAGGGGTTTTTCAATTATAAATAACATGTAATCTCACGGGGAAATTTTCATACGATTACACTACGATTGATATACACGAAATACCCAGAAATTTGAGAGAAATACATTTGGCAATTACAAACTTTTTTTTCTCAAGATACGAGCAGTGTTATTCGAAGCGTTATTTTTATTTTCGAAAGCAAAGTAAAGGTAAAAATCTCACCTTTTCGTCTGTTGATACTTGCATGTGGGAGTGATCTTTGCTTGTTTGATGTTTTGGTTCGAATGCAACAAAAAAAATTCGAGATTTCTTTTTCAGATCTACGCTTCCCCGGGGATTTTTTGCAAAAGCGATTTTGATATTTGAAGAGAGGGGAGGAAACTCTTTTAAAAAAATACAAATTTTTTTACTTTTGCAGTCGATGGTCGGAGGTCGGCGCCGATCAATGGCGACGGCGAGGCGATGTTGCGGTGGTCGGATTATGGGTTCATCAAGAACCCAGGTGACCGTTCATCCATTGATGAATAGATGAGAGAAAATTATGAGAGGGGGCGTTTTTAGAGTGAAGAAGAGGAATGAAGTTTTTAAAAAAAAAAAAATTGCTTATAAACTTGGCCTAATAACCCGTTCAGGGTCCGCGTGTCGACCCGACCCAGGGGCCAAATCCGCACGTTTTCAAACAAAACTAGGTTAATCCCAGTTTTAGTACTCCGTTGTTTCAATTCTATCATTTCACCCCTAATTCGCAATATCAACTCTAATTTTCTTCCGAATTTGATTTTAATTTTGACTTTTCTTTTATATTAGTCCTTTTATTTATTTCATTCATTTCCTGTTATTATTCATATTATTATTATTATTATTATTATTATATGTTTTATGTATTTTCATTTGATTATTGATTATATATATATTTTAAATATTTTTACTAAGCGTAATGTTACTATATATACATATATATTGTAATTACTTTTTTCGGTTATTTTTATCATTATATGTATATATATTATTTTAGTTATTTGCTTTATTAATTTATACATTTACTCTTTTATTTATTTTATATACATATATATTAATCGTACTTTGTTATTATTATTTTGTTTATTTGTTTTATTTATATTTTTCCTTCTTTTTCTTTTTTTATTATTTTTTTACTTACTATTTTATTTTTTCTTTCTTCATTTTATCGTTTTACTTAATTTGTTTTTTTTTATTTAATTAATTAATTAATTTCTTACCATTTTATCTAACATGACTTTTTGACCTTCTTAAGGGTATATTTTCAATCTAACCCAATCAATTTAAGTCGAAGCCCAATTCCGGGCCCAACCGAAAGACGGTTCCGACAGCTTGGCGACTCTGCTGGAGACACAAGTAAGTGAGTCAGGCTAAGGAAATTTCCAGTTGTCTTTTTAACGAAAAGGGTAAGTTTAAATTTTAAGGTAACATTTCGGTTCTTATTACTTACTTTTGATTATATTTTCGAGTAAATAGTTGTACTAACCGTTTTCTAATGATTTCAGTATTCCAAACTTGTTTTTCACTTAAGGCTCTAAACCCGAGCTCCGAACCCGTTTTTAAGTGGGGGTGAAAGCGACGCATTCGTTTGAATTTATTCTCCGTATGGGCCTAGCAAGTAACATTTGGAATTCATATATCTTATGCCTTCGTGTGAATTTATTCTCCGTATGGGCATAAGGGAATGTTTCCTCCCGAGTTTAACTTAGTCCACGCAAGCTTGTAATGGGCTTAGGACTAAGGGTCTGCCAACCCAATGGGGCACCGACAAGGAGAACTCGGGTACCTTTTTATAGAACCTGAACAGGGAGACTACAAGGAGTTAGAGCATACCCCGAAACCCCATTTCAAAACCTTAGGATATTTTTACCCTAACCATGTTTTTTTCCTCTTACTCTCCTTCTTTTCTTTTGTCATTTTTTTGAGCTTATTTATTTACTAACTTTTTGCCTTTGTATTTGTTTTCTTAGCATTTGCATCATAACAAAAAGCCATTGATCCCTAAAAAGATGTTTGTTACACACAAAATAATCTGAACTAATGGACAAAGGGGTTGTAATACAAGAGATAAAAATGCAGAGGACAGTCTACAAGGCGAATATGTGTCACATTCAATCCAGAAGACGTAGTGCCCACAATTGAAGAGTATACCACACTGCTGCATTATAAAGGACTCATAATGAATCAGATCTACATCAAGCACAATGAAAGTCTATATTGGAAGAACTGACTGCAGAGGTTGCAGGGGCAAGATGAAGGTTACTAATTTTGGGAGTCCCTTCAAAGACAACAATGGAAAAACGATAGTTGAAATTGGAGACCATTGCTGACGAATTCAAGAAACATACAAATGAACTTCACAAAGTTCCTATCAATTGAGGGCTCCAATGACATATTCCTTGGGAACATGTTCAACAAAAGATAAATGCCCGAGATGCAGTCATTTGAGACTTCTTGGGCCAATACAAAAAGCAACTCAACATTTGCATGGTTTACTAAGAGAAGCTGGAGCGGTACGACAGGTTATTCAACCGGTGACAAACGAACGCAGAAGACTAGTCAGCATGTCAGAAGTTGTCATGATATTTTTGGTCTCTTAAAAGATAAAACATTTTTGTCCCCAACAAGGATTATTCATAATAACAGGCATATTTTTTGGATCAATGCTTTGGACATTTCATGCATCATTCATTTAGACATATTTTGCATTTTTTTTATTTTCTTTGCATTCGCATTAACTAACGAAAAAATGCTTCAAAATAAAGGAATAAATACTGGATACACCACCTCAAGCGTTGGACACACCCCATCCGCATAACACCCGCTTAAAAAAAGAAATGAATGGAGGCCAGAATCATACAAATCGAAGAGAATATGACAAAACTGCAGAAAGAACTGGAGGATAAGATGACTCAGAACAGTCAAAGTACCCTGGAGTCCATCAAGAAGAACCAGGAGTCCTTGGTCGATCAAATTATGGTCAAGTTACCAGGTCTCCAAGAAGCCAGTATACCAGGGGAAGGTTCATCTGAAAGAGTCACTATACCACCAACCCCACAAGTGGTAGTCTCACCTGGGAACTTACCCGGATTACAAGTGGACTCATCTTCTATCAAGGGGAAAGCCATATCTGGTGCAATTATACAAGTTTCCGCAACCAACACTGACAATCATCCGGAAGACTATCATATCCCAGATTTTGACGAGGAGGATAAGACAAAGAAGATGGAAGAGAATATCAAGATGTTAGAAGATCAGATGAAGATGGTCCAAGGGGACCATGTTTATTATGGAGTGGACGCAATGAAGCTAAGCATGATTCCAGATTTGGTGCTTCCACCAAAGTTTAAGGTCCCTGAGTTCGAGAAGTTCGATGGGAATAGATGTCCCTCAGCCTACATCACTATGTTATGTCGGAAGATGACGGGATATGGGGGAAATGACCAACTCTTGATTCATTGTTTTCAAGAGAGCCTGTCCGGTTCAACTATCCCGATGGTACAACCAGCTCAGCCGAGCTCATATCAAGACATGGAAAGACTTAGCCAAGTCTTTCTTAGAACAGTATAAGCATATCAATGATATGAGACCAGACCGAGTTATGCTGCAGAGCCTGGAAAAGAAGCATAACGAAAGATTCCGGCAGTACACACAGAGATGGAGGGATCTGTCTGTCCAAGTTTATCCACATTTGGATGAAAAAGAAACTAGAAAGTTGTTTGTACAAACCTTGAAGACGCCTTACTTCGGGCACCTGGTGGCAATTACATCGGAAACTTTCTCAGATCTAGTTATGACTGGTGAGATGATCGAGCTAGCCACAAAACAAGGAAAAATTGAGGGAAGTGACTCTAGTGAGAAGCCTCTCATGAAGAACAAAGAGCGAGAGATCAACAATATCAACACCTACAACGCTAACAAAGGTGTTACGATCTCAACCACTGTAGTTGTACCATCCGGTACTTCTAAACGAACTCAAAGAGAACCAAGGAACGAAATAGAATCTTACCTGACTAATTTGGGGATTATACCTCATAATGTCTTCCATAAAAAGACTCACATCAGTCCAATCCCAATGACATATGAGGAGTTGCTCCCAACGCTAGTTGAGAAGAATCTTGTGACTCTGGTTTGGTAACCTAGAGAGGCCCCATATCCTTAAGGCCATGATATTAACGCCATATGAAGCTATCATATTGGGAGCTCAGGGTACACCACTTAGAACTATGGGGCATTGAAACGTAAGGTCCAAGATCTGAATATAATAATAATATGGTAACATATAACTATAATAATGCAATTACCTTTGATAACCTTTTATAGGCCCATGTACATTTTTTTGAGAACTCAAGGTATTTGAGTACATTGAGGTTGTGCACTATGCTATCACCACAGCTCGTATGGGTCCCACTAGGGGCTATGAAATTTGTCCCGAAGGACCTATATACTATATTTGTCCCGAATGACCCCTCCTTAAGAACTATATACATATTCCAGTAGATCAAATCTGTCTCAAAAGACCCTGTAAATGTTTTAAATGATACATATATGTCTCGAATGACCACGTAGAACCCTCGACTCTTGACATGCCAACTATACCTATAGCTCTCATATCGTATACCATGGGCATTATTCTTATGTTTCATATGTTCATGTATTCATGTCATTTCTCTTGTGATCACATAACTCATATCACTTATCATGTCACATGTCCATTTGAATCTATTCATATATATCATTTATCAAATTATATGAACATATATACTTTATGCATGTATCATAATAATTATCATGTATGCATGTTCATAACTATGGTGCTATGAAAATCAAAATAGGAATTAGACTTATCACAAGTCTTATTCCATTGTACCATACTTATAATATGTACTCACCTTAACCTTGCTTTGACTCGATTCTAATCCTTCAATTGTTCCGGAACGAGATTACGTTTTAAATCTACATAGCAATTCATTGATACATATCAATATACTAATTGATATATTCTAAACTATCACTCCTTAGGCTAAAAAGAAAGCTATTTTTATCTTTTAATGAAGGTATGCATCAATGCACTACACCATGTATCGATGCATCCCTTGACGGGTGCATCGATGCACTATCTATGCATCGGTGCATAAATCCCATTCGATGTTTGTATTTTAAGCAGGTGCATCGATACACTAATTGCATTCGATATTCATTTATTTGAGAGTGCATCGATACACACAGCCCATAAATTATATTTTAAGCCCGAAAATCATTAATTCTTCTATTTTAAACCCCTATCATGCCATTAAACCCAATCATCATTACTTAAACCAACTTATATCCATGAAAATCATCTTTAACCTCAAAATCCTATCCCTCATATGTAATTCAAGAATCATACTCAATTCCAATATGTTATAAATACAATTCTAACACTTCATATTCCTTAATTAGCATAATGACAAGTCAAATTTAACTTCAAATTCAATTTATCAACTCTTTTCCATAAATTCATTTAAAAACCCATTTTCTTTAATCTCTTATAACTTCTTCATCTTTTGATTATAAGACAACTTAAGCTTTTCTTAAGCTTAGTTATCATATAAGGATCAAAACCTAACCTTTAATTTATCAAATAACCAACTAATCAGAAAACTCACATTTGCTCTAGCTTGGTTCACGATTGAGAGAAAAGAGAAGGATGAAGAGAACTCTGGAAACTTTGTTTCCTCTCCCCCTCATTTCTCACGTGTATATATCTCATCCTTATCATTTTTTAATTTATTTATTGGTCAAATGACCATTTTGCCCTTCAATTCACTTAATAATTACTAACGATCCTTCCATATATCATTAAACTATTCAATCATCCTACTTTAATCACCAAATTTTGAAGTTTTACAATTTAGTCACTAACCCGTATTTTGGGATGTTACAAATCTCCCCCCTTTTAGAAAATTCATCCTCGAATTTTTATTGCACAAGGAGATAAGATACTGTCTACATATCTACTATTCATTTTCACATATCACCTCTTCAATAAATCTTTTGTGCTATCATAAACTTTACTTCATTATTTTAATTCTTCCATTACCTTTTTCCTTGATGCTCTCACATTCCTTTCATATCCCTTATATTTATCCCTCCTTATCATTTTAAACTTTTCTGTCAATTCTTATTTCCGCCAAACATACAAATCCTTTATCTTTATTACACTCACTATCATACTACTTTATTATTCAACTCATTTCTTCCAATAAAAACATACCCCGCCATCAAACCATTCATATACTATACATTCTTCCCAATAAAAAATAGTTCATCCTCCATTTCCTTAACTTATCAAACCTTCATTCTAACTTATCTATAATACAATTTCCTTGGTTCGCATTCAAACATTTCATTTGCCTTTTTCTTATAAACTGATTACTAATGTACATATTTTCCCTAATAACACTCATTCCTTCTACCTTATATTGTCACTGAAGTAAAGAAACTACTTTATTTCAGAACGATAGAGTTCCTCTAACTCTATAGTTTCCAATCTTACTTCAAATCATTTGAATAGTAATTCCATCAATTTAACAGAGAATTCAATTCTCTTATTTCTAATGGAACATTCTCAACATATTTTATTTATCCCAACACTGTACCCTAATAAATTTGTCACTTCCATATCACTATAAATAACTTCTAATTGAATTCTCAATTCTCACATCAATTTACTACTAATATATGAATATGCAAGTCCATATCAATCAATATCATAACATATCATTACATAATAAAAAGGTACCTGTTATCATCTTTGGATCATCAAAATTAATATTATACACTCGAGCAGTGGAGCGTATTTCTTGTTGAGCAGAGGATTCATGTTGACTTCTACCTCTTCCTCAATCTCTTCTCCTTTGAGACATCGAAGCAAATCACTCCGACTGTACTAGTTCTCCTGTCCCCAATGGACAATTTCTCATGAAATGTCCCACTTCACCACATCGGAAACAAGCTCCAGTAACTACCTTACACGTTCCGCTATGGCTTCTTTTACAAATTTCACATTGTCTAATTTGACTTTGCTGTGCTCGTCCATCACCAGACCCTACAGATTGAGTCTGTCTAGCTTTCATCTGATTTGAATCTCTTACAACGGATGCCATCGACTCTGATTATTCTTGAGGTCGGAACCCAAAATCTCTACTTCTCTTAGGTGGTGCAAAACATGATGAAGCCCCATTTCTTTTAGATGGTTGGGTTCTTTGATTCCCAAATCTTTCATTTTGAGCATCTCCTTTAACTTTGGGTGCAAACCCTCAACAAACCACTAATACGAATCTTTATCTGTCAGAATTAACTCGGCCACAAAATGACTTAACTTGTTGAATTCACACTCATATTCATATACAGTGATGTCCAATTGCTTCAGGTTCAAGAATTCTTGCTTCATTTGCTTGATAAACTGGTCTTATATATACTTGTGTTTAAACTCTTCTAAGAACAACGACCAGATCACTTATTCACTTGTCATTTTCAGAGTGATGTTTGTCTACCAGATTCTCGCTTGCCCACGAAGTAAGGAGACCACTCCATCTAACTTCTCTACATTAGAACAGTGGAGACCATCTAACATAATTTTTACATCATTAAGCCAAAGGTTCGCAACAGCATGACCTTTTTCGGCTTCACCTTTAAACTCTGGTGCTCCTAAACCCTTCAACTCCTTTGCAACATTCATTCTTAGAGTTAAAGTAACAGAAGGTTGAAAACGCGCCAATATCGCGTCCAGTGTTCTGAAGAACACATCTTGATCAGTTACAGACACTCTAGAAGGAGTATGTTCTTCACCTTGCCTGGCTAGGGCAGGTGAATTACTACTTTCAGCGGGCCTATCATCTCTCTCTTCACTTCTAGAGCTACCATGTCCGGACATCTATAAGAACATAACCATATCGTTCTATTAGCAAAACATCATACTTACTATTATATCAGATCAGAAGTTTTCACTATTTTGTTGGCATGAATACTTTATAGGACACTCTAGACTCCAGTTTATACCGAGAATCGAATAAACCGTAGCTCTGATACCATTAAATGTAACACCCCTAACCCGTATCCCACCCGAATATGAGTCCGATGTGTCACATTGACTTTTAAAACTTTGACACTTAAAGAAAACAGAGAAATTTAAAACTTTCATTAAAACCAAATACCTTAATTTACATAAAAGAAACCACAAAATACTAAATCAATCAGAGCATTCGTGACAGACACTTTTCTTACATGCCAACACTATACACGACAAAAGACATACTTTATCTGTTACTTCTGATTTGATCTTTTAGCAGTGTTGTTGTTCTTACCATCCTATTTTCGCTCTTCCTGATTCTTGGTATCTACATGTAAATCACTTACACGCTAAGTCATAGACTTAGTGAGGCATATAAATATAATAATAATGCATTCCATATGAATATGAACATGCAATATATCCATTCAATCATGTCATATACAATTCAATATAAACAATAATAATATGGTAACATATAACTATAACAATGCAATTACCTTTGATAACCTTTTATAGGCTCATGTACATTTTTTTGAGAACTCAAGTATTCGAATACATTGAGGTTGTGCACTATGTTATCACCACAGCTCGTATGGGTCCCACTAGGGGCTATGAAATTTGTCCCGAATGACCACTCCTTAAGAACCATATACATATTCCAGTTGATCAAATATGTCTCAAAAGACCGTGTAAATGTTCCAAATGATACATATATGTCCCGAAAGACCACGTAGAACCTTCGACTCTTGGCATGCCAACTATACCTATAGCTCTCATATCGTATACCATGGGCATTATTCTTGTTTTTCATATATTCATGTATTCATGTCGTTTCTCTTGTGATCACATAACTCATATCACTTACCATGTCACATATCCATTTGAATCTATTCACTTATATCATTTATCAAATCATATGAATATATATACTTTATGCATGTATCATAATAATTATTATGTATGCATGTTCATAACTATGGTACTATGAAAATCAACATAGGAATTAGACTTATCACAAGTCTTATTCCATTGTACCATACTTATAATATGTACTCACCTTAGCCTTGCTTTGACTCGATTCCAATCCTTCAATTGTTCCGGAACGAGATTATGTTCTAAATCTACATAGTAATACATTGATACATATCAGTATACTAATTGATATATTCTAAACTATCAATCCTTAGGCTAAAAAGAAAGTTATTTTTTATCTTTTAATGAAGGTATGCATCGATGCACTACACCATGTATCGATGCATCCCTTGACGGGTACATCGATGCACTCCTTATGCATCGATACATTAATTGCATTCGATATTTATTTATTTGAGAGTGCATCGATACACACAGCCCATAAATTGTATTTTAAGCCCGAAAATCATTAATTCTTCTCTTTTAAACCTCTATCATGTCATTAAACCCAATCATCATTACTTAAACCAACTTATATCCATGAAAATCATCTTTAACCTCAAAATCCTATCCCTTATATGTAATTCAAGAATCATACTCAATTCCAATATGTTATAAATACAATTCTAAACACTTCATATTCCTTAATTAGCATGATGACAAGTCAAATTTAACTTCAAATTCAACTTATCAACTATTTTCCATAAATTCATTTAAAAACCCATTTTCTTTAATCTCTTATAACTTCTTCATCTTTTGATTATAAGACAACTTAAGCTTTCCTTAAGCGTAGTTATCATCTAATGATCAAAACCTAACCTTTAATTTATCAAATAACCAACTAATCAGAAAACTCACCTTTGCTCTAGCTTGGTTCACGATGGAGAGAAAAGAGAATGATGAGAGAACTCTGGAAACTTTGTTTCCTCTCCCCCTCATTTCTCACGTGTATATATCTCATCCTTATCATCTTTTAATTTATTTATTGGTTAAATGACCATTTTGCCCTTCAATTCACTTAATAATTACTAACGATCCTTCCATATATCATTAAACTATTCAATCATCCTACTTTAATCACCAAATTCTAAAGTTTTACAATTTAGTCACTAACTCGTATTTTGGGATGTTACAGGTTCGATCTCATTCAGCTTGAGTACCTATCAACCACTTGGTAAAGTCAAAGAATTATTTTCAATCGAATTTTCAAACCAAGGTCTTTAAACCGAGAAGAAGACCGAAGTTGATTACAATTTGGCAACGAGAAGCCACATTTCAATTCAAATTCTGAATTGCGACTTCAATTCCATTTCAAGATGGACCCGACTTTGCAACGAAAGCCTCCAGTTTAACATTACCTTACAACGAGGGAGTAACTTCGACAAATCAGTCTTAACATCAGAGTTCAACTCCACGACAGGGGATGTTCGATATAGACAAAATTTGTGTCTTGTAATCTTTGCTCCATTTTCGTTATACGATAATGAGCAAAGAGGGGCAGCTGAAGACACCAAATTTTGTCCTTTGATATTATATAATATATTTACATTATAATTTATATTATATAATATGCTTTATTACATATGGTGCACACATTTACACATTTATTTGTTTATATTTGTGTCAGGGCCCAAATGCAAAAAAATGAAGCCCAACAATGGCCCAAATCCCACGTGACCCAAGTGACTCAGCTGCCCAACATTCTGTGCAGCTCGAACCAATATGGATTAGGGTTTATATAAACCCTAATCTCTTAATCTCTCAGCGTTATTCGAAGACCAGGGTTTCCAAAAACCCTAGTGCGCCGCCTCCTTTGCTCGAAGTGCCCTCGCGCAGCACGTTTCGCCCCACACAACCATCATTGGAAATCTCTGCTCTCACGTCAACAACCAAAGCAACCAACAAATGTTAGGATTCCAGTTTGAATAGGAGTCTTAAAATAGGGTTTTTTCAATTATAAACAACATGTAATCTCACACACAATGGGGGAATTTTCATATGATTACACTACGATTGATGTACACGAAATACCCAAAAATTTGAGAGAAATACATTCGATAATTACAAACTTTTTTTTTCAAGATACGAGCAGTGTTATTCGAAGCGTTATTTTTATTTTCGAAAGCAAAGTAAAGGTAAAAATCTGACCTTTTCGTCAGTTGATGCTTGCATGTGGGAGTGATCTTTGCTTGTTTGACGTTTTGGTTCGAATGCAACAAAAACTTTTCGAGATTTCTTTTTCAGATCTACTCTTCCCCGGGGATTTTTTGCAAAAGCGGTTTCGATATTTGAAGAGAGGGGAGGAAACTCTTTTAAAAAAATACAAAAAATTTACTATTACCGTCGATGACCGGCGACCGGCACTGATCAACGGCGACGGTGAGGCGGCGTTGCGGTGGTCGAATTCTGGGTTCATCAAGAACCCAGGCGACCGTTCATCCATTGATAAACATATGAGAGGGGGCGTTTTTTAGAGTGAAGAAGAGGAATGAAGTTTTTTTTTTAAAAAAAATTTGCTTATAAACTTGACCCAATAACCCGTTCAGGGTCCGCGTGTCGACCCGACCCAGGGGCCAGATCCGCGCGTTTTCAAACAAAACTAGGTTAATCCCAGTTTTAGTCCTCCGTTATTTCAATTCCATCATTTCACAAAAAAATTCGAGATTTCTTTTTCATATCTACGCTTCCCCGGGGATTTTTTACAAAAGCGGTTTCGATATTTGAAGAGAGGGGAGGAAACTCTTTTAAAAAAATACAAAATTTTTTACTTTTGCCGCAGATGACTGGCGACCGGCGCCGATCAATGGCGACGGCGAGGCAGCGTTGCGGTGGTCGAATTCTGGGTTCATCAAGAACCCAGGCGACCGTTCATCCATTGATGAACATATGAGAGGGAGCATTTTTTAGAGTGAAGAAGAGGATTGAAGTTTTTTTTAAAAAAAATTTGCTTATAAACTTGACCTAATAACTCGTTCAGGGTTTGCGTGTCGACCCAACCCAAGGGCCAGATTCGCGCGTTTTCAAACAAAACTAGGTTAATCCCAGTTTTAGTCCTCCGTTATTTCAATTCCATCATTTCACCCCCAAATTCGCAATATCAACTCTAATTTTCTTCCGAATTTGATTCCAATTTTGACTTTTCTTTTATATTAGTCCTTTTATTTATTTCATTCATTTCCTGTTATTACTCATATTATTATTATTATTATTATTATTATTATATGTTTTATGTATTTTCATTTGATTATTTGATTATTTTATATATATATATATATATTTTAAATATTTTTACTATAAGCGTATTGTTACTATATATATATATATTGTAATTTCCTTTTTCGGTTATTTTTTATCATTATATGTATATATATTATTTTAGTTATTTGCTTTATTAATTTATACATTTACTTTTTTATTAATTTTATATACATATATATTATTCATACTTTGTTATTATTATTTTGTTTATTTGTTTTATTTATATTTTTCCTTCTTTTTCTTTATTTTTCTTTATTATTTTTACTTACTATTTTATCTTTGTTTTCTTTATTTTATCATTTTACTTAATTTATTTTTTAATTTAATTTATTTATTTATTTCTTACTATTTTATCTAACATGACTTTTTGACCTTCTTAAGGGTACATTTTCAATCAATCAAAGGTAAGTTTTGGATTGTTGTTTTACCTTTTAATTTAAACTTTTAACTTTCTTAATTAAAGACAACTGGAAATTACGTAGTACCGAAAGGGCAGCTCAAGGCTGCTAACCCTTCCTTGACTGTAACTGACTCTCGAATCTGACATATCACTAGAAAGACGCAGATCAGGTAAGACGATGTCCAACCCACCCAAATTCATTTTAAAATGATCGGTGGCGACTCTAACCCAATTAATTTAAGTCGAAGTCCAATTCCGAGCTCAATCGAAAGGCGATTCCGACACTTGTCAACGAGAATTCATTGGTATAGATGGGTGTGTCAGCGAGAATTCATTGGTATAGATGGGTGCCTAATACGAACAAGCTGCCCCATAAAGGGCCGAAAAGCGATGGGAGTGACGGAGAGAAGATAAGAAAAAGGAAAGGAAGATGAGGTGAGTAAATGCATAGGGTGGCAGAACCTGAATTCCGGAACTTATATATCCATTTGCACATGCATGCATTGGGCGGCATGTATTCTGCAAAAATCTTTTCAGTTGACTCTTCCTGCCTTAATTTATATAGCTTCATTTCTAAGAAAAGGAAGGGTTTCTTCCACTTGCTGGACACCGTGATCCTTCCTCGAATTCATAACTTTGGATTATTCTTTTAGCATATTTATTTTCTTTCGATTGAGTTAAATTTCCGATGGAGAAATACACCTGGGGATGCAATCACATTTTGAAGAAAGGGGAAAAGTTGACAAAAGCGTATGATAGTTGAGAATGAGTTGGAATCCATGTGCATCCTTAGAAGGGAAGAAGAAACAAGAAAGCTCAACATTAAACACTGATTGTATCGTATTAAATCTGGGAATTTGTATATAATAACAAGGCAGGCTACGTGTTAATTTCCTTCACTTGCATGGAAATTAGTGCAAATGACTTTTGTGACTTTTATTAGAAGGTTCTTTTCCTGCGTACTCTGAATTGTATGATGGCATTTAAAATAAATAGTTGTTAATCGATTTATAAAAATTATCGGTGAAAAAATTATACAAATAAAAAAGTTTTTTTAATAATTTCTATCTAGAGGAAGAAATTTAGTTTTGTAAGGTGTGATTTTAAACACATTTTTATGTAATATATCTTTACCTTACATAGAAAAAAAAAGATGATAGTTCAATTAATAATCTAAAATTAATGCTGCTTTTAATATTAATTTTTATTCTAGTGATATTTTTTTTGAATAAATCTGAGATAAATACAAAGTAGTAAGATTCGTACCCTACATAAATAGTAAAAAAATGGTTGTCCCTTTTTCCCATATATATGGAATAAGGGAGAGGTAAGATAGTAGGCTACCCCCAAAAATCAGGTTGAGAGTAGTTTCCGTAAGAGATCTCCGAATTATGAAATGCCCTCCGTGAGACTCGATCCCACGACCTCAAGATTAAGAACCTTGTGCTCTACCAACTGAGCTGGATAGTCATTTCCTACATAAGTAGTACATATGTGATATTTAATTTTGAGATCTCAAAAAATAAAAGTAAATTCGTTGACCATTATGGTCATTTGGTTTGTGCCAATAACAAACCGTGAAAAATAGTAAAACTGGAAAGCGAGAACCGGTTCAAAGATTTTCACTTAGCCGTCCTCGTGTCATAGTTGGCGGTTTCTAGTGTACCCTATATAAATGGAATTAAACTCAAAGCGTTCCTTCAATTTTCTTCTGTCACTTTGAAAATCCATTTCAATCAGAATAATAATAATAAGAATATTTTTAAACATAATCTGAATTTATTTCATTAGGGATAGAGGTCTGAAACTCTGTTTTCAATCAAAAATAGAGAGGAGAAATTGGGAAAATGGCGACAGTGTCCCCATTGGCGAAATACAAGCTGGTATTCTTAGGCGATCAATCCGCAGGCAAAACCAGCATCATCACACGCTTCATGTACGATAAATTCGATACCACTTACCAGGTAAACTTTTCCATAATTCCTTTTAACATTTGACGTTGATTAATGTAGATTCAATGAACGTTTGAGTTTCGACTATTTCTCCAAGTCCTATATTTTCTTACGTCATTATGAATTTGATTTAGTTTCCGTATGTGGCTTATTGATCTCTCCGTTCAATATTGATTTCGAATCTTAATCATGATCTTGAGTCTTCACATCTTCTTTGCTTGTTTTGTTGATAATGAGCCTTACAAAATGCTTGATTCGTAATGTAGAAAAAAACTGTTCAATTTTCCATAAAATCCTAAAGCAGATCTCTTTTTTTTTCCTTCTTTAAATAATCAGTTTAGATTTCTTTTCTCTAAAATGACAATTTGTAGTTTAATGAACATCAACTTCACTTGTATCATATAGAGTGAAGAATGGAATTGAAGGGATGTTTATACGTGTATTTTCTTAAATAATTGCTATATAAATGCAGGCCACCATTGGAATTGATTTTTTATCAAAAACAATGTATCTTGAAGATCGAACGGTTCGTTTGCAGCTTTGGTAATATAGTTTCTTCCTTTATTACTTCTATATTCAACAATATAGATCTTGGATACCTATGTTCATCGTTTTCTTTGTTAGCCCTGGATCCATTGCTGTTGTATGTTCAATAAACAAGCAATCAAGCATATTTCTAGTGAAATTAAGGTTGATGACTTTTAGAAATCGAAACTAATTCATTCTGATGTGTACTTTATCCTCTTATAATAAACTATCAAAAGCCATCAATGCCGAAGTGTTGTTTTGCAATTGATTATAGCATGACATGCAAATTAATCTAATTTTCTTTGTTTGGATTTTTAACATACTCTTGAAATATTCAATTGTATTGAGTTTTTATCTTCAAATTTCACAGGGATACTGCTGGACAGGAGAGGTTTAGGAGTCTTATTCCAAGTTATATCAGAGATTCTTCTGTTGCAGTAATAGTCTATGATGTAGCCAGTGAGTATGAGTTTACCCGACCCTTTTTCTCCTTTTTGATTTCATCAGATAAAAAACTACCATGGAAAGCTTTTATGGTTTGGATTGAATGTTGTTAAGAGTTGAACTTTTTGTTTGTTTGTTTCGCATCGCATATACTCACATGAATAGATGATTATATTGGTGTATATGTTAACCACAGTTATCTGATTGCAGATAGGCAATCATTTCTTAATACTTCTAAGTGGGTTGAGGAGGTCCGTACGGAACGAGGCAGCGATGTTATTATTGTCCTTGTTGGTAACAAAACTGATCTAGTTGATAAAAGGTTAGTAATGATTTAGAAAATTGACTTTCTATATTGATTATTAATTTAGAAAGTTGGTAAAAGAACATATTTTTGAACTCTTAACTTACATCTCTTTTATTTTTTCCCTTACATTTTATTTTTAAAATAATTGTTTTTTATACATTAGAATGAAAAATAATATTTTATATTTTCTTCTCTTTTTTGCTATAAATTACATTTAAAATTTAATTTTCTTTTCTCCTATTTTCTTTTACTTGCATTTTTAATCAACCAAACACAATATGAATGTTATTTTCATTTATCGACTTTGGTGCTTAAACAGGCAGGTTTCTATAGAGGAAGGAGATAACAAAGCAAAGGATCTTGAAGTTATGTTTATAGAAACCAGTGCAAAAGCAGGATTCAATATCAAGGTAAGAATAGAAAAACAACATTGATTGCTAGACTGATGGTTATATTATAAAGTCAGTAAAACTAATTGAGAGAGAACACTGTTATTTAATTTTAGGATTGTAAACCGGAGTCTTAGTAAAAAAAAATCATATTGCTGTTCATTTATTTAAAAATGTGTGCTGATGTTAATTTATTTAAAAATATTTGTGTTTAGGTTAATTTGTTTAATGTTTATAAATATGTTCATAAATATTAAATGAATTAAGTATCACTTTTAGAAAAAAAAATATCAACCTTAGATAAATATAAACGAACTTGTTCATAAATAAATACAACCAAACACACCGTGTTATAAATCTTTCGTTAAACCTTACGTTTATTTACTGTCCTAATTAGTACTGATGTCCAAACTAATGATACATGTCCTGTTTTAGTTAGAAGTTGATGAACAATTAATCAAAAGTATGAGCGTCCTTGACCAAATATTTAGTCTCACGTAGAAACTCAGGCCGCGTTGATCACCTCGGCTACTCCCAATCAGACATCGACATCTTCCGTATACTCGCACCACTCCATTTTGGATACAAAATGTGTTTGACACGATGTTTTTAGGCAAGATGACTTTGTAGTAATCATATTTATTATTATAAATCTGAAATTGCAGCCTCTGTTCCGCAAGATCGCGGCTGCCTTACCGGGGATGGAAACTCTTTCTTCAACAAAACAAGAAGACATGGTTGATGTGAACTTGAAATCCACCGCCAATTCTTCCCAAACAGAGCAGCTAGGAGGTGGTTGTCCATGTTAAAGACGCATGTGTAGTGAAAAAGAAGCATTCAAGCATTGTTTTCTTTTTCAACCGCCAAATACAAGGTAAACAAAATTTTCCAGATCAAAATCCATTGTTTTGCTCTGCAAATTTAGTCCATTTTTATTAACTATTTCAGAAATCTAGTCTTTGATTTTGATAATAGTGTAGATTTTTTTTATATCTTTTAATTGTTATTTTCATCGTAGTCGGAACTTTTATTTCATAAAACTGTTTTGGATCATAGGAATCTAGTCTTTGATTTTGATCATAGTGTAGATTGTTTTTGATATCTTTTATTAACTATTTTTCCAGCATTTTATTTCTCTCAGAAAATTACTTTCTAGCCTTTTAGGATAGCCAGTTTCTCTGTTATTGAGATTTGATATTTTAGTTCTTTAATGCTCACGCTGATTCTTCAATTAAACTGTTTATATTCCATATGAAGATGAAAGTATTACTCTGAAAAATAACTCGCATTACCCAAATTTCGAATTGATTTTCATCGAACTCAAATTAAATAGCAATTAAGTTTATTTGGTACGAAATTTTATGCATTTAACTTAAAAAATCACAATTATTTGACCTAAAATTATTTCTTTGTTCCATTTAGTTTAAAATTATTTTTGATCATCATAGCATGGAAAAAATACTTTATTTCTAAATTGTACATATATTGAAATAATACCGCAAAAAAGGTAACTTGTTGTAACATTAAAATCAATTAATTGTTTGTTTTCCAAAATTAAAAATTAAAGGAATTGTTATTCAAGTTCAATCAAACCATCCAGGTCCTTTGTTGAACTTATTTTGTTCCTCCAGGGAAGTATCATCTAAAGAAGAATAGAACATTAACAAATAAATTGTAAACATGTTTACTTATTATTCGTTAATCAAAATAAATGATTTTAAATATGCTTTTAATTTCATTCATGAAGGTTTATGCTCGTGAATATACTCATTTTTTGTTTACATGATCGCCTAAAACATCATTAAAATTTACTTCAGATCAGGAGCATAACTCGTTTAATATTCGTGAAGCAGTTCATATACTTGTTTTGATTTCGATTCCCAAACATTGACAGTGATGAAAGATGCTGCATTGCTGAATCACAAGAGCATGAGTTTGAAGGAGATGAACACCAAGGCGCTACGCACGGTTGTACCCATCGATACTTTGTCTAACTCTCAGCGTCAGATAAATCAATATCAATGTCCCCACACTCGACCTGAATCGAAGAAGAAACAATAAGAGAAGAACAAAAAAAAAAGAATCATCCCTCTTATTTCCTATCCGTTTATTGCTCGATAGAGTTGAAAAATGAGAGAAATTATTTTGTTTTTACACATGAGAAGGAGAAATGATTATTCCACTCATTTCCTTTCTCCTCATTTTTCTTTACTACCATGCACATTCAAAACTTTTTCATTTTTCCACTCAAACAAGCAAAGTTGAAAGAGAATTCAAGTCTTTGACGATTGAGCTCGTCAGCCGACTCCTAACGTGTTCAGAATCTTCTAACAGATTAGAAAAGGAAAGAATGATATGAAAAAGAAAAAAAAAACAATAGTCTTGTAGAAAAAATAATAAAAATGTATACTTGCGGAAGTTATTAACATATGGGATAGAGTTAATGATATGTGCAACCTCCAAAGTAGACTAATGGACAAACAACTAACTCAGAATAGCTAAAGAAACTCTAAGATTTCCATGACTTGCACCAAAGCTTTCTATTTTCGCTAGCATTCTTTGTTATTAAATACTATTTAGTTGAAGTAAGCTTTACTACTTATTACTGAAATGTTGTCTTACTAAATGAAAAAAATATATAGTTTGAAAGTAAACTGTTGGTTTGCCAGGAATTGCAGAGCTTACAAGATTGAGAAAAGGAGAACTATTTTTCATGACTCTAAGATTTCCATGACTTGCACCAAAGCTTTCTATTTTCGCTAGCATTCTTTGTTATTAAATACTATTTAGTTGAAGTAAGCTTTACTACTTATTACTGAAATGTTGTCTTACTAAATGAAAAAAATATATAGTTTGAAAGTAAACTGTTGGTTTGCCAGGAATTGCAGAGCTTACAAGATTGAGAAAAGGAGAACTATTTTTCATGACTCTAAGATTTCCATGACTTGCACCAAAGCTTTCTATTTTCGCTAGCATTCTTTGTTATTAAATACTATTTAGTTGAAGTAAGCTTTACTACTTATTACTGAAATGTTGTCTCACTAAATGAAAAAAATATATAGTTTGAAAGTAAACTGTTGGTTTGCCAGGAATTGCAGAGCTTACAAGATTGAGAAAAGGAGAACTATTTTCCTCGAGTCAAATGACGCAGCTCGTTTATATCTCCTCCACCTGTTCATAGGTGCATCATGAACCCTCTCAGTCGATGATTTGTCTGTCAAAATAAAACTCGGTTTAAGTCGTATAACAAATTTCTGCATGGCCTGAGGTATAGCCTATGGAGTTAATAAGAAGCAAACGTGTAATATGCATAACCAAAAGGAATTAGATAGTTCCTAGATGTAATACATACAATACTGATATAGAACAGGTAGCAGATTATTGTGAAATGATTACAAAATTCACATAAAAAATCAAATTTACTGATTAGGAACAATAATTAAATAATTCAAATCTTTAATTGCTTCAATGCCCTTTGATGATCAAGTATCAATCAAGGACCTGTTCACTGGCTAATTGCAGTTCATTTATTCTAGATTTTCGGTTCACTGAAATTATACATGTCAAATGAAGTTCTTTTGTCAACTTAAATCTTCTCGAGGGTGAATGTTTAAGCCTGGAGCAGGAACCACAAGAAGATTAACACGTTTTTCAATACAACACTCATTCAATTTGTTAAAAGTGCAAGCTTAGTTACCAAACCACCACATAAATGTATGCACGAATCATTGTAAACCTTAAGCGCTTTATAACAGTTCGGATACTTGCAGAATATTCTATTTAGAAGAAGCTGCCAGACATGGCTTATTAAAAAGAATGCAGTCATGACTAAATCATGGATATTGTAAATAAATCCATAGCTTTGGGGGGAAATATGGAAAATATTGTTATATATAGGTAATAACATGCGCTTGCAGACATCTCGGTGTAAGTTACGTACAATTAAACCCATTAAAACTCAAAGCTGAGTTAAAACTCACCTACAGTTAAGCTTGCTTGTCTCTGCAATACCTTCTGCAAATGCTGTAATTCATTGAAATCTAACATTAAAGTCAAGAGTGAAGAAGAAACAATGTACCAGAATCTCAAGGAAGGATCAGCAACACTTTGATCATTAAAAAAACAAATTTGGTATGTCCGACACTGTATGTATGATCTACGTTTTACCGAATATGCCTGAATTATATAGAGAGCTGGATCAAACTTACTGTCACTATGCCTTCACTTTTTAAATTTCCAACAGTTTCATCACTGGATTTAAGTATGCCAGGAGTCTCTTTTTCGATGTTTACATCCAGAATGCAAGATGAACATCCATCTTCACCATCCACTTTCAAATCGATGCAGTTCTGGCAACTCAGCGGTGCGTCCAAACACATCTGGTTTTTCAATGAAAAAGGAACTTCTAGGAGGCTGAAAAAAGATAACTGTGGTGTACAATTTGGACTCCTGTTTCCTTCGTCAGGCAACAGAGAAATGCTATAGACATCCTGGCCCTGCATGAGGAATGGAAAATATATAGGCACATAGAAAAAATGTTGAGAAAAAACGGCTCAAGTGGTTTCCAAATTCTCATTTTAAAGTAATTTATTCATAGGAAAGATCATAAAAATTTGAACCAACTTTTAAACAAAGATAACTGGGATAACAAATATTGGTTAGAAAGCATAGAATCTAGACTACAAAAATAACAGCCAAAAGGGAAATTGTGAGACAAGAAAAAACCATTCAAACTTAAGCACAAAATCATAGGATACAACAGGAACTGAAGCACTTAAAACCTGGTCCATCATGAGTTCATCTCAATGGATTGGCATTTGTGTACTTCTTTATCCGATTTACTAAGAAAATACCCTTCTATTTCTATATTAATTATCAAAAGGTTAGATAGCGAAAACAGGTTTTAAGCTTGCTTTGGGAGATATAAATGTGCAACTAACATTTCTATCATGCTGGTGGGTTAGAGCAATTCTAGTACTATTAGATTACAACCTGAATTTGCATTAACAGCATTGCAAGCTGCTATAAGGAAGATACATGATTAAAGGAACTTACGTGTGAAGTGTTTAAGCTGCATTTTTCTCTTACTGGAAATGAAGTCTCCTCTATTAGAATAGGCAATACATCTGAAATTTCAAATAAAAGGAACTTATTAAACATGCTATTCAAAGTAAGGGCATTGATTAAACTTATGTTTCTTGAAGGACATTGATTAAACTTATGTTTCTTGGACTTGGGTGCTTGGATAAAGGTATGCCTCCTGCATGGGTATGTTCAACTTTTAAAAGCTTTTTCTTGTATTTAGAAGATCCTCGGAGGGCTCTATCCCCGTATCCATGTCCGGATATACATCGGACAAAAGTGTTTAATACAAATTTCTTCAAAAAAAAATGAAGAACTGGAGCAACATAAAACAATAATCTATCTAAGACGGATATCCTTACCAAAAGAACAATGTTGGTTTGTCCCATCAAATCCCGGCTTAATCAACTCAAAGCATGAAATGTCAACCGGCAAATCGGTGCTTCCATTCACCATCCCAGATAGGAATGGTTTTTCCTGCAATTAATCACGAGTTAAAACAAAGTATTGCAAAATAAACTTTGAAAGAGAACACGGATTATAGAACAAAGAAGGAACCATTTTCTTTTTCTCCTTTTTTCAGGTTCCGTTACTTACTAGTCACTAAAAGCAAAATTGAGAGTGAAGTCAAACGTGAGAGATATTATCTAGAAAAAAAATTCGAAGTCAACGCTGATTTTCTATCTACTTACAGATTCATATGGCTGACATTTTCAATTAAATCTAATGGAAAGGAAAATCAATTTTATTAATTTGTAGAAATAAAGAATTTATATTAAAAGATTTTTTTAATATTTTTGTGTGTGAAGAGAAGAAATCCACATAAAGAGAACCAGAAATAGGAAGTAAGCAATCCATACAAGAAAACAGAACTGAATGTATTCCTTACTCTACATTTTTTCAGCTACCTGACAGGAATTTTTTTATTTTTAGAAAAAAAATTGAAATAGCAACGGCATGTAGAGTTGATCATAAAAACCATGAAATTTCAGCTAATCATATTCTATAAAATGAAATGCAAATCCCTTATATTCCGAAGACAATTTGAAGTGTAAAATACAAAGTCCTTCGTTCCCCCCCCCCCTCACATTTTCTCAAGCGGCGAATCTAGTAAACACTCGTTGAAAAAAAGGAACTTGCTTGACACTAAATCCAAAATTAGAAGCTTTATTTCCAAAATCAGCTCGAATTTCATCACAGAAACAGAAAAGAATAAAATGCTACAAATTCAAAAGAAATGGAATTAAAAAAACCTCACCTCTTCGGTCGATTCAGCTGCCATTGCAGCAGCAGAAGATGAAAAGCAAAGAGGAGAGAAAATTAGTGTTGAGCAAATTTCAGAACATTTCAAAAAACACGTTTGATTTAAATTATAAGTTGCTCTGTATTCACAAAACTATAATTTTCACATGAAACTTTTAAAAGCGAAGAAAAAATATGAACGTTAAAAGTCTACATCGTATGAGAAGGGAGGCATAGATGCGCATTTGCCAGATAAAAGGCTTGTGATTACGACTTCGACGACAAATTCCCTCCCTACCTCTTTCCTTCTTATTTTGACGTAAATGCCCTTCTCTGTCCCCTGAACCTTTATATAAAAATAAAAAAAATTAGGAGACAGAAGGATGGGGTTGCACGTGACAGGGCAGGGAAGTGATGAAAATGAAAAATTGTATAACAAGTTGCAACAAAGAGACAAGCTTTAGGTGAAAAACAAAGAAAGGATGGCTGGATATTTGTCTACTCCGATTGGTGTTAAGCTCTGCACGTGAAGCTATAGAAGCCGAAGAAGACATGCAGGTTCGCTGTTATTTGATGCCACAGAGACAAAAGCTAATCATAAAGTGATTCACGGATCACATTTTACCAAATCAAACCACGGCCTGCTACCTTTCTTCAAATATTTCTTAGTTTGCTATGGTGGGAGACAAATTCAATTCTTTACCTAACCTATACTGCATTTTATTATTTAAAGAATTAAAATATAGCTTGCATTTTATTATTTTAAGGTGGGAGGCAAATTGTGCATGCATTTTTTTCTTTATATTATCCTATTTTTTCCTATCAATTATTTGAGCTCGCCTTTCTGATTTCATCATTATTTTTTCTTTCAATTATCATAATTTCTTAAAATTTTAATTTTATAAATAATAATAATTTTATGTTAATTTATAAGTATTATAATAATAGTAGTACCGATTAAACTCTTACTCTAACGCTAAAATTAAAATAAACAATGGAGCGGTGGGTTACTCTCGAAGTTGACATAGAATCGCATTTAATGACATGAAGCAAACATACTAAATCAACTGAGTTGAGAATTAACTTAAAATTATATTTTTATCAATCATTAATTAATATTGTATGATTGTTTATTTGTGTTTTTCTTCCAATTTCTTATAATTTTACCTCGATTAATCATGACGAATCTACATCGTATATTTAGTATTGATAAGTGAATCTCCTTGTAATAATTTTTTACATATACAATCTAAAACTCGAAACATGTTTAAACTAACGGTTGTTTATCTTTTAACTTTTAATTTAATATCTTTAATTTAATACTTTACATTTATTTAATTATAGTAGTTTAAGTTTTAATTATATTACTAGATCATTAATCATCACTAATTGGATGAAAAAATTATTTAATGTTTACATCATTTTGTATGATAGTAAAAAATAATAATTTTTATTCTAAATGATCATATTCCTTATCAAAATTAAGGGTTTTCTCAATTTTTAATTATTGTTATTCTCCGACATCTTTTAAGATCACCATAAATATTGATGGACCTATTTAATTGTTCTCTACCACTTTTCATTTTAAATTTTTTCAAAATCTCTTTATAACTAAAAAAAAATCCACCAGTTTTAGAAATTTACGAACTTTCTCGAATCTAAGGGGTTTGGAGTGTTTGTCCAAAAATTCTATCGATGAGAAATATTCTTTTGAGAAAATGAACACTATACCTCAAAATTAGCGTCATCAGATGATTGTAAAAAGATATTAGAATATTAGAACGTTGAACCTACAAATGAATTTTTATTACTTTTTTGAGTTTCATAAAAAATCAATTTGAAGAGAATAAAGAGGATTAAAATTTAAACATTTTATTATTGATTTTATTGTAAATGATGACGGATGATAAGCAATTGCTGACTGACAATAACAGTTAAAATAATTGACGATTGTCTACCTAAACTAAAATGATAGATAAATTAAAATGAAGCATATTAAAATTTAGTGACAAAATATAAACACATATTAAAGTATACGGAGAAGAAAACAATAATGTCATTATACCTTGAATGGTTTAACGACTTGACACTTACGTTGAAATTAAAATCACATCTTAATTCACTTAGTAGCAACTCCATCGAAATTCTAGAAACACAATTAGGTAGATTGTTGTGCCTCATGTCACAGACTTAATCTCTCAATAAGCCTCATGTGGCCTTAGCTCCTTTTCGCCCCTCGCGATAGCTAAGTTAGCCTCACTCAAACTCGTGCTAGTGTGGGAAAGGATTGGCAAGGAAACAAAGAAGAAAGGAAAAATTTTTGAAAGAAAGCTTACAACTCTTGGATGATTTACAAATGAGGATTCTACACCTATTTATAGCATCCCACCTCCTCAATGGACGGTGAAGATTGACTTGATCCTACGATAGGGAGAGATTCTCTAGAATTCTTCATAATTTCCTACCTAACATGGAAGACTCTAGAATGCTTCTAGAATATGTACAAGTCTTGAGTGTTCTAGAATAATCTACACTATTCTATCAACCTCATAGACCAAATGTGGCCCAACATAGCCAAAATAGCCCAAAGTGTGGGGAAAAAGCCCAAGTTTGTGACATCCTCCCCCACCTATTTCATCGTCGTCCCCGTCGCCTCGTACGCTTTGAGATGTTCTTCGAACTGCCACAAGTCTTCATCTAGTTCCCATGTTGCCTCGGACTCTGGTAGTCCTTTCCACTTGATTAAATACTCGGTACACGGCGGAACTCCTCTCTTGCGGACCGTCCTGCTTGTGAGCACCGTTTCAACCTCTTTGTCGTAAGACTTGGTTACTACGGGAGGTGCTCGATGTGAATACCCTCGGCTTGGGTCTTCCTTGTTGGCGTAATATGGCTTGAACATACTTACATGGAAGACCGGATGAATCTTAAGTGTACTTGGCAAGTCCAAGCGATAAGACACTTTACCCACCTTGGCAAGTACCTGGAACGGTCCCTCGTATCTCCGTATTAGTCCTTTGTGAACGCTTCAGAGAGCTTTGAATTGTTGTGGCAAAAGTTTCACAAGGACTAAGTCACCAACGGTGTACTCTCGATGTAGCATCTTTTTGTCCGCCCACTTCTTCATCTTCTTCCTCGCTTTCTCTAAACATGCGCGGGCAATGTCGACGTTCTCCTCCCATGACTTAGCCATCTTGGCGGCTCCGGGACTTTTACCCTCGTCAAGTGGCATTGTCAATGTGTGCGGTGTGAGCGGTTGTTGTCCGGTCGCAAGCTCGAACGGACTTCGGCCTGTGGCTTCACTCCGCTGCAGGTTATAAGAGAATTAGGCGACGTCTAGCAACTTTGCACAATCTCATTGGTTGGCACTCACAAAGTACCGCAAATAACACTCCAACAAAGCGTTCACCCGTTCAGTCTGCCCATCAGTTTGAGGGTGAAAGCTTGTGGAGAAATTTAACTCGGTGCCAAGGAGCTTGAATAATTTCGTCCATAGGCGTCTGGTGAATCGAGGGTCTCGATCGCTGATGATGCTCCTTGGTAAGCCCCAATGCTTCATGACGTTCTTGAAGAATGCTCGCGCGGCCTCCTCCGCAGTGCAATCCTTGGGGCATGGTATGAAAGTCCCATACTTGGAAAATCAGTCCACGACGACCATGATCGAACCGTATCCCTCGGACTTGGGTAATGCACTAATGAAATCCAAAGTGATCGAATCCCAAGGTCTTTGGGGAATTGGTAAAGGTTCGAGTAATCCTGTCGGCTGTCGGTTCTCCACTTTGTCTTATTGGCACACAAGACAAGTCTTCACGTAAAGCTCCACGTTATCCTTCATATGGGGCCAAAAGTATGTTGTCTCTAGCAATGCCATAGTGCGCTTTTGACCCGGATGACCAGCCCACTTGGTGTCGTGGCACTCTTTGATAAGATCTCGCCTTAAGTTGTCCCACTTTGGGACATATATTTGTCGTCCCTTGGTGTAGAGTAGATCGTCCTCTACCCAGAACCGTTGGGTTTTGCCATCGCTAGCCAGCTTTACTAATTCTCTCGTCATTGGATCTTGCTCAAGGCCCTTTCTTGATGCGCTCCAACACGGTTCCCTTGGCTAGAGGGATTGTGGCGAGCTCCGCCTTTCGACTTAAGGCATCGGCTACAATGTTGGCTTTGCCCGGCTTGTATTCCAATGTATAGTCGAACTCGGCTAGGAAGTCTTGCCACCTGACTTGTATTCCGATTCTAGCACCAATAGCTTAGCTGATATATACCGGTTGACTTTGAGCAGTAGAATTAATTCATTGCTAAAGGAGGACATCAAGGAATGGGACCAGATATTATAACTAAACTCAGAAGAAGATATTTTCCCAGGAAAAAAAAACAAAACAAAAAACAGCTGCTTCAGAATCTACTGAAAGAAAAGTTGCGTGTATGGCTCTCGCAGAAGGTGGAAAATGACCTATTAGGCTAGTATATTGGACCAGGGTGGCCAAGGTTTTATACATTTTGCAGGTATGATTGGGCCTTAAAACCCACTACAGTTGCTGGTGTGAGTGTCAATTTACGGTATGTAAATGGATGGACTGCACTTCATTGGGCAGCATCTTCTGGACTTGAAAGTAAATGTTAAATGTTCTTCATTTTTCTTTTTATTCAGGTTCATTGCATTTGCCGCTTTAGTTTACCAGCTTTTATAATTCTTGCTTTATATTAAGTCATCACATTCCTTTACAATCGTAGTTGTTGAACCCTAACTTTTAGTTTAGTTTAGTTTTTTTTTTTAATGAAAGGCTCATGCAAGAGGCCACCGGGTAAGGAAAAACTATAAGAAGGTAGTCTGGTCAGCAGGGATTGTGGAGAATGTGATGTTACGTTGATTCAAATCTGAAACACTCACCGAGGAGCCTACCATACCAGCACCCTTAAAGGAGGATGGCTATGATTTCCTGAAAATAAGGCAGGAAGCAAAACGAAGAAGGGTTACACAAGGCACTTGCCAGAGTAAGTCCATGGCCCAGAATCCTCAATATAGTAGGATGAAGACCGTCGTAACTGAGATCCAAGAGAAGGTAATTGAAATCTATGTTACCAACTTTCTTTTCCCCTTTTAAGTATTCATGTTCAACTCATATTGGTATAAGTATAGGATATAATCCTCTTAAGGATCCTCCACATATATGAAGATCTTTTCGGAAAAAAAGAAAAGAACTTGTATGTGTAGACACATTTTCAAATCCGATACTCATATTCAATAGCGAATAACATAGACTGAAGTGTTAGAGACGATTTATATTTTTCAAAGAAAACGAGTTAAAAACGTGCATGAAAATCATGTTTATTATTATGAGGAAGCCGAAGATGACTTGATTCTCTTTGCATCAACTTTGCCTTATTCTAAGAAATCGAGTCAAAAGCATGCATGGAAACCAAGTTTATTATTGTTATGATGATGATGACATTCTCTCTTTGCATTAACTTAGGCAGGTAGATTCTCAACTTTGCAGGAGAAGCAACAGATTTGGATGAAGACTTGATTGATCTCGAAAAACTATTAGACGATGATACTTATATGCACGCGGCAACCTTGAATGAACTGATCTTAATTCTCTTACAAATATTTTATTGCTAGAATTCATCTGTAACAGTCTAACCGATTCATCATCAAGTGATTTAACAGTTGTAAAGATTTTGACATATTTTGGCCCATTGCTATTTGCTACTACTTTGTTCTAGTTACTGTTCCACAAGCTAACTAATTTCACCCTTTGCGCTAGCAACATCTCCGATAGGAGGATCATGTTGTTTTTATAATGTTTGTTTCCAACTGCTCTGAAAAAAATGAAGAAAAAAAATGAAAAAAAAAAATTGATGACATAAATTACATTGAGAATTGAAAATCTATAAATCTAACTAAAAAGTTGGAAGCAATTCCAAAGGCATTGCTAATATCAAAACATTATCAACCATGACACATACAAGCTCTGATGTTCTCATCACAACATTTGTACACTGCTCTTTTCCCCCCTCTTATTGTGGAAAAACAGAAACAAAAGGGCATTGTGCTTCCACCATCCACTGTACATGAAGACAACCTAAGTATACATTATTTTCAAAACCCACATCATCTCACTGAGCTCTTCCACCGGTATTGGAAATCAAAGAAAAACGGTGGGAAAAATTATTAAGCATAGGCGGTTAGAGAAAACTGAAGTTTCGAGAGAATAGAATATATGTACTCATGGTAAAATCGAAACCCTCTTTTCTCAGTTGTTGTTTGCACCAAGGCTTTCATAAAATAAGATATACCCGTGATCTGTATTGCTTGAGTACTCCTGGGCTGACCCGAAAAATGTCTGAACTGCAGACTCGTCAATCATCTCCACATTTTCATCGTCAAAAAATAACCAGTGGTTATGGCTTTTCACCAGGCTAACGTAGTGCCCATGGTTAGGTCCACTTCCCACATGTACTACTACAGCGAATAGAGAATACTCTGAATCTGCGTCTTCTACAGTATTGCTCAGTTTCAGCTCAACTGGGAACACAACACAGTAGGAGAGCTTCTTGTACCGGCCAAGCTGCTCTATGTACTTGAACCGTTTCAAATGGATAACCAGGATGTGAGGAGGCTTCTTTATTTTCATTCTCTTCTGGGCCCCTTGCAAACTGCAAGTAAATTGACATCTGTAATAATTGCTATACGCATATTTTTCATTAAAATGACTAATATGCATCTTTGGAACCATTGGACTTTGCATCTATTAACTAACTACTTACGATAATGAAACAGTTAATTGCACCGTGCAAGTTTGATGTTCGAATCAGGGAAAATGTATGATCATGAGTTTAGTCTTCCGAACATCTCACTTAAATCCATGACCACAATTGACTTCTTTTACTAACAAAACCTCAATTTAACTTATTCGGTCTTGGCTGGCCAGTCTGCAAATCTCACACGCTATACTAATCAAGAGAAATATTGATCGTCATTGTAAACTACTTTTACAAACTGACTCCTAAAACTGTGAGAAGAAAACAGGCATTCAAAATAAGATACATCTACATGACATTAATAAATGGAAATTACCTGCAGCACTTGTCACAGAAAAACTTGTCTTCTGCATTCAATGTCTTGGTAGAACTAAAATTTTTCAAACAGCTAGTTATTGAGCTATTTTGTTCAATATCAAGGCTCAAATCCAAGAAAGCTTCGTCTCTCGCCATCACTGTCTCACATCGCAAGCATCTTGTCTCATTGGTAAGTATTCCCTGTCTCCAATTCCCCAATCAGATAATGACATTCTTTCTAAAATACATGAATGCAAAGACGAGGAAACCAACACACATACACAAAGAGGCTCTCAGATTGGAGGGAAATGGATGTGCTGATAGATAGTCAATAAATAAACTGAAAATGTAGAGCAGTCTTTGTCAACAAAGCATAGAATTCCTTTATAAAAATTGTCAACAAATCCATCATGAAGAAGATAAGAGGCAGTGACCATTTCATAGTTTGTAATTTGTGAATTATAAATGATATATCATAATTTTACATAAATCATATATAAAGTAAAAGGAAAGCAATAATGCAAGTGCAAATATTGATTGATGATGAGATTAGCTCGGATGTCAAGAAGCATTTCCATATAATGCTTATATTTAATTCACTTTCTCTGTCTAGTAGTGCTCTGATTAGATTATTATTTTTTACACATGTTCTTTCAAGACCTAATATATTGCTACAATTTAGGTCATTTCACTAACGTTTCAAGTTTCATAATATCTTAGTTATTTTAGATGTAACCTGAGAAAGAAAGTTTCAATTTTCATGTAAACTAAAAGAATTGATCAGAATAATATAATCAGCAAACTCACCTGAAAATTCTTGTGAACCCAGGTAACCAGAGGCTCTTTTTTAACACCATTTGCCTGAGGATTCTTTGACCCATTTGCAGTCTTTTCAGACGACGATGAAGTTTCTGCCTCATTTTTTGCAGCTTGAGCCTCTTTCTCCAGTATGTCAACAAGTTCATTTAGCAAAAAATTCAAGAACCCATGAGCATCCTACTCAAAAAAAAAAGGAGAGAGAAAAAAAAAAGACAAAATAGTTATTCTCTTTGGTGTATTAAGAATTGTTCATTAATGATGATAAAGAAAGAAAGTCAACTTTTTTGTGACATGTCGAGAAAAGGCTACAACATTAGACCAATCGGAAACCTTGAATCACATAGAAGATATCATCAACTTAGAGGTAGTTCTTCAGACAAATAAATAAAAAACATCCTACTACCTGGTGCATATAGCTGCGAAAAAGCTCATTTTGTTTCTTCAATCTCTGTACAAAACGCTTTGGAGCAACGACACCTGTCTTCTTCTTCTGTGAATTTATCTAAACATTAAGAGCAACCAGCAGTTGGTCCCATTACCAATCAAGTATAAGCCACATATGTTGCACAACTACAGGAGAGGGAGAGTTGGAGGAAAAATATACCATAGCAACTAATAACCTTTGTTAAAGACTGAAGACAATCCTCTTCCCCACTACAGCTAAAACTTAGGATTCTTAGGGGCCAAAGAGAAAACCTGAAATAAAAATTTTGCATGCATCTAAGCAATTGCCTAAAGGATAATACTTCCAATACTCAAGTATCAAACCAAACCATTTATAAGGAGTTTAAAAAAAGAAGCAGAGAAAAATCAAAGCAGTTACGAGAAAGGATAGTATGTGCAGAAAATAAATTGATTTATGTTAAAATAGATTTTAGAAAAAATGCATGCACATCAGTCCTTCTCATACAAAGCCGGGTCCTTGAGAAAATGTAATGAAGAACTTATAGTAATAAGCCATTTAATAGAAGTAATAATCTTTATTTCCGATCACATCTTGTTAAAAGTTTACATAAGGTCCATTTTTCATCAAATCAGTAAGATGATATACTGGGCTTCATACTTCTAACTAATTGCACATTGGCTCCTAGGATGTCTAATAATAAAACTAGGCATTGCAACTTAAGCACATTGTAACACCACTGGCTTACTATAAGACAAACTATCACTAGGAAGAAAAAGGAATATGCTCTAAAGAAATATGGGTTGCTCATCAAAGATAGAGTACAGCCCAAGAAAACTACAATTCTAGCCGAGTTATTACCAGTGTAAACAGATCTGCCAAGCAAGTCAGCAAGTTATCTTCAGCATCAGCACCATTTTTATGACTTGCATAATATTCTAGCAGCTGTTCACGAAATGGGACAAAAATAAAGTGCCTGAAAAAATTAGGAAGAAATGAGATATCAGGATTATCGAAGCTAAGAGGCTATTGTTGCTCAATATTTAAAAAAAACACTCGACTTTTAAACCCTTCCTAAATGACCATACATGGGATAATGATGTAAGTTGGAAAGCAATTAATAAAATAGATTAACAGCGTGTATATGGAGAAAAAGAAAAGCTCAAGGGTACTGAACAGTCCGCTAATGCATATATAGCACTTAACCAATACAGTTGTATACATTCAGAAATGACAGTTCAAGCTACTCAGATGTCGTGCAATCAAAGGCAGCCCAGCAATACCACTCGAAACTTTAAATGTAACAGTTTTCATACCATGCATAAAACTCATCTAACCAAATAAATTTCAAATATTTCACATTGCTCAACTTTATAAAAATCACCCAGCTTAAATGAACAAAGAAAGAAAATAACTATTAAATATAAGGTTGAACAATGAACTGTAAGTTACCTTATTAGTAATGATGAATTAGATGATCATTGATACTGTCCACAATCCATTCTAGACAACTATTTTCTCCTTTCCTAATATCAGTTGATATCTATCATGGTATCAACTATCAACTATCAACCATCTCAGTATGCATATCTAGAATACAAGCCTTCTAATGGCAATCTAAATTGTTAAAACCATGCCACAGCATGCAATTACCAGAAAATTCACTGCCATCGGTTCCCTTCAAAATTTTCCCAAATTTACTTCAGCAACCAAAAAGTACAAACCGTGAATATTTGCAACTAAAAAGAAATTGTTCGAAGCAAAAAATTCAAAATCAATCAAATTCAGAATATTATAATCAACTTAAAGGGGCAAAACATGATAAGTGGAATTAGATTCAAACTTGAATTGTTACTAAGAAGAAGAAAGGTATTAAAGAAAAATAAATGCAAAAAGCTGTTACAATAGCAAGTGTTGCCGAAGTTCTCAAGGCCAAAATATCGTTCGCCTTCAGGGAACTGATCACCCAATGCCTTCTCGAGTTTTGAACCCGCTGCGCCCATTTATAAAACTAAACTTTATCTACAACTCTAACTCAGATGTTCTCCCGATCGATTCAGCTCAGAGATTCTACCTCGCCATTCACGATTCCCTCTATCTCACCCTCTTCTTCCGTTTTGATTTGGATTAGTTTTAGGGTTTGTTTAGTTGAATTGTGTTCTCTTTTATTTGCGGTTTCCTATTTTCCGTTTGGGACAGTGAAAGTGAACCAAAGGAAAGGAAGTAAGGGTTCGTCTTTGTTTCGTTTTCCTTAGAGAAGGCTCTTGGGACGGACAGAACTAACGAAGGAAAATTTCGTATAGAATTGGTAAAATTATTATATCAGTCCCTTAATTGTATTTTAATTTTCATTAGAAATTAATAAATTGATGTATGTATATTACATAACATGAAAGGAGAATATGATTTAGATAGGTGGATTGTGACAATTAATCATATGAAATAAATAGAAGGGAGGGTAGGATATAGGCTTAGAAGGAGCAGAGATGTATATAGGACCTACCATGGAATGGTGATTAAAGATGTATTAGATTGTAAAGAACACTTTAAATTAATGATGTTTTGAGTTTGTTTCACATGTGATTGAATTTTTTTCAATTTCTCTACCTCGTTATATTATCATTTAAGGCATCAGATTATCACTTAAATTTAAATTGTATATTATTTATCTCCTTAAAGGTAGTTTTACTTATATTACGTTTTTAGGAGTTGAGTTCAGTGTTATTACAAGGATGATAATATTCTCATTGTCCTTGATAGCTGCTTGTTGCTTGCTAAACGAGAAAGAGAGAATGATGAGGGACACTAACAATTTATTATAAACAAAAATAGCAGTGATGTTAACGTGTTTAGGGTTGCTTATCGAGGGAGTCGATCGTGAGTTGGGTAGTGATCGACTCTTGCTCGTTAAAAATTTTTGCTGCTCGACTTGTTGCTCGTTAAAATTGTGCTCGACTCGTGCTTGTTAAAAAAAATTACTGCTCAACTCGACTCGATGCTTGTTAAGCTCGACTCGTTGCTCGTTAGACTCATTAAAAAAAATTACCTTATTTTTTTAACTAAAAATAAAATTTACTAATACTATATGAGGATATTAGGATTGAGTTTTTTTGCATTAAAATAATATTAATAGTTAATAACATTTTATTATTTATTAAAAAATAGATTAGTTAACTTATTGTTTTTATTGTTTATTAATAAATTAATAATTATTATTTAGATTTATTTTTTTGAATGAAATAATTTTGAAGTAATTACTAAAATATATTTTTAAAAATTAACGACCTGCTCGCGAACTTATCAAGTCGAGTTAGAATTTACTCGGCTCAGCTCGTTAAGGTCTTGAGTTAAGTTTGAGTTGAGCCAACTCGAGTCGAACATTTATCGAGTTTTGATCGAGTCGAGTTCGAGTTCAAACTGCTCAACTCGTTAAACACCCTTACGCGTTAATAATATCACATAAATATTTAAAAATAATTTAAAAATACCATATTAGTATCATTGTTAAATTTGAACGACATGTGATCAAAATTGAATCAAAACTTAATATTAAGTATGATTTTGGAAAAGGATAATAGTTGAGTGATCAAAACAAAAACTAAATATTAGGTGAATAACTAAATAAGTAGTTTACCCGTAATTTTTATTTAATTTAATTTTATAATAAATTATATATACTAAATAAAATAAAATTGAAGGAAAAAAATTAGAATACCAAATATTTTGGCAAAACTTTCGAGATAATGTTCTGAAATAAATTAATTCACGAGCTAATGTACTCCCAAGATTAATTGCTCAAATAGGATGAAATCCACAGTGTTGACCGTAGGTCGCCATATATTCCGGGCGACTTTGTAGGTCGCCATGCACTCCGGGCGACCTTGTAGGTCGCCATGCACTCCGGGCGACCTTGTAGGTCGCCATGCACTCCGGACGACTTACCCTTGCTCAAACAGAGAGAATGAACGTGTTGCATGGCATATACACGTCCCAACACATAGGTCGCCATACCCTCCGGGCGACCTACCCTCGCTCAGCTTCCCTCGTATTCTCTCACATAGCTCGCTCGATTGCCCTCGGATGCCCTCGCATAACTCGTTCGGATGGCCTCGGTCAGATGGCCTCGGATGCTCTCGGATGGCCTCGGTCGGATGGCCTCGGATGCCCAGCGTGTTGAGACGTGCATGGCACATACAATCTCTTGTAGCTCGCCGAAAAGACATGACGACCTAGTAGGTCGCCCGGAAGGCATGACGACCTATGGCCAACACTGTGAATTTCACCTTATTTAAGCAATTAATCTTGGGATTACTTTATCTCGTGAATTAATTTTTTCCTCAACTATATCTCAAAAGTTTTACCAAATATTTTAGTACTTAAATTCCATCGCTTCCTTGGTCTTAAGTGGCACTATTGCCGATTTAAATTTTGCTGCCAGAAAAGAAAAAAAAAATCAAGACCACAACCAAAAATCAAGCACCCCATGGAAGAAGAAGGGGCAGATCCAAATATCACAGCCAAAACCATAGGCACCGATGCCGGTTTACAGAAAAAACACCAAGTTATGCTCGACCGCCTCTCTAATCGCCACCAAACTCGTTTAGACAACTCACTAGCTCGCCGATCCGACTCAACCAACTCCTCTGAGTCCACCTCTTCTTTTCTCTCTCGCTTCTCCCATTCAAAGCAATCCATCGAGTCCCTACTCGCCGACTCCCGTCTCATTGCTCAATCCGAGCCATCTCGCCTCAAGTCTCATTTTACCGATATCTCCTCCTCCATCTCGGACCTCGAAAAACTCGTCGCCGAGAGCTCTTACTTCCTTCCTTCTTATGAAGTCCGCTCTTCTCTCAAAACCGTCTCCGATTTAAAGCAAAATCTCGATACTCTAAACTCCGAATTGACCCCAAAACGGAAATTCTCTTTCAAAAACAAAGCCACGGCTAAAAAGGAACACCCCAAAGAACCTGAACCCGTGAAACCCGACACCGTTTCGATATCCAATTTCAAAATCCCTGATTCCCCAGGGTTTAGAAATAAATCAAACGAAACCCTAGTGAAGAAATTCAAGGGAACGCAAGTTGGGGAATTTACGCTATCCGATCTGGATTCTTGCGAAGTAAGATTAACCGGCTGCTGCAATGCGGTTTTCATGAACAAATTGAAGAATTGCAAGGTTTATTTGGGTCCGGTAACTGGGTCGATTTTGATAGAGGATGTGGAAGGGTGTATTTTCGTATTGGCTTCGCATCAGATTAGGATTCATTTGGCGAAAAGGTGTGATTTTTATTTGAGAGTGAGGAGTAGGCCGATAATTGAGGACAGCAATGCTGTAAGATTCGCACCGTATTGTTTGGATTGTGAAGGGATCGAGATTGACTTGGAGAAGGCAGGGTTAAGTGAGGAGACGGGGAATTGGGAGAATGTGGATGATTTTAAGTGGCTGCGAGCTGTGCAGTCACCAAATTGGTGTGTTTTGCCCGAGACTGAGAGGGTTCGCAAGGTTCATGTTGCGGACTTTGAAAGCTGAATTGAAGGTAGTTAAAGATTGTTATCTATTTTGAATTATTAAAGCTTGTTATGTTTCTGTTTGAATTTATGTTTATCGCTCTTGTTTTAGAATGGAATTGGAAATGAAAGCGGCAAAGGAACATTTTTTTATCTTTTCTGTTGTTAATTACTAGCTTTTGTTTTATCTTTGATGAACTTAATAGCAAATGTTAGGAGAAAGTTACTCTATTCATGGCAGTCTTCTTGTTTCTTTACATGTGTGAATGCTCGAGTTTTAGTACTTGTATGATCAAACAATTCTGTATGGCATTTTGGAGGCCTGAAGAATCATTTATAGTTTATGTTTTTGCATTGAACCCTGATTAAAAAGCAATTATACGGGTTTATTGAACTTTAGCTGAATGGTTGGTTTGTTTGCCCCACTAGTTTTTCATAAATTTTGAACAATTTTCCTCACATTGTGCTATATAGATAGTGAAATTTGCCAATTTGAAGATATGAAGTAAATAATGGAGATTTGATGAGGCAATCATAAACATTATGATGGTGTTTGGGTGTGGTTGGATTGAGCTGAAAAATGTTGTCACTGCATTGGTTCTTTCTGTAGTTTGCTGGTGGAATTTTAAGCTTTGTTTTTGGAAAGGATTTCCAGTTTATTTAATAGGTTCCATTTTAAGTATCGGGCTTAGAATCTATCTCTTAGGCTTTACTTGCTTGAGTGGAAAAATGGGAGAATGGAATGAGGGAGGGGAAAAGTAGAAATAAAATAAATTGAGTCTGCTTGATAGGAAAGAAAACGAGAGAGATGGCCATTTTTCATCCTCACGTGCAAAAACAAATCACTCCATTTTAGAAGAAAAAGATAAGAGAAAATGGGAGAGAGATGTGAGTTATTTCAAAATAGGTATTTTCCAGAGCATAATTTTCTTTCCTCTCATTGTTCAACTCTACCAAGCAATGAATGGAAAGAAAATTTATTTTCTTTGAATTTTTCCATCCGTCCTATCAAGTACACCAGTGGAAAGAAAAAAAATATTTTTTCATCTTTCCACTTTTCTACCCCTTAAATTTTCCATCCTTCCGATTTTCTTTCCACTCTACCAACCAAAGCCTTAATCTTCGCCTGTGATTTCTATATTAATAAACAATGCATGGTTTGGTGTTAATGGTACTAGTAGTCACTGGTCACTGTAGGTCTAGGAAGTACCAGTAGTCACTCATTACAGGTCTAGGAAAGATCATATCATTGCTGGAGTTTTGGTGTTAATAAGAAATGTGATCTACAGAGCAGGTCTCTTGAGTTGTTCATGATAGACACTCCAAAGACAAAGGTAAGGAAAAAAGTAGTTTATGGTCGATATAGGTGTGTCTATGCTCTACTCATCTGTTGAAAGGGAAAAGAAAAATCTGCACATTTTATCCCCGTCTTCATTTTCTCTGTCTCATATCTATGCTCCTTTGCATTTCTGCCTCTAAAATTTCAGCTCAATTGCAAAGCTCATGTAATTGTGTTCTTTGTTTTTCTATATGATCCTTCACTTTGCCTCCGAGATTCTCAAAGCATTTCCAGGGCTTTGGCGCTTAGGCACAATGTGCTGCACTTTGCATCACAGCATTAGGCATGTGTTCACTTGATGAATGGTGATAACATACTATTGTTTATCAGATATGATATGTTATGCCAAAAATGAAAATGGTATTCCTCACTAAAGTACCCCGATTCATGTGCGAGTGTCGGAAATATTAATATCTATATCGTAGGTATGTTTGATATGATATGTTTGATATTTTTAAAGATGGTAGAACGAATCAAAGACATGTGGTAAAACTGAAGTTGTTGGGTAAGCATTTTAATGGTGCAGGTCGTGTAGATAGGAAAGTATGTTTTGCTTGGAATCTTGAATAGTTTGTTTTTTTTGTGATTAGCTTGACTGCAGGTTTTGGCTGTTTGTAGTTTTGTTGTCAGGTTTCCTGTCTTTGAAGTGCAATGCGTTATTCATCTATAAAAAAAATAATAATATAAAGAGTAAACTATTTGTATGGTAACTTAATTATTGTTTTTTATTTTAACTATCAATTTCAAAATTTTATCAATAAAATCACTTTAACTATTTAAATATGTCAATCAAGTCACCATCAGTTAATGTTTGACGAAAGGGGTGAAGTGAGTATGAAAATATAATATAATTACATATTTGTTTCTTAATTTTAATTTAATTAAATAAATTTAACATCTAATTAAATGATGACATATGTATATGATTGAAGAATATTTTCTTAATTAATTAATTAAATAAATAAATTTATGCTGACAGAGGAAATTAATTTGGGTTAAAATCAATTTGGAAATCCAAAGATGCAAACAAGGGGAAATTTGACATTTCCTAAATATATGTGACAAAATGTCTCATTCTAATTTGGCCTCTCACATTTATTTTATACTCTCAAGTCTCACCTCACTTGCCACCACCCGCTCTAATTATTTTATTCCCAAAATTCACCATCCGTCACCTTTTACGTTTTCCCCTCCCAGACTTTGTGACCACCAGACACACTATTCTATAAACCAAACCCACACTTTGGTTTTTACACAATTCTCTGATTAATAAAAATATATATATTTTTAATATATTAAACATTTAATTTGAACGTTTTAACCCTTTAATTCAGTGAAAAATTATAATTTAGTCTATCCTAAAATTTAATTATTGTATTTAAATTATTTAAAAAATAATATTTTAATTTTAACACTAAAGTTTTATAATTTTATCTTAATTTCTCTCATGCCAACTTACTTTCGCACTAAACTTTTTTTAGAAGTAATAATATGCCAAACATATATTAGTGTCGTGCATTAATCTTCCAATCCGAATAATAAATAATCAGGATTTGGTCCCAAAAATAGACAAAACCAAAGTAAAAGCTTAGAAATAACCAAACTCTGAAACCGGACATTTTTTTTGGTGATCAAAAGAAAAAGCTACAGTGGATTAAGCTTATGCTGTCAAAGTGCAGTCGGCAGCTTCCTGTTGGACTAATTCAGCTACTTCCCGTGGTGGAATGGAGAATACCTTATGAACCTCTCTTCTTCTTGCGGCAATCTTAGCTAGTTAATCTGCCACCTTATTTGCAGTCCGCTTATATGCCTCAAAATAATATTTCAATCTCGGTTAAACAACTCAATAACGCGGCCAAAAAGGGTAAAGATCGTGTCTCTCTTAGAGTTTTCCTTTAGCATTCGGACAACCTCTAAACTATCTACTTCCACTATGATTTGCCTTTCTCCTAGATTCCAAGCATGGGAAAGACCTTCATGGATACCCCATAACTCCGCTTCAACTATGGAACAAACTCCGATCACTTTAGAGAATCCAAACATCCAACCACCATTCGAGGATCGAATGGCACCCCCACATGACGCTAGTCCATTTTCTACGTTACGAGACCCATCCGTATTAACCTTACACCAATTATGAGGAGGCGGATGCCAAATATCAGACATAGTAGATGAACGATGAGAAAGCTGAATCTTTGACAAAGCCGAATCCATTGCACGGGTAGCCTCGAGGGTGAGGCGCCTACTCTTTTCTAGTACAGATTCATGCTCAAAATAATCCGGATCAAACAATCTTTTATTCCGATTCGTCCAGATCAACCAAATAATCGAGCCAAACAATAAGTCCCAATCACCCTCTTCATGTACATAATACCCCGGGGAAGCAATGTTAATTTGCATCCAATCTCTGAAATTTCTTGTTAAAAAATCCGCTAACTTCTCCGTTTTAATTAACGATGACCAAATAGCCATAGCCATATGACATTGACGAAAGAGATGATCCGATGTTTCGCCTGACTGACCTTAGATTCCACAGCTGTTGATTGTGGCCATATGTCATCTTACTTGTTCCGTATTAGTAAGTAGTCGATCATTCGCTAGTAACCATAAGAAAATTTTAATTCGTTGCAGTCCTCGATACTTTGATATCACCTCCCACACTTTATGTGAATCATCATTCAAAGATCCCCGCCTCAACTCGTAAGCTGATTTAACCGAGAATTATCTGTCAACATTCCATTTCCAACCCATAGTATCAGTTCGACAATTTTTCCGTGGGGGCATTGTTGCTGCCAGACGATGGATAATGTTATTCGGCAGTTTGTCAATGATGAGATCCCAACGCCACTGACCACTACTGTCGGCCATAGAAGAGACCGACTGCCTTGGGAGATTATCTCTATCTGCTAGATTAACAACACAATTCACCAAAGGTCCCACGTCACTAAGCCAATCACCCCTCCAAAAATCAACAGTACACCCATTACCAATATTCCAAACAAAGCATTGTCGTACCTTGTTCCAAACTTGAGATATACCCTTCCAAACTTGAGATATACCCTTCCAAACATGTGAACTTCTCGTGCGAATAATGGACTCGGGTATCAATTCCACCCACTTATATTTAGTGCGTAGCACTCTAGCCCACAATTGATCAGAATTAACCACCAATTTGTAAGCTAGTTTCATGAGAAAAGCCTCATTTTGAACGTTCAATTTCTTCATACCCATGCCACCCTTAACTGTTGGTTTGCAAATGTTCTCCCAATGAACGAGATGAACTCCACCTCTAGTCTCAGTATGTCCCTAAATAAAACCTCGAATTAGCCTTTCTATCTCGTCACATGTCCCTTTCGGAAGCTTCGTTGTTTGCATTGAGTAAGAAGGAATTGCCGATAACACTGTTTTTTCCAAGGTGATTCTTCCAGCCAAGGACAGAGTTTTAGCCTTCCACCCTGAGAGCTTATCACGAACTCTCGAAACAATATAACTGTACGAAGATTTCGTAATTCGAGAATGTAAAAGAGGGACTCCAAGATACTTACCCAAATTTTGAACTTCTTGAAAGCCAAAAGATGCACTAATAGAATTTTTCAAGCCCGAATCCACATTCGTTGAGTAATAAACAGTAGTTTTCTGGATATTGATTTTTTGTCTCGAAAAAATTACAGAATAGCTCCAATATTCCCCGTATTACATTACATTACTCAATAGAAGCCTCAGCAAAGAGAACCAAGTCATCTACGAAGAATAGATGGGAGAGAGCAGGCCCGTTACGACATAAACGAATAGGTTTCCACATTCCATTATTCATCGCTCCAGCTATCGCATGTGCTAACCTCTCCATGCACATAACAAATAAGTAAGGTGATAAAGGATCACCTTGACGAAGCCCTCTTGATGGGATGAAAGATACAGACATAGCACCGTTCCAAAACACTTGGGTCGATACTGAAGACACAAAGTGCATGATAAGCATCCTAAGATTATCCGGGATGTGAAGTTCTTTTAGTGTATCATCAATGAAAGGTCATTCAAGCCGATCATACATTGATAGTCATATAACCAATTTTTCCTTTCTTCAATCTCATAAAGTGGACTACGCAATAATAATATTATCAGTAATCGACCTATCAGGAACAAAGCTTGTTTGAGTTTCCGAGATCCAAAAACTCATTAATTGAAACCGGACATTTTTACTTCGTCTGTCGGTAAACTGGAGTTTCATTAGGGGGAAAACAACAAAAAAAAGGTTGGCGCTTTATTTGAAACCAATCAAATCCTTCGGTGTCGTCTTCCTCTTTGGTTCTAAAGTCTTTTTTCTCCTTTTCTTTCTGGAAAAAATAATGGCCAAGTGTTTCAGCTTTACTGCAACAAGGGACTGGTGTTTCCGCTACAGCTTTTCCAACGCCGGTCTCCGATCATCGACGACGGACCTCGGCGACGGCACCGTCATGCACGTTTGGGCCCCCAAAGCTCACATCAAATCCAAGCCCACGTTAGTCCTCATTCACGGCATAGGCGCCAACGCGATGTGGCAACGGAACGACTTCGTTTCACCCCTCATGTCCCGATTCAACGTCTACGTCCCGGACCTCCTCTTCTTCGGCGAATCCTACCCGACCCGAACGTTCCGAGCAGTTCCTGGCCCAGTGTGTCATGCTGGTTGAAGATACTATTTTTTATCCTATTATCATTATTAATATTATTATTATTATTATTTTTATTATTATTATTATTTTATTATTATTTTTACTATTATTATTAAATATATTAAATCCATATAAATTACAACCAATTACAATTAAACCGGCCCAGTTACAAACCAACTAAAATCGGTCCAAATCCAACCAAATAAATTTGGGTTTCCAGTTAGGGTTTCCTAACCCTAATTTGATCAGCCGCCTCAGCTCACAGCCGTTGGATCTGATAATCCAACGGTCCAGATGATGCCAGAGGAAACCCTAGGGTTTGATACCCTAGGGCCACGCGGCGCCGCTCTTCCACGCGGCTGCCGACAGCCCTCGCCGCCTCCGCCGCTGCCACATCCCAACCGAAGACTCCAGAAGATCATACCAGCCGTCCATGCAAGGCTACGGGGTGAGTCACCACTGGTAGTCCGGTGACTCACCGAAGCCCCCTCTTCGGACCGGTCCGAGACGAACACCGGTGGTGGCTATAAAAGCCACCACCCACCTGCGAAAAAAAAGAAGAAGAAACAGATATACACGAGACAGAGAGACAGAAAAAAAAAAGACGAGAAAGAGACATAAAAAAAAACAGAGAAAATCCAAACTATTACCAACGATCTCAGCAGCAAAACCAGAAAAAAAAAAGAAAAAGGAAGAGAAGACTTACCAAGGAAGCCTCGACCACGGATCTCGTCAGAACCAACAAAAACCGAAGGTATATTTGTAGATTTGCTCCGATTGGGAGCTTCTTAAGGAAAAAGAATACCGGAAACGTCCTTAAGACGTCCCGATCTATTTAATGGTGTCAAAATACAATTTTTCGGCCACCGGATACGGTGGCCGGCGGTGATAATCACGGCGGCACACGGTGGCCGACCGGTGACCGGCTTCCCTCCGGTGAGGGAAGCTAGAGAGAGGCGAGAGAGTTTTTAAACTCTCTCGGTTTAGAGAGAGAGAAGGAAATGAGGAATGAAATGGTTGGCCCTTCGGGCCAGCCGATTTGGACTCTTATAGTCCTTCCCGAACGACGTCGTTTCGGGAAGGACTATGCGCGTAATTATGAAATAGTTAAACCCCGTCCGCAGTCCTTCGTATTTGTAAATTTTACATTTTAGTCACTAAATTGAATTTATAATTTTTAATTTAGTCTTCGAATTTTAATTTTATTTATTTTAGTCCTTCATATTAAAATAATATATTTAGGATAAATTACAGATTTAATCCATTAATTTTAATAAATAATATTTTAATCCTTAGTTTATATTTTTAATTTATTGATTCTATATCCAAATTTTAGATAATTTTATTTTAGTCACCAAATAAAGAAATAACTATTTAATCCCTATAATTTAGATTAATTATGAATTAGATTTTTAATTTTATTTTTTTAGTTATTTTATATGTTTTCATTTATTTTATTGTTTTTAAATATATTGTTTTAGTAATATTTGTATTTTATTATATTATTAAATATTAAATATTTTATAAATATATATAAATAGTATTTTTTAAATATTTATTTTTAATATCAAGAAAAAAGGACAGTCTTAATACAACTGGATGTCCTATTCTGATATTTTAAAATTAAAAAGTAAACAATATTATTGAAATTAATATTTATCAATATCAAAGAAAAGAGCTGTCTTAAGGCACCTAGAAATTCTTTTCAGATATTTTTAAATAAATAAATATTTTTATATAATTTTGAAATAATAGGATTATAAATTAAATATTTTTGAATTTTTAAATTTTAATAATAGAGACAATTTATAATTAAAAAGTACCAATTTTGGGCGTTGTAGGGGTGCTAATCCTTCCCTAAACGTAACCGACCACGAATCCCTTTTTATTATTAAAAAGAACGAATTTTTGGTTATAAACGCAGATCAGTTCATTTTTTAATTGACGTTTTCTTAAAACTCTTTTAAAAAATATTTTTTAGGTATTCGACCTACCTGACCCAAAAGGCCGATGGCGACTCCCAAATTATTTTCAAAATTATTTATTAACATCAATTTCCCCGCCAAATTTTAATATTTCGTACCCGGACGAAAACCGGTTACGACAGCTTGGCGACTCCGCTGGGGACTTGGTCAAACTTTTAAAAAAAAAATCAATTATAAATTGTCTCTATTAATTAAAAAATTAAAATTTATATATTTAATTTTTAATTTTTTCTTTTCAAAATTTTTATATTTACTTATTATTTTTATAATATTTATATGTTTTATTTGCAATTATTTTATATCATTATTTATTTGTTTCTGTCAAAGGTTTGAACATTTCTCCTCACACACAACACTTGCATTGCATTACATAAAGCTCTATAATTGAGTTGTCCCTTTTAAGTGGGAGTGAAAGCGACGTCTTCGTGAGAATTTATTCTCCGTGTCAGACCTAGCAAGTAACTTCCGGGGTTCATATGCTCTCTGTCTTCGTGAGAATTTATTCTCCGTGTCAGGCATAGAGAAATGTATCCCCTCGAATTGAACTCGATCCACTTTAGTCTGTGATGGACTAGGATTGAGGGTTAGCAACCCAAGGGGGCACTAACAAAGACAATTCGGGTACCTTTATTCCTAGATCTGAAACCTTGCATATAAAAAACCTTAGAAACTCTTCCGATCAGAAGTCATGCCGAAATTTTGTCCAAAATAGGTGTACACACAGGAGAAATGAATTATGTCTTTCCTGTTAATTTATTTATTGTTTAAATTACATGTTTATTTAAATTATTTAAATTAGAAAAGCATGTTTAAAAAAAATAAATGTTATTATTGAATTTTTTATGTAAACTAATTTATTTTCTTTTTTGTGTGTTCTTATTTTTCTGTTTGCATTGCATCATACAGGATAAAAGACATTGATCCTTGTGTTAATTGTCTCATTGGAAAGCCTTCATCTATGGATAAAAAGTGTTCAAGTCAAGTAATTCTAAACTCAGAAGTAAGACAGTGGGCTGAGGATTTACAAAGACAAGAAGGAGACAGTTTGCAGGATGATTATGTATCTGACTTGGTCAGTTATGCTTCAGTTTCACTAAAAAGAAATGATATGCAAGATTTGCGAAGCATTTGGGAAAGTTGGGATTCAAACAAAAAATTGCAGTTTTATCAGACTTACGGAGACATCCCATATTTGCTCTATGTTGAAGTTGATGATGAATTACTCAGAGCCCTAGTTCAATTCTGGAATCCAGGGTACAATTGCTTCACTTTCAATAAGGAGACTTGGTCCCTACTATTGAAGAATATACAACTTTGTTACATCTTGAAGGTGCTTTGGAGAATCGAATATATTCAAAGTCAATTAAAACTCAACCCTTTCGAGTTAAATTGGCAAAGATTGCCGGGGTACGAGAAGAATGGGTAGCATCCCGTACAAACAAAAAGGCGAAAGCGAAGGCATAGCTTGGACCAACATCAGGAACTTATTCAGAGCCATCCAGATATTAAAGTACGATTCGATTATTTGCTCTGGGTATATATGGTATGGTCATCTTCCCAAAAGTATTGGGATATGTTGAAGCTGCAGTGGTAGACTTGTTTGAACAGCTACCGAATAAGATTAATCCTGTTTCTGCCATCCTAGCAGAGACCTTCAGATCGTTAAATGCTTGCAGAAGGTTAGGAGGTGGACGATTCTCAGGGTGTACCCAGTTGTTATATGTTTGGATCCGTCATTTCTGGAGGACGGAAAAGGTTTCATACCGACGCTTCAATACGGATTATTCACCATTAAAGGAATTTCTGGAGCAGGAATGGCCTAAAGAAATTAAGAAAGATATGTGGATTAATGCCTTTCGAAATCTGCAAAGCAATGACGTTGTTTGGCGAGCCCCGTGGCAAATACAAAGAGAATTCTTTTACAGGTGGTGATTACAATTGGATAATGCTGCTCGGATTATGGGGAGGAATTGGATATGCACCACTTCTGGTTATAAGACAGTATGAAGGTCGTCAATTTGTACCTGTCACTGCTGGACTACAGTCATCTGAGTTCGCATTCCACAGCAAAAATTATAAAAGAAATATCATGGAAGCCGTTACAGCTTGGAAAACAACTTTTTGTATCCGAGCTAAAGCAGCAAAAGAAATGCTAACTCCTGATTACGAAGATTGGAGATCTGTCAGAAAAAACGAAAATATTCCTCTACCAGATCAAAATGAGGATATTTCTATGGAAGATCGCATTAAGGTGGTTCCATCAGAGATTGAAATCTTGAGAGCTGAGTTTGAAGCAGAAAGAGAAGGCTGGTCGAAAGAATTAGAGCAAATGAGACAAGATAAAGCTATGTTGGGGGTGACATTGACTTTCATTCATCACAATGTGCAATGTTGAGAAGAGATAAAGAAAAAGGTGAAGATGAGTACAGAGCCTTACAGAAAAATTACCAGGAGTTATATAAATCCCGAAAAGCATCAGGACCCAGCCAATCGACGGTACAGATGACCAGAGAATTGAACATTGAGAAAAGACGAGTTGAAGATCTGAAAGAAAGAATAGCCGTATACTCAAAAGCCTGGAAAAAGGAAAGCAAAAAATGGAAGATTTCGAGGTTCGACAGAAGAGAGCGAATTATAAAACACAAGGCTGAACACCGTGAGATCATGAATGAAATGCAAAGAGAAAGGGATCGAGCCAAAGATTTAGAAGAGATGAAGAATGACATATTTGTTAAATTTGAAGGCGAGAAAAATAGCATGTTCAAGGATTTGAATCTGAAATGAACCAGTTGATTGCTGAGCTTGAAGTTAGAGGCCAAAAGATGGAAGAATCCAATGTTGAAAAAGAAAATGGGAGCTAGAAAGAAAAATTTCAACACCAGACTTGAGGTAGAGCAGGAAGTGGCTAGCAATTGGATGCAAAGATGCAGAAACAAAGATGTTCAAATCCAGAAGCTTAATCAAAGAACACAAGAAGCACGAACAAAACTTGAAGAAGATCTGGATCAGTCTAGAAACAAAAACTCAGAGTTTAATGCTTACATTTTGCAACTTGAAGAATCATTGTTTCAAGAAAGGTTCGTCTAGGACCTAATGATCTCAAGGAAAGTAATGAGGAAAATGCTGCATTGCGAAGACGCATTAGAGATCTTGAAAAAATTCTGCACAATTGTCAAGTCAGAATCACTGAATTGGAGCAAACTCTTGAAGGAACGAATGAGCAATGGCAAAAGTCAACTGAGTTCTATGTTGAAAGAAGTGAAGAAAGAAGTAATATGGTGTTCGAGGCCATGGTACAAATAAGCGAGGTTGCCAGATATGTTGGGGAATTAGCTGTTGAAGCCAAATAATTGAGCATCAAGTTGATCCAGTTTCTAAGTATGGAAAGAAGGTTGCATGGTTAATGAAAGAAGTTATAGAGCTTAATAGGAAAGCTATGCCTTATCTGTAGTTATGAACTATTATAAAGAAACTTTTGTATGCCGATGAAAGTTGTTCTATGACAGTTAACTTTTTGGGATCAATGTTTTTACATACATGCATTTTGCATACATTCATCATTCATTTCATAATTTTCGCTATGAATTATTTTATTTGTTAAGTTAAAAGTTCATTAATTAAATTTGAAAAATAATATTAAAAGATTTTTCATCGCAGTTACTCTGGCCAAAAGAGAAATACTACATCACTACGGTACTAGACAAGCTACTAAGAGAATTATGGACGATAAAATACAGCGTATTGAGGAACATCATAAAGAACAAGAGAAATGAGAATGAAGTTGGAAAAAATTGAAGCCAGTATTGCAAATTCACAAGACAGTATGATGAAGAAGATAGAGGACATGTTTAAAAGGCAGGCTATCAGTGGAAAAATGCAAGAAAATCTTGTATCTTTTGATCAAGATCCTATGTATCCTTTAGGTTTTCCACCAGAACCAATTTATCATTCTGGTGCACCTATACAATTAATGCTCGTACATCTGCATTACAAGAAGCAAACCACATGAAGATCAACAAGTGGATCCTGCATCTTCAAGCAAAATTCCGCTTATATCAGATGTGAAATAGGGGATCTTAATACTGATCATTTGATCCCAGATTTGAATGAGCTGAATGAGAAAAAAAAGCAATGAAGAACTGACCAGACAGATCAAGAAGCTTAGAAGAACGAATGAAATCTGTGGAAATAACTGAATCATTCTATGGATTTGATGCTAGTGAGTTGAGTTTGGTTCCAGACCTAATCCTCCCTATCAAGTTCAAAGCTCCCGAATTTGATAAATATAACGGTACTACATGCCCTTCATCCCACATTACTATGTTTTGTCGAAGAATGGCAGGATATGTGAAGGACGAAAAATTGTTAATTCATTGCTTCCAGGATAGTTTGACAGGACCGGCTTTAAATGGTATACTCAATTGACCAAAGCCAACATTAGATCCTGGAAAGATTTGGCTAAAGCATTTTTAGAGCAGTACCGCCATGTGACAGACATGGTCCCTGATAGATGGACTCTCCAGAATTTGGAGAAAAAGAATGAAACATTCAGACAGTATGCCCAGAGATGGCGTGACACTGCGGCCCAAGTTCAACCACCTTTGTCAGAAAAAGAGGCCACAGTGATGTTTGTTCATACATTGAAGGCTCCTTATTTAACCATTTAATGGGAAATGCAACAAGAAATTTTGCAGATTTGGTCATTTCTGGAGAATTAATTGAAATGTCTTGAAAAGTGGCAAGATTGAATCAAATGATGGGTCTAGTTCCAAAGACCTACGTACCGGAAAAAGGAGAATGAATCAACAATGCAAATTCTTACAGCAAGGATTCATCGAAAAGTGTTACAATAACCAGCCAAGGGTTAAGAAGAGGAAACAAACACGAATCGAGCAGAATCCAGAGGATCTCGAAAAGAAAAGAAAGGTTGTCTTTTACACCTTTACCAGTACCATATGCAGAGATCTATGATTCGCTGTTAAAAGCAGATGTTATAAGGCCCTATCCTTTGGTTCCCATGCAACCACCATTCCCTCCTTGGTATGATACAAAGGCACACTGTGTTTACCATGAAGGAATTACAGGACATTCTATTGAAAACTGTCTAGCATTCAAAAGGGTGGTTCAAATTTGATCAACACTGGGAAGTTGGAATTCAATACACCATCCGCATCAAGTCATCCATTGCCAAATCATGGAGATAAAACGTGAATGCAATTCAGGAAGAGAACAGAAAGAAAGCAAAGACTGACATTTCTGAAATTAAATCTCCGTTTGTTTGGATATTCCAACAGCTTTCTTTAGCCGGTATAATTCCACAACAATTCAGGCTAAAGCAGAATGAAGGCAAGAATTATTGTGAATATCATCAGGAGCAAGGTCATAAAATTCAATTATGTTCTGAGTTTAGGATTGGTGCAAAAATTGATGAACAACAGGAAATAGAATTCTTTGAAGAAGAGCCAGGAAGAAAGAAAATGAGGTTTGCTCATCAGAGGATTCTAAGCCGAGTCAAAGAATAAATGATCCTGTGATCATTAATGTGAAATCATCTACGTGATTCCTGCACCAATAAAGCCAAAAGTAGTTATTACCACTCCTCTACCATTTCCATACAAAGATACCCACAGGGTACCTTGGAATTATACTACCAATGTTTCAATGGTAGGAGGACCTGTTTCTTTAGAAAAAACAGAAGAAAAATACAGAAGTCTGAGTACTACATCGACGTCTGAAGCAGTGAGCGAGGTCGGTTTCTTTACAAGAAGTGGGAGATGTTACTCTCCCGAAACATCCAATACTTCAGAACAAGTGAAAGCAAAAGGAAAAGCCATGGCAATACCTCAGAAGGTATTTGAAGATGAATCCCTTCCAGCATTCAATGAGCCTGTGACAGAAAAACAAGCTCAAGAATTTTTGAAATTCTTAAAACATAGTGAGTATAGTGTGGTTGAACAACTACAAACAACAAGCGAGAATTTCTATTCTTGATCTCTTGATGAATTCAGAAGCATAGAAATGCTTTGATGAAATTCTCAATCAAACATTTATCCCCGAAGATATATCCCTCAATAAACTTGACAGAATTGTGGGACATATAGCCGCTGACAATTACATAACGTTCACAGATGATGAAATACCGGAAGGCGGAATGGGATCAGTAAGAGCTTTGAACATCACGACACACTGTCATGGTCATGTATTGCCAGGAGTATTGATTGACAATGGATCTGCTCTCAACTTGATGCCTCTAGTTACACTTCAAAGAATGCCTCTGGATCAATCACACATGAAGAGTTATCAGAATGTGGTACGAGCATTTGATGGTACTCAAAAAGAAGTGCTTGGGAAAATGGAAATACCGTTGTTAATTGGCCCAGTCGTGTACAATATGATTTTGTGGTAATGGACATCCACCCCACATATAATTGTCTCTTAGGGAGGCCATGGATTCACTCAGCAGGAGCCGTTCCTTCTTCATTACATCAGAAATTGAAATTTGTTGTTGATGGACAACTAATATGCGTCAATGCTGAAGAAGAAATCATTGCGTCTGTAACAAGCGATGTTCCATATATCGACACCAATGATGAGGCTCTTGAATGCTCTTTTCGAGCTCTTGAATTTGTAAATACAACCTTTGTTGCAGAAGGAAGGAAAATTCCATATCCCAGATTGTCTGATTGCACCAAGATGACAGTACAACAAACTTTAGGCATCGGAGCTAAAGCTGGGAGAGGTATAGGAAAGAATCTTCAAGGAATTTCAGTTCCTATCAGTATAAAGATGAAAAAGACCGTTTTGGGCTAGGGTTTAAGCCCAATCTTCAGCAAAGGAACAAAGAGATGAAAAGAAGATGTGAAGACAGAAAGGCAAATTGAAAGGGGGAGAAATCCTTTGGAAACACATGTCTTTCCCACAGTTGAAGACAACATTCAGATCAGGGGGAACAATTAATGTGGAACAGCAGCTTGTTGAAGCCTTTAAAGAAGAAAAGTTGACGAAAGATCAAGACATAGTTGAAGAAGCTATGAATGGATTATTTATCAACATGATCAGAATGACAAAGACTGGCAAGTACTTGGATAGAATTCGACCATGTCTTCCTGGAGAAACACTCACCAATTGGATCGCTGAAGATCTTCCTATAGTTTTTAATATTAATACAGAGTAATATTCAGAACTAATCTTTCATGTTTAGCTCAAAAATATGAAAACTTTTTGTTATCTTGTAAAGGAATTATGTTAAATATAAGGAATTTTCTTTAAAATTTTCATATGGCAATCATTCTTTACATTTTCTTACATTTTTACATTTATTTCATAAATTTACTATATTCTTTCGGAAATGTTCCGACTTAAATTTGCAGGTGTCACCGTGTTAATAGCATGTTTATTCCTAGATTTAATCCAGTGATAAATTTAGAGCACCTATATGTCTGGAAGAAATCAATGGTTGTGAAGATGAACTGGAATGTGATATCCTACTGAACTATTAAGATTGGTAGAAAAAAGACAAACAAATTCTACCCACAAGGAAAGGGTTGAGACTGTGAATTTGGGAACAGATAAAGACAGAAAAGAGGTGAAAATTGGTACTACTCTGACAATCCCGATAAACAAGAATTGATAAATCTCCTTCAAGAGTTCAAAGATATATTTGCCTGGTCCTATCAAGATATGCCTGGTTTGAGTACAGATATAGTGATACATAAGCTTCCAATCAATCCAGAATATAAACCAGTCCAACAAAAGCTCAGAAGAATGAGGCCAGAAATGTTGTTGCAAATCAAAGAAGAAGTGATGAAACAAATCAATGCAGGTTTCCTACAGGCATCTAAATACCCAGAATGGGTAGCTAACATTGTTCCCGTACCAAAGAAAATGGAAAAGTTCGAATGTGTGTGGATTACAGAGATCTCAACAAAGCTAGTCCGAAAGATAGTTTCCATTACCCCACATAGATACATTGGTGGACAATACTGCAGGGCATGCATGGTTTTCATTTATGGATGGCTTTTCAGGATATAATCAGATAAAAATGAATCCTGAAGACATGGAGAAAACAACATTTATAACTATGTGGGGCACATTCTGTTATAAAGTGATGCCATTTGGATTGAAAAATGCAGGGGCACATATCAAAGAGCCATGGTAACTTTGTTTCATGACATGATGCACAAAGAGATTGAAGTATATGTAGATGACATGATTGCCAAATCCAGAACGGAAGAAGAACATATTCAAAATCTGAGGAAGCTTTTCCAGAGATTGAGGAAGTATCAATTAAAGCTTAACCCCGCTAAATGCACTTTTGGGGTAACTTCTGGAAACTTTTGGGATTTGTGGTCAGCGAAAAAGGAATCGAGATTGATCCAGATAAAGTAAAAGCAATTCAAGATCTTCCACCACCCAACACAAAAAAAGGAAGTTCGAGGCTTTTTGGGGAGATTAAATTATATATCTCGGTTCATTTCTCAATTGACTGACAAATGTGATCCAGTGTTCAAATTACTTCGAAAGAACAATCCTGAAGTCTGGAATGAAGAATGTCAAGAAACTTTGGATATTATTAAGAAATACTTATCCAATGCCCCAATTTTAGTATCACCAATGCCTGATAGACCATTAATTCTCTACTTGACGGTTTTCGAAAATTCGATGGGATGTGTACTAGGACAGCATGATGAATCAGGAAGGAAAGAAAAAGCTATTTATTATATGAGCAAGAAATTTACTGATTGTGAAATTCGATATCCACCAATACAAAAATTATGTTGTGCCTTGGTGTGGGCTACTCGAAGACTCAGACAATATATGTTATACCATACTACTTGGTTGATATCCAAACTTGATCCTTTAAAGTTCTTAATGGAATCATCAGCTTTGACAGGCAGAATGGCTAGATGGCAGATGTTATTATCTGAGTTTGACATTATCTATGTCAACCAAAAAGCGATAAAAGGAAGTGTCATAGCTGATTTTCTGGCCAGTCGTGTATCAAATGATTATCAGCCTTTGAACTTCAATTTTCCTGATGAAGATTTGTTGTGCATATCCATGAATGAAGAAGTCAGAACAAATGATGAATTTGCAACTTGGAAGCTTTACTTTGACGGAGCATCTAATGCTTTGGGACGAGGAATCGGGGCAGTGTTAATTTCTCCTGAAAATGTTTATTACCCCTTTACAAGCAGACTAGAGTTCTTTTGCACCAATAACATGGCAGAATATGAAGCTGTGTCATGTGGTTGAAAGCAGCTATAGAAAGAAAAATCAAATTTCTCAAGATATATGGAGATTCATCGTTAGTGGTGTATCAATTGCGAGGAGAGTGGGAAACAAAAGATCCCAAATTGTTAGAATATCGAAATTTTACCACTCGAATTATTGAAAGAATTTGAGAGAGTTACCTTCAATTATCTCCCTCGAGAAGAAAATCAAATGGCAGATGCTTTGGCTACATTAGCTGCTATGTTTCAGGCAAATAAGAAGTTGATATGATGCCAATCAAAATGCAAGTATATGAAATTCCTGCACATTGTTATAGTGTGGAAGAAGAGGTAGATGGTAAACCATGGTATCATGATATCCTGCAATATATCAAAATCAAAGTTATCCACCAAATGCATCAGAAATGATAAAAGAACCTTGAGAAGAATGGCTGCTGGATATTTTCTTGATGGAGAGATTATGTATAGAAGAAGCAGTGATCAAATGCTGTTGAGATGTTTAAATACCAGTGAAGCTCGAAACGTCATTGAAGAAGTACACAGTGGAATATGTGGAACACATGCAAATGGTCTTTCTATGGCCAGAAAAATAATGAGATATGGATACTATTGGGCTACCATGTACACAGATTGCATTGATTATGCAAGGAAATGTCATAAATGCCAGATATATGCAGACAAGATTCATGTACCCCATCTCCTTTACATGTAATGACAGCGCCCTGGCCATTTTCTATGTGGGGAATAGATGTCATTGGGGAATCACACCAAAAGCATCGAATGGACATTGTTTCATCCTTGTGGCAATTGATTATTTTACCAAATGGGTGAAGCTGCTTCATATACCAATATTAAGAGGTCCACAGTCTGCAAGTTCATAAAGAAAGAAATATTTGCCGTATGGTTTACCAGAAAGGACATTACAGATAATGCTCTGAACCTGAACAACAAAATGATGACCGAACTTTGTGTACAGTTCAAGATCAAACATGCAAATTCAGTGGCATATCGTCCAAAGATGAATGGGGCAGTTGAAGCAGCAAATAAGAACATCAAGAGAATCATTACAAAGACTACTGAAACTTACAAAGATTGGCACGAGAAGTTACCTTTTGCTCTATATGCATACCGAACTACTGTTCGAACATCTACTGGGGCAACGCCTTTTTCTTTAGTCTACGGGATGGAAGCAGTCTTACCAATTGAAGTTGAGATTCCATCGCTCCGAATATTGAGAGAAACAAAATTGGATGAATCTGAATGGATCCAAGCTAGATTTGATCAATTGAACCTTATTGAAGAAAAGATTGAAAGCTATTTGCCATGGACAGATGTATCAAAAACGGATGATGAAGTCTCATGACAAAAAAATACATCCAAGAGAATTCCAAGAGGGTGATCTAGTATTAAAAAAGATCTTGCCTATACATAAAGATTTCCGTGGGAAATGGATCCTAATTGGGAAGGACCATACGTTGTGAAAAAGGCCTTTTCCGGGAGCGTTGATCTTGGCAGAAATGGATGGAAAAATTCTGAGAAATCCAATAAACTCGGATTCTGTCAAGAATATTATGCTTGAAGAAAAAAAAAAAAAAAAAAAAGGGGGTCAAGGTGAAAACCCGCAAAGGGCATCTTGTAACCAAAGGAAGGATTTGAGTTGAAAACCTGAAAAGGCGGCTCAAATGCAGGTTGATATTAGGCATCTGGCAATTGAACTCTCTTAAGATTTTGACAGTTTGGGAGAAACTTCACGTCTACAAGCATTTTGACACGTTTGAGATCTTCCAGACAAAAGCTTACATCATTACTCTAAATTGTGTCAACTTGATTAATTTAGAAATACTTATGCTTATAATTTGTTGAGACATTTGAATTTTTATTATTCTTATGCTTGCCATAACTTTGAATACAATTCTATCTATTTCAAGTTCAATTTATTTGAGATTCAATTTATTTTTGAAAATTCAATTTATTCTTTTCTATTGAATTAACATAATTTTGAAATAATTTAAAGATTTCTGAATATCACTTTATGTTAATATTTTTAAATACATGGAATACAAAGTAGTCAAATCATCACTAGCCTAGAGCCATGAACATCAAGATTGTTACAAGTGGTGCTACCGACAACGAGGTCGAATTCACCAAATCTACTCATCAATTGCTCCAACCGATCATCATTCAGTTCTTGCACATCTGTTTTCAAAGATATACTAAAACAGTAGAAGATGATCTTTGCAGTACTGATTCCAGCAAAAAACAAGACATTGATATCACTAGGAAACATGTTTATACAGATCCTTGTATATGGTTTTTAAGGAAACCTAGAAGCATTTCCACCTCATCAGGTTCAAGTGGAGTAACTTTATTCCTTCCAACCCATACTAGATTCCATTTTCAGCACTCATCAAGAACATACTTCTGGACACTCGAAGGTGGCTCATTGTCATAAGCTTCAAGAACCTTACAGATCCTTTCTGTTAATTTGGCACTTCCTGTACATGTTTATAAACAGTTCAACTTTGTTCTAGGATTCCAAGAAAGCCATCATTTCTTTGTCAATGGAAAAGCATCAGCACATGGATGAAGCATAATAAGAGAAACTTTGTTTTTAATTGGCAGAATTATATAGCCCTTTTCAGTGTAATAGCATGAAAATGCTTCAAATCTACAATTCTGGCTACATCGAATAATTACTGTGATATCCCAGTCAAAACATTAAATAGAACAAATGAATATGTTCATAGCATCTTCTGGAAGGTTATGAGTTATTGATCTGGGTTGGACATAATCAATCATTGAAGTGGGAAGATGAATGTGCTCAATAGCATCTTCTGGAAGTGTTCTTTGAGTTATCTGATCTGATTTGGACATAATCAATCATTGAATTTGGAAGAAGAATGTGTCATAGCATCTTCTGGAAGTGTTCTTTGAGTTATCTGATCTGATTTGGCAGAACCAATCATTGAATTTGGAAGATGAATTTGCCAATAACATCTTCTGGAAGTGTTCTTTGAGTTATCTGATCTGGTTGGACATAATCAATCATTGAAGTGGAAAAATGAATATGTTCATAGCATCTTCTGGAAGTGTTCTTTGAGTTATCTAATCTGGTTTGGTAGAAATTACAGAACCAATCATTGGAATTAAAAGATGAACTACATGATCGTCTTCATTAAGAAGTTTCTTTTCAAGATTCTTTTGCTAATTCATTTCTCAAAAATCATAGCTCAAGTTTCACCTTTTCTTATAATTGGGATCATTACATAATGACTTCCCATTTTTTACCAGAAGAAGTGCATCAGCAGCCTTAGTCATTTGAGAAGCACATATAAAATTTGTCAAATATAACAGTTTATTCTCTTCATCAGAATCAGAATTCAAGATTTCTTGGTATTAGAAGAACTATCGATATCTGTGAAATCATCTTGAAAGGTCACTTCATAATCAGATGAATTGTTATCAGAATCAACATGTTGCCTGAATGCAAGCTTTTCAAGAGCCTATACTATTGAGTTTTATTCTCAAGAGGTTTTGTGACATTATATCTATATTTGTATTTGTCAAAAATGATAGATTCTCTGATTTGAAGAAGAAAGATCTATTGTGTTTCTACAACTGAAGAAATACTCAGTTCACCAATCTGAAATCAAATAACTTAACATTCATGCATCATATTTTAGGTGTTTACAAAAATAGGTGCATTTTCATTCATTTTTATTCTTGTTGAATTTTTAACAGGAATTTCAAAGATTTTAGCAAAGATTCAAATCTATCATTTGAAAGATTAACATTGCAAGGTAGAGTTCATAATGAGAAGAACTCATCTGAAGAAGGAAGAAGAAGTCATAATGAGAAGAACTTGTTCAACTTTTTGTTAAATTCATCATTTGATGGATCAACATTACCAGAGAAAGTTCATAATGAGAAGAACTCATCTGAAGAAGGAAGAAGAAGTTCATAATGAGAAGAACTTGTTCAACTTTTTGTTTAAATCATCATTTGATGGATCAACATTACCAGAGAAAGTTCATAATGAGAAGAACTCATCTGAAGAAGGAAGAAGAAGTTCATAATGAGAAGAACTTGTTCAACTTTTTGTTTAAATTCATCATTTGATGGATCAACATTACCAGAGAAGGTTCATAATGAGAAGAACTCATCTGAAGAAGGAAGAAGAGGTTCATAATGAGAAGAACTTGTTCAACTTTTTGTTTAAATTCATCATTTGATGGATCAACATTACCAGAGAAGGTTCATAATGAGAAGAACTCATCTGAAGAAGGAAGAAGAGGTTCATAATGAGAAGAACTTGTTCAACTTTTTGTTTAAATTCATCATTTGATGGATCAACATTACCAGAGAAGGTTCATAATGAGAAGAACTCATCTGAAGAAGGAAGAAGAAGTTCATAATGAGAAGAACTTGTTCAACTTTTTGTTTAAATTCATCATTGATGGATCAACATTACCAGAGAAGGTTCATAATGAGAAGAACTCATCTGAAGAAGGAAGAAGAGGTTCATAATGAGAAGAACTTGTTCAACTTTTTGTTTAAATTCATCATTTGATGGATCAACATTACCAGAGAAGGTTCATAATGAGAAGAACTCATCTGAAGAAGGAAGAAGAGGTTCATAATGAGAAGAACTTGTTCAACTTTTGTTTAAATTCATCATTTGATGGATCAACATTACCAGAGAAGGTTCATAATGAGAAGAACTCATCTGAAGAAGGAAGAAGAGGTTCATAATGAGAAGAACTTGTTCAACTTTTTGTTTAAATTCATCATTTGATGGATCAACATTGCCAGAGAAAGTTCATGAATGAGAAGAACTCATCTGAAGAAGGAAGAAGAAGTTCATAATGAGAAGAATTTGTTCAACCTTTTACCTGAATCCATCATTTGATGGATCAGCTTTCCAGAGAAGTTCATAATGAGAAGAACTCATCTGAAGAAGGAAGAAGAAGTTCATAATGAGAAGAATTTGTTCAACCTTTTGCTTGAATTCATCATTTGATGGATCAACATTGCCAAGTAGAGTTCATAATGAGAAGAACTCGTCATCTGAAGAAGAAAGAAGAAGTTCATAATAAGAACTTGTTCAACTTTTTGCATAATTCTATCGCAGAAGGAGATAGATTAGCATCAGCCTTTTAGAAAAAGTTCATAATGAGAAGAACTCATCAAGAGCTTATTCAACCTTTTGAATGACTCTATCACAGAAGGAGGTCATCATCATCCCCAGCAGAAAGTTCATAATAAGAAGAACTTATCTGGAGAGAGAGAAGAATTTATTCAATATCTCCATCATGATCAAAGTAAAGTCAAAATGGATAAAAAATTTTATTATCTTTTCATCTTTGCCCTATTCTTGTTAACACAAGAATGAGCAAAGAGGGGCAGCTGAAGATATTAATTTTTTATCCATATTATTATTATTATTATTATTATTATATTATTATTATTATTATTATTATTATTATTATTATTAAATATATATTAAACATATATATATAAATAATAATTACAGACCAATTACAACTGGACTGGCCCAGTTACAAACAAACCAGAACCGGTCCAAATCCAACCAGAAACCCTAAATATTTGGGTTTCCAGTTAGGGTTTCCTAACCCTAATTTGATCAGCCGCCTCAGCTCACAGCCGTTGGATCTGATAAGATCCAACGGTCCAGATGATGCCAGAAGGAAACCCTAGGGTTTGATACCCTAGGACCACGCGGCGCCGCTCCAGCTTCCACGCGGCTGCCGACAGCCCTCGCCGCCTCCGCCGCTGCCACATCCCAACCGAAGACTCCAGAAGATCATATACCAGCCGTCCATGCAAGGCTACGGGGTGAGTCACCACTGGTAGTCCGGTGACTCACCGAAGCCCCCTCTTCGGACCGGTCCGAGACGAACACCGGTGGTGGCTATAAAAGCCACCACCCACCTGCGAAAAGAAAAAAAAAGAAGACAGAGATATACAACGAGACAGAGAGACAGAAAAAAAGAAAAAAAGACGAGAACGAGACATAGAAAAAAAACAGAGAAAATCCAAACTATTACCAACGATCTCAGCAGCAAGAAAACCAGAAAAAAAAAAAGGAAGAGGAGACTTACCGAGGAAGCCTCGACCACCGGATCTCGTCAGAACCAACAAAAACCGAAGGTATATTTGTAGATTTGCTCCGATTGGGAGCTTCTTAAGGAAAAAGAATACCGGAAACGTTCTTAAGACGTCCCGATCTATTTAATGGTGTCAAAATACAATTTTCCGGCCACCGGATACGGTGGCCGGCGGTGATAATCACGGCGGCACACAGTGGCCGACCGGTGACCGGCTTCCCTCCGGTGAGGGAAGCTAGAGAGAGGCGAGAGAGTTTTTAAACTCTCTCGGTTTAGAGAGAGAAAAGGAAATGAGGAATGAAATGGTTGGCCCTTCGGGCCAGTCGATTTGGACTCTTATAGTCCTTCCCGAACGACGTCGTTTCGGGAAGGACTATGTGCGTAATTATGAAATAGTTAAACCCCGTCCGCAGTCCTTCGTATTTGTAAATTTTACATTTTAGTCACTAAATTGAATTTATAATCTTTTTAATTTAGTCTTCGAATTTTAATTTTATTTATTTTAGTCCTTCATATTAAAATAATATATTTAGGATAAATTACAGATTTAATCCATTAATTTTAATAAATAATATTTTAATCCTTAGTTTATATTTTTAATTTATTTGATTCTAATATCCAAATTTTAGATAATTTTATTTTAGTCACCAAATAAAGAAATAACATATTTAATCCCTATAATTTAGATTAATTATGAATTAGATTTTTAATTTTATTTTTTAGTTATTTTATATGTTTTCATTTATTTTATTGTTTTTAAATATATTGTTTTAGTAATATTTGTATTTTTATTATATTATTAAATATTAAATATTTTTATAAATATATAATAAATAGTTTTTTTTTAAATATTTATTTTTAATATCGAAGAAAAAGGACAATCTTAATACAACTGGATGTCCTATTCTGATATTTTAAAATTAAAAAGTAAACAATATTATTAAAATTAATATTTATCAATATCAAAGAAAAGAGCTGTCTTAAGGCACCTAGAAGTTCTTTTCGGATATTTTTAAATAAATAAATATTTTTTATATAATTTTGAAATAATAGAATTATAAATTAAATATATTTTTGAATTTTTAAATTTTAATAATAGAGACAATTTATAATTAAAAAGTACCAATTTTGGGCGTTGTAGGGGTGCTAATCCTTCCCTAAACGTAACCGACCACGAATCCCTTTTTATTATTAAAAAGAACGAATTTTTGGTTATAAAACGCAGATCAGTTCATCTTTTAAATATTGTTTTCTTAAAAACTCTTTTAAAAGATATTTTTTAGGTATTCGACCTACCTGACCCAAAAGGCCGATGGCGACTCCCAAATTATTTTCAAAATTATTTATTAACATTAATTTCCCCGCCAAAAAGTAAAAATTCGTGCCCGGACGAAAACCGGTTACGACAGAAGATATTCCAACAGATTGTAATAATGCAAGTCTAGATTTTGACAGTACATTGTGTTCGGGTTATTGGCATTGATATTTGGTTTTATGTTACCTTTAAAAGTTCTATATTCGGCCATTTGGGACACCTCTACTTTGGGTCATAGCATAGAGCAGAATCTACCATGGTTCGGTTAAGCCCATTTTCATGCTTCGGCCATGTCTTTTAAGATTTCAGATGTCTTGCCTTGGACATGCATAAACTATGTTTCACGTGTATTCGTTTTTTTTTCTTCAAATTTTGTTCATAATTTGGAAGGATGGTTATCACATATGTTAGAACGTAGATATATGAAGCTAATTTCTGCACATTATTTGATGATGTAAAAGCTGATTCGTACTAAAAAAAACTCGAGACTTGTAAGAAGTTTCAACTTTCGAGCATCGAATGTGTTGAGCATGTCCTCATACCATTGAATCAACCACCTAATTCTTTTTCGATTTCATACCATTGAATCAACCACCTTGTTCTTTGTTGATTACTTCTAAAAGAATTTATTATTGCGAACAATAATGTAGACATATAAAAGTAGATTTTTATTGCAATAGATTTTCAGTTGTATGAGGATTAATTCTCAATTAATCTAGTGCTGGTTCAACGAATATTAAATGATAATTATTATTTTTAAATACTTGGTAGTGATATATAGCGGCATTTTTGGAACAAACGCCGCTAAAGGTCGAGATTTATAGCGGCATTTTTGGAACAAATGCCGTAAAAGGTCAGATCTATAGCGGCGATTTTGGAACAAATGCCGCAAAAGGTCGAGATTTATAGCGGCGTTTTTGAAACAAATGCCGCAAAAGGTCATATCTATAGCAGCATTTTTGGAACAAACGCCGCAAAAGGTCGGAATTTATAGCGGCGTTTTTCTATACAAACATCGCTAATTACCTTTCATTAGTTAATATTAATTGATTTTGCATATTTAATTTATGCTCTACAACACCTAAATTTAATATCATTTAGCTTTATCTAATTAACAACCATAAATTTTAATTAAGGCACAAACTTGAAATCCATAACAAGAAACTTGAAATCCATAATAATAAATCAAAGTTTAAATTACGTAAAATATAATGTAATTCAACATTGTTAACTAGAATAAACAATAATAACACCTAAGATGGGAAAGAACAATTTGTAGTCTATACCACACAAAAGACCTTTACAACCATCACTAGTAGTGAACTAGTGATAAAACTCAAAGTTCTCGTCATACAGAAAAGGGGAAAGAAGAAATGTGTTACATTTGGAGGTTGCCCTACTGTACTCCTCAAGCTTAATCTCTAATTCAGGCCTATCAACCCTGCCATGTCCTAGAACAGGAAGTTTGACAAAAGTTAGTTGAATCAAATTGTATAATTTACATAGTTAGTCGAAAGCCTAAAATTATCGGTCACAGAAAACCTAGGGACATTAAATAAACCATTCAAGTAGAAAATATGAGCACTTTGAAAGCAATGTTTAAAAGAAGGAGCGCATAATTCATGGAACTGTTATGAACCTAGAAAGGGTTGTACTTGTTCCTAATTAAGATAAACAACATATACAAAGGTTTGCTACCTTTGTTAATGGTGAATTTTCCACAAGAAGATAAAAGAAATCTTACAATTTTCTTGTTTTAATATAATATCAAATGAAAATTATGAATACAAGCTACTTACCAAAATTAACTATAATTAATTATGATTATGAAAGATTATGAAGTAAATAAAAGTCAATGCTCATCACTTGAAGCATCGATTTCCATCTAGATCTCGCTGAACCATTTTGTTATTGATGCACATATATTTATTAATAAGAGAGATGGACAGAATGTATACACTCTCTTTGCGTTGAAATGCATATTTCTTTATTTTAATGAACCAGTACACTATAAAATACCTGAACAATGGCTTCAATGCAAAAGCTTTAAGTGTGAAAGGAAAGTAAGCAACAACCCTGCAAGTCAACAAAGAAATATAAGTTGAAAGGAAAACGTTATGATATTTTTATTCACAACTAATCAGTTGAAAAATGTCTTGACATCAATGAACAATATATATTTCGTTTATTAGATTGGTACAATAGCAAATCAAATGCAATGCATAAAGTAAACAAAAAAATAGATGCTAATGGAAGCGTAAAGAAATTACAGGAGGATTTCAATGTGACTTACATCACAAGTGGACCCCAAGGTCCAAGATCCTTGTCAACCCATAACAGAAAATCCTTCAGAATCTGCAAAGAAAACTTGTTTTCATCAACATAGAGGGAAAAACCAACTGGCTAATTGCACTAACATGTAATATTTGGAAAGCTAGGGGGGGAACTGAAATCCTTAAGAATTCATGACCCTACTTAATCTTGTATTCCTCATAAATCTTGGCTTATATTTACCCCAACTTTGCCATTTGTTTTAGTTTCAGAAATGGTATACAATTAGCTTGTTTTACATTAGGTTCAAAAGTAGAGCCTTGGATGTAAATTAATCCTCAAAACCTACGAACAAAATCACAAATTTGCACTTATAACATCATGCCCTAAAAATCATGAATATGAAGTAATGTATACAAACAACCAAATGCAGTGAGCTATAAAACCCTTCAATTCTAGTAATATATGATATACATTATATTGCATCCTTTTTAAGTTTCTTTAAGTCAGATTTTCACTGGTACCATCAAAACCATTACAACGATTACATGAAAAGCATGCACATCATGCAACTCGTGAACTCCCATTGTCAAAAATCCCATCACTTTTGAAGTTCTCTAGAATGCCCCATTGGAACAGAATGCCAAGGGAATGCAAGTACAGTAGGGGAAGGGGATCATGCGGGGCCTACATCCCTAGCTAACAAGTTGTCAATCTATGGAAGGATGCATGTAAGAGAACTTAATGTTACCCAAAGAAAAAGAAACTTCCTGCATCCACTTGGAAATGTGGGAAAACCAATAATTCAGCAGTGCAAAATAATGTTTAAAGGAATTTTAAATGGTTTCATGGTTAAAAACATATACCAAACTATAAAATTAGATAAAAAGAAAAAAATTATATATATAATTAAAATTTAACTCACACTTCCTACTGTCTTCTGAACAACATCAACGTTGGAAAGCCCTTTTAGCTTCCAAAGTCTGCACTCTAAGCTTCAGATCACCTTGTTCCTGTAATATGCATCATTTTGCAACAGTTAACACAACACTATTTTAACCTTTCAAAATATATTATAGGAATCTCGAACCCTACCAATCTTTGGATGGTTTCAGCAACCTTCTCAACTCTATCTGCCTGCCCAAATAAGTTATAGAATGCACAGGGCTGTCTGTCCCATGTCTTTCTGAAGTCCTGAAATATTTATATAGGTTATCATGAAAATGGAACTTTATCATGAAAATACAATTAAATCTAGAATCTAAGATTAGAATATTACCTTCAAGGCAACTTCAACTCCAGCTTCACGGAATCTTAACAACTCCAGTGCATAGCTAGAAGCAATAAAGTGCAATATAATCAGATATACAGACAAAATAAATGACTAAACCATAATAAGGTAAGTAAAAATTATAAGGATCTTAAAGAGATAAAACCACACTCACGGTTTTGCAATCTCAATTATGTCAAACAGAGGATCAAGGCCCTTCCCTATGCCATCTAATACTGCATGTGAAATAATATGTTGTGCTTAAGTTCTTGTTCAATACAGCACAAATATAAATGAAGCCACCAGGTTAATGTATTACCTGAAATGATCTGACAACAAATGTGAATGTGGCAGGGAATCGAAAGGGTTGATCTGCTGCAATGGTTAATAAATCTTCCCATGTTCATGTAATGTAAAATTAATGAGAAGCAGTAACCTACTAAAGAAAAAATGAAAGGGTAAACAGCTGAATCTTAACTCAAAGGGATATATGGAAATCAATATCAGAAGAAAAATAGTTCAACCTTAAAAGATGAAGGTCTTTCTAAGGACTTTCAACTGAACCTCATATAAAGAAAGACAACTCAAGTTTTCAAGTGCTTTCAGTAGTGAACCACAAGTAATGTGTACATGAAAAACATTTTTCGTGTCAAGAGAGAAAAGGCCAGAGCTTGCAAGGGAGGCAACATTTTCATAAGACATAACACCGATTTTTTTTCTAAACTGATCTGCTAGTAACAAAGCTGACATTATCTTTTTCCTCTGATTGCTTATTTATGTATGTCCACGTATTATAAATGTCAAATAAATTGCAAAACAAATTAACCTATTAGATGCTTAGTGAGTCTTCCCCACTGAAGAATATGAAAAGGTCTCATTTCCTCTTTGTCGAGTTAATTGGCACATTAAATCCTTAATGATGTATTCAAGAGTGTAAAACCTTAGTTTACATTTATAAAGATAAAAAGCATAAATATATTACTGATTGCAGCCAGGCGTTCCTTTTTTTCTCTATCTTTTCCTCCTTTGTCAATGGAAATAGAAAACTACAACTTATGTATCTCTACTACAACTATTGGTCTTGATACCTAGAAAAGGTATTATAGGCTACAAGAAGTCTCCCAATTATGGGAATATACTAATAGGCTACACCATTTTTTTGCGGAACAATTTCTAATATCAGTAATTTAGGTTTATAGTTGTATCATAAACCTTTTCTTGCTTAGCAAAGAAAAATTATGCTAGGAGGAACTCACTAAGTTGATTTTGTAATCTGAGAAAATAATTATATCAAGCAGGTAACTGCCAATTACAACACATTTTAGTTCTAAAAGGAAATACTAGATATATGAAATGAAAAGCACACCATTCCTTTGAAACTACGGCATGAAATGATATATATGCTACAATTTTAAGTGCAAAACATAATAAGCAACCCATGCCACTTCACCTAGCATTTCCACAAATAAACTCGAATATCTTGAGCATCCAAGGTATTTGTATAAAGACAAAATCTTACTGGGTCAGCATGAAAAAACCCATGAGAAAATTTGTTCCAAGTAAGATTCAACAGCATATCTGCCCAACCTGCATCGCATATAAATGTAATAATTGTCAAGACAAGAAGGGTAACTTACCCGGATTAAAAAAACCCATAAAATCATCAAATAAATCAAATTATCAATCCAAAGGAGAAAACAAGAAGTACCCAGATCAGAAAACCAAAAGAAAAAGGCAAAATAAAGAATAGACAAGAGAAAAGAAATATACCCAGATCAAGAAAACGTGTAAAAAGTAAGAAAACGTGTAAAAAGCTAGAAAACCCAAACATTTTCAACGAGGAGGGTGAAACAAGCGAAAACGATAGCACAAGAAGGAGAAAGAGTGATTCTAAGAGAGGAGCCCCAGGTGAAAGCCATTGACAACCTGTGACGCCAAGGCCTACACGCTTCGTCGTTGCTGTTAATATCGAAGATTTCAGGTTTAAACGATGAACGAGCCCTCAGTCCTTCTATGGTTGCCAGATTTTGGGAAGTAAGAAGTAAATTGAAAGAGAAACGTGGGTATCTTTCTGATTGCGTTTATTGCAAATTTTCAATCGCTTATTGGCGTTTTTCCCACAGATAAACAATTGTTTCGCGTTGCTTAAAGTGAGATTGGCGAAAAGCATCATATGGGTTTGGGTAAACGGCGGGAATGAAAAAATAGGTTAAGGGGGAAAAATGAGAAAGGGTTAAATGCCAATAAAGTACTAGGTTTTAGCGGCGTTTGTCTAAAATTGTCACTAAAGTATGAGTATTTAGCGGCGTTTTTAAATAAAACGCCACTAAAGTATTAGGTTTTAGCGGCGTTTATTTAAAAACGCAACGATATATGTACCCTATTGCGTCGTTTATTTAAAAACGCCACTAAAGAACGATTCTATGACGGCGTTTGTAAACAAACGCCACTAAAGTACTTATCTTTAGCGCGTTTGTCGAATAAACGCCACTAAAGTATGAGTTTTAGCAGCGTTTTTGCATAAAACGCCTCTAAAGTACTAGGTTTTAGCGGCGTTTATCTAAAATGCCACAATATATGTACCCTATTGACTTTTGTTTAAAAACGCCACTAAAGAACGATTCTATGGCCGTTTGTTTAAAAACGCCACTAAAGTACTTATCTTTAGCGGCGTTTGTGAATAAACGCCACTAAAGTATGAGTTTTAGCGGCGTTTATTGAAAAACCCGTTAATGTTATCATTTAGTGGCATTTTGGATATAAACGCCGTTATATGTACAAATTTAGTGGCGTTTGCTTTGAAAACGCCGCGACAAACGCCGCTATATACTTGTTTTGCTGTAGTGTGTTTTAAGTTTGTGTTGTTTTTTATAGATCATATTAACTTTTTCTTATTTGATTTTTTTTAGCCGACGACGACATCGATTTTGATGTTAGTTGTCGACTGTCGGTTCTCTTTTCTCTTTATTTTTTTAATAAGAATAATTATGCCTTTGTGACACGTTTATCTCTTCCTTGGTGACACATTTATCCCTGCCTTTGTAGCACTTTTATCTCTACCTTTATGGTAAGTTTTTTATTTTTTCTCGGTTATTTGACCGTTCTTTTATTTATGTTTTCTCAGGGTTGGATTTGTAACACCCCAAATTCTAAGCTAGTAGTTTCAGGTTAACCTGAGGGGTAAGTGGACCCGTGGAAATTCAATTTTAAGTCATTGGGCTTAATTGGGTTTTAACTGGGTCCAATTAGCCATAAAAATGAGATTTATGTTTAGTAAAAAGATGAGAAGGACCAAAGCGTAAATTGCCCAATTTTAAAAAGATTGAGGCTTTATTTCTCTTCATCTTCATCTTTTCTTTATTTCTTCTTTCATTCCCATTTTCTTCTCTTCCTCCTCTCCAAGTTCCATAAGTTAAAGGTAAGTCCCTTGAGTCATTTCCTACTTCTTTTAAGCTTCAATTTCGTTCCTAATCCCTCCAATAACATCATTTTAGTGATTTAAAGCTTTAGGTTCTTTGGTTGCAAGAGAATTTGGGGGGGGGGTTATCCAAGACTTGGCATAAGGTATTTGCTAGCTAAATGAGCTCTATTTCGGGATTCGAACATCAAGGTAGTGTATTTCTAATCCTTTGAAGTATTAAGCTTTCATAAATTTCAAGAATTTGCTAAGATTTGATTATTTAAGTATTTTAGGGTTTATATTTGATATCATGATCAAATTATGTTTTATAGGTGAAAAAGACATTTTTATGCCACTTTAAAACCCTAGTAATCTTCCTAAAGCTTTGGCGCATGATTAAGAACCAACCAAATTATGACCTTTAGGATGATTTTTGGATATTTTCCTGAGCCCAAATAACTATTCCAGGGTTTAAGTATCGATATTGGGATGAACAATATCGATATTGGATGAATTAAGACAAAAATTAGGGATTTCAGGCTGGGAGTATTGATACTTCTATGAGAGTATCGATAATGCCCCTTTAATCTCGAGACTTAGAGTGTTGGTCTTGAGACTGGGCCAAATTTTTAGAAACAAAATACATTTTTGGTGCCGTTACTTATAGGGGTATCGATACTTAACCCTAGGGTATCGATACTGCAAGTAGAGTATCGATATTACTCACTTTGGATGGTCAATTTTAACCCGTTTAAGGCCCATAAGAGCTAAGGATGATCCGTAATAGCAGGACATAGTTCGTGAGGGACATAAATGACCAAACATACTTAGAAATACTCATAGGAGCGGGTTACAACATATGTAACAATATTAAGCATATTACATCAAAATACCTTCAGTCGAGGACATATACGGATTATTTAGGATGAGGACCCGTTGCAGAGGATGTACCGACAAGCAGTACAAGGAAAAAGTCATAATCAGTAATAGCAAAAAACATGAGCTTTGAAAACATCAGCGAACCCAAAAGGGGTGAGTCGTCCCTTTCAGTTCAAGAGGTATTGAAAGGAAGTTGGATAAGAGTGACTAGAGCATTGGTACTCAAAGTTGAACCCAAGTCAAGTATCGGGCTAGTAAATAGTACAGTCATTGATAAGCAAACTCAGTAATCGTTGTAGAATCACTAAACATGTAGATAATTCTCTTGAGGTAGAGTGTCTTGTACGCTCCTAAGTATCGAATAACCAGAATAAAGCCGCTTAATAACTAACAATAGTAACATGATAATAAACCCCAACATAACATTCTAGATAAGAGGACGTACAAGATAACATATAGTGAGGGGTTGACATCACTTTAATGTGTCCAATCATTCTAGGGTATATCATGTTACCTTAGTTACCCTAGTGAGGCATTGTCAGTGCGTGAGGCACTTTAGAAGCTAACTAGGGCATAAGGCCTGAACACTCGCGAGGAGTGGGTTAGTGGTGTCTGTAACGTCCTAAATTTGGTCTTGGTAGTTAGAGTCGATTTTGGGTTAATTTTCGAATTTCCAATAAAAATGAATAAATATTTCTAAAATTCATACTTTTTTTTAAAAAAATATTTTGGAAATGTTTTAAGTGATATTATATGATAAATTTTAATTATGGAAGTTTAATTAAATGATTTGGTGATTGAATTGAAAGAATTGAAAATTATAATTTCGGTGATCATTTTGTAAATTTTCACAATGTTATGAAGCAATTACACCAAGGATTCCATCTAGATTCATTTTGATCTAAATTACATTTGCTTGTTTTTATTCACGTGCTTTTCATTAACTTCTCATTTTACATTTTAGTAACTTCCTCTATTTTCTCTCGTTTTTTCTCCCAAACAAACTAATCAATTCTTTCTCTTTTTCTTCTTGATTTCTAAATTCATTCATCTCAATCTTGATTTTAATTCTCAAGTTTCTCTTCTCCTCTTGTTTTTAAAGCTTGATCATAATGGAGTTCCATTGATGATCTCAATTTAAATCCTTTTTCCAGCAAGGTAATGGTCTTTTCCTTGGTTTCCTTTTAAGCTTCAAGGGCAAGTGACTAAGTGTTAATGATTATAGGCATAATGCAAACAAATACCCCTAATATTTGACAATATATGTAATTTTGCCCCTATTGTTTTTTTGGAACATTTGACCCCTCAACGTTTCATTTTGGGTAAAAAAACCATCGTTGGATGAAAACCGTTAGTCAACTGACAGTCAACACCTGAAGCTGATTCGCAAGAACATGTGGAGGAAGATGATGACATGGCATGTCCATATCATAGTAGATGATGATGTGGTAGATCCACGTAAACTAAATACTGACGTGGCATGTCCACGTGTGATGCCACGTCAATACTTTTTTTTATTAAATTAATAGTAACCAATCAGATGTTGCCACGTGACACATGGGATTTTTTTATTATTAAATTAAGAAAGGAGGGATTAAACCTCCACAAAATTTAGCAACTCGTGAGATTTAAACTTGGGTCTATGGGTTGAAAGGTTTGATGCCTAACTACCACGACAAGTCATTTGGTTATTATTGAATGGCTAATAACATCATTTAAAGTATATTGCTGCCACCAAAACCACCACTAACACAAGCACTTTTTTTTAATTATAGTTAGATTTAAATTGTTAGAATTATTTGAGTCAATTTAAATCCATATTTAAAATTTTAATTAATTTTAAATTTATAAACTTTAAAAAATAAAAAATAAAATGATTTAATCTCTAATTTTAAGTTTATTTTTATTAATTTTAAATCACATACTCTCTAATTACAAATATATTTGTTTTATAATTTAATCTCTTAATTTTATTTGTTTTAGTCTTATGACTGAAAGATTAAATCGTTTTATTTTTTTATAAACTTAACACAATAACTTTTTTTTAATTTTAGTTAAATTTAAATTGTTAGAATTATTTGAGTCAATTTAAATTCATATTTAAAATTTTAGTTAATTTTAAATTTATAAACTTTAAATAAAAAAGTGCTTGTGTTAGTGGTGGTTTTGATGACTACAATATATAATTTAAATTCATATTTGACTCAAATAATTCTAACAATTTAAATTTAACTAGATTTAAAAAAAAAGTGCTTGTGTTAGTGGTGGTTTTGATGGCTACAATATACCTTAAATAATGTTATTAGCCTAATATTAACAACCAAGTGATTTGGCTTGGTTGTTAGGCGTTAAGCCTCTCATCCATTAGACCCAAGTTCAAATCCCATGGGTTGCAAAATTTTGTGGAGGTTTAATCTCTCCTTTCTTAATTTAATAAAAAATCTCATGTGCCACGTGGCAACATCTAATTGGTTGTTATTAATTTAGTAAAAAATAATTATTTATTATTAATTATTTTTTAAATGCTGAGATGGCATCACACGTGGACATGCCACGTCAGCATTTAGTCTACGTGGATCTGCCACATCATCATCTATTATGATATGGACATGCCACGTCAGCATCTCCCTTCACATGTTCTTGTTGAGTCGGCTTCAGGCGTTGACCGTCAGTTGACTAACGGTTTTCATCCAACGAGGGTTCTTTTCAATGTTATTAAAACGGACCGGACCGGCCGGTTCGACCGGTTGAACCGTGAACGGTGGCCTGTCCGGTCTGGTTAACTCCCAAAACTGGATTAGCACAGAACCGGTAAAGAACCGGAAGAACTGGCTGAAAACCGGGAAAACCGGGTGAACTGGCTGAAAATAGGCAAAACCAGTTTGAACCGCTGGTTCACTCTTTTTCTTTAAAAAAAATTAAACCAAACGACGTCATTTGTTCAACGAGCCGAGTCAAATTCGAGTATTGCTGAGCTCGACTCGAACTCAAAAACTTCAAAAGTAAGCTCAACTCGACTCAAAAACTCACGAGCTAAAAATTATCAACTCGAAATATAATATTAAAACTTGAAATCGAAAAGGCTCGAACTCAAAAAAAAAATTAGAAGTTCGATTGAAGCCTAAAATTTGAGCTCAATTGAAGCCTAAAATTTGAGCTCAATTGAAGCGAAAGAATAGTTGCTTTGTGCTCACCAAAAGGCTCCATGATTTTGAATGTCAAATTACCTCTATTATTTATAGAAGTAAGTTGAGATGCTCTTCTATGTTTCTTAGCCATGTGGGATTGTTTTGTTCTCATATTTTTACTCTTTAAACTTTTGGGATACTCTTATATGTTTCTTAGCCATGTGGGATAGTTTTTTAAAAACAATTAAACCAAATGACATCATTTGTTATAATTTTTTTAAGCCCCAATTTTATTTTTTGATTATAGTTATATATTTATTATTTAATATGTTTTACCTTAAATATTATGTTGTAGTTAATTTGAATCATTTGTTTCACTTGATTTATGGTTTTTCATTTATACATGTTATGACTTATGATATTTTTATACCTTTTAATATTGTAAACTTAAAAAAAGTGTTATATATTTAATATTGCTTTGAATATTATGTAAAATTAAAAAAATATTATTTTATATAAAATCCGGTTCAACCGCGGTTGAACCCGGTTGAACTAGTGAACCAGTACCTTCACCGGTTCAATGTCCGGTCCGGTTTTGAAAACATTGGTTCTTTTTGACCCAAAATGAAATGTGGGGGTCAAATGTTCCAAAACAACAACAGGGGCAAAATTGCATATATTGTCAAACGTTATGGGTGTTTTTTTGCATTATGTCATGATTTATATTGTTTTGTTGATTTAATTGAAAGGATTTCTAAGATTTCAATTGATTTTCAAAGCTAATTAATGTACTGATTTATTTAATTTGTTTTGAGGTTTTCTTAATGAAATTGAGTTGTTTTTGGAGTGATTATAATCGTATTAAATCAGTTTTTTGATTGCAAATGATTTGGACATTGATTTCTTGAAAACGATGTTGATTTTCGGTATTTTTGGGAATCCGATAATTTAGGTTTGTAGATGTTAATTTGTATGGTTATAGCTGATTTAGATGTTAATTCTAGTTGTTGTTTATTAGCTTTTTAGTGTGGAGATTCATGCATTTCGGTTTGGAGCTTCTAGAGTGACGTTTCGGTAAGGTTTTAGGTGTTTTCGATGTTTTCACTCTGTTTTAGAAACAGAGGATTCTACTTTTTTATATTAGATTTTGATGTGTTAATTTGCTTTGCAAGACTCTTATTGTATTTTTTTATGAAACTTGGTGCTTTGAGTTTGGTGAACGTTGAGGTAGTGTTTGGAAGCGTTTTCGGTTTCCGGACAGCAAGGTGAGTTGCTCTCATTCTTAGGAAATGAACATGATTCAAGGTTGAGGTTTGTGTAGTGTTGCATTTGTAATTCTGATATATTGTGTTATTTGGTCAAGTATGATGATGGAATATAAATTATGTTGATTTACATATGATGCCACTAGTGTCAGAAATGAGAATGTGAATTATGAATGTAATGTGATGCAAATGATACATAGGATTTTGGAAACGGTTTATGAAATTCTATATATATATTCTGAATGTGAATTAGATGAGCTGAACTTTCTCACTGTCCAAATATATAGGTTGATCATGAAAACTAAATCTGTAAGTGTGTTTCAAAATATATTTGAATCAATATGTGAAAACTATGCATCATTGACAACCACTCTTGGTGAATTGGATTAATTGGATATTATTTTAATAGGACCTTTGGATATGAAGACATGCCTGAAGGAGTACTCTATGTGTTTTGTATTAGTGTGTGATTCGAGATTATACGGGATTCAGATGGTACATTGAGTTTTGCTCTGAGAAGATACGGGGTAAGGTTGGGCATTGAGTTTGCTCCGTAATTCATGGTTTTGGATCTGTGTGACTCCGTAAGAAAAATGGGAGTCATATGGAGTTCGCTTATCCAATGAGTGAGTTATGTTTCGAACAAAAGTCGTTGATCTTAAAATAGAAAATTGTGTGGGATTGTGTGATTTACGAAGGAAGATAATTGTGCATGTGTGCATGTGGTTGCTTTTGAGCTATATGGTCATTGATGTTTGTTTAATCTGGAAATCAAGTGATTTGGAAAACATTAGATGGTCATTCAAGTATGAGATATTGGATTATATGTGTAGAGTAAATAACAAGTTACATATGAACATATAGGATTGATCTTTATCTTGGTTATGTGCATTGCTTTGAATGTTAGTTGTTCATTGGGATTTATCTCACACTCGTTGTTAACATATTTTTTAGAGGATTAGAGTCGAGTTTGGAGGTAAGGAGCTTCGCATCGGTGTGATCAAGCAAGGTTAAGGCATAAAGCAATATATATGTGGTTTCTAGAAACTTTTTGTGGCAATTTGGGGAAGTTTGAGACTTATACCTATTATTCACTTTGTTGGACTTATAATGCTGGATTTTGGTTTGTAATAATTGGATTTATGTTTGGGATTTGATGTTGGTTTGATTCATTGAATTTGGATTTATAAGTATGAACTTGTTGCTTGAAGCATGAGATTACTCAAATATTGTTTTAGTCCTTAAATAAGTATTTAGAGTGTTTAGTTAAGTGTAACTTGGTAAACTAAAAGTGTTAGACTTTTAGGTTGCATGAAACAACCTTAAATGCAAATAATAAGTATGTGACTTGTTCTTGAATGAACTTTTATGCAATTGATGACTTTTGGTGTCAAACCCTTGATTAATGTGTTGACTTGTGTTATAAAGCATGTTATATCTTTGTTTTAACATGTATGAAGTGGTTGAATAGTGTTCAAGCATGTTCCTAGTCCATGATTACTTTTATGTGGGTGATTAGTTGACCAAATATGCATGTTCTTGATAAATCTGTAGTTTTTCAAAAAAGGATCGATCATTTTTCAAAAGGATCGATCCCCCGTGAAAAAGGACCGATCCCTTCGTTGTTCTGCTAGATGGAAAAAGGTGAAATTGCATTCATTAAAGGCTTGAAGTATTCTTAAATTCTAAATTGACCCCTAAATGATTATGTGAGTTCAATTTAACCTAGAAATTGATTTGTTTAATTACTTAAACTATTAATTTAGAAATTTAATGAGATTTGAGTGATCATGTAACACCCCAACCCGTACCCGACCCGAATACGAGTCTGAGATGTCACATTGACTTTTCAAACTTTGACTCTTGACAAAATTCAAAGAAAATTTAAAGCTTTCATAAAATCAAAGCAGTTTAATTACATAAATTGACCATCAAAACCAAAATCGATCAGAGCATAGTTAACTCAATCAATTAGTACATGCCAACTGTATTCAAAATAACCAAACACATTTAAATCATCTATTTTCTGATCTAAAATTTTGTAAGGGAGATGCTGACCTGTCTTGCTCTTCTTCTCTTCTCGCTTCTGTAACCTACGTGTGAAACAATCACACGCTAAGTCTATGACTTAGTGAGGTATAAACAAACTGACTATAGCATATCATAACTAATTCCTATTATGCACATTTCATGTAATCATGATAACCCATAAAATGCATCCAAACATATATATATATATATATATATATATATATATTGCTTCACAAAAAAATACCCATATCATCATATAATTCAGGTAACATATTTCCTAACCCAAAACATATAAAGCATATGTAGTAAATTTCTCATTATCTCTTTAATAGTCTCATTTTCTTCTTTATCTTTTAGTCATATGTTCTTGTACCTATTCTTCTTAACTAAGCTATATACACATCACCATCATTTCACCTATATCATTTCACCATAAAGATTATAAACAAGGCACATAATATCATACAAGGTTCTTTTATATGATCTTCTTTATTAGCTCATGTAAACATGTGAGAACTATATATATGTGAGTCTATAGAGGTTGTGCACTAATGCTGTCACCATAACTCATATAAATACACCGGAGTGCCACGTAGAATTGCACAGAAGTGCCGCGTAGAAATGCACCGTAGTGCCATATAAGATTGTCCCTAAAGACCACGTAGAAAATTTCCTTAAGAATCATATACATATGCCAAGGATCAAGTATGTGTCTTAAAAGACCTCACACATGTTCCAAAGAATACGTATATGTCCCGAAGGACCGCGTAGACCCTCTACTCTTGGCATGCCAACTATACATATAGTTCTCATCTACATAACATGGGCTTTCACCATTCCCATAATTTATATTGTATAGACATATAATTTTCATACCTTTATCACATAAACATATCATGTTCCATCTTTGTATCACATAACTTATATAACCTTTTCCTGCATATTCATGTCACTTAATGCATATAATATGAATTCATGTCATGTATCATAATATGAAATGCGATCATGTATCAAAATATTGAATCTAGACTTATCACAAGTCTATAACTGAATATAATACTATATTCATGCTATGCATATGCACTCACCTATATGTCCTTGCTTTTTCCTCGATTATTTCTTGGGGCTAAAAGAAAAGTCATTTTTATCTTTTAATGAAGGTATGCATCGATGCACCACACCATGCATCGATGCATAAATCCTATTCGATGTTTATATTTAAGGGGGTGCATCGATGCACTCCTTATGCATCGATGCACTGATGGCATTCGATGTTTGTATTTTTAAAAGAGTGCATCGATGCACTTCATGTGCATCGATACACCTTGAACAATTTCTGGGATTTATCCTTGATGCATCGGTACACATTGAATGTGCATCGATGCACATAGCCCAGAACTGTCATTTTAGCACGAAAATCATCAATTCTTCCCTTAATTCTTCTATTTTAAGCCCCTATTATGTCATTAAACTCTACTACCATTACTTAAACCAACTTATATCCATATAAATCATCTTTAACCTCAAAATCCTATCTTCTTTTATAAAATTCAAGAATCATACTCAATTTCTAACATGTTCTAAATCGAATTCTGACACTTCATATCCTTTAATTAGCTTGATAACAAGTCAAATCCCACTTCTAATTCTTATTATGAACTCTAATCCAAGATTTTACTTTTCTACTTCCTTTCTTTAATCCTTCCTAACCCCATCATCTTATGGTTTTAAGATAACCTAAGCTTTCCTTAAGCTTAGTTATAATCTAATGATCAATAAGCAACCTTAAATTCATCAAGAATTTGATTAACAAGAAAACTCACCTTTAGCTTGGTCTCACGGGGAAGAAGAAGAATGAAGAAGAAGAGAAATCTGGAAACTTTGGTTCTCTCCAATAGCTTCCACGTGGAAATAAATATCACCAACTAAGATTTATTTATTTTCCTTGTTAAAAGACTTATTTACCCCTTTAATTCCTCATTCTTTGCTAATGGATCCTACACCAAACATATCAATCAATTCTTTAGACTTTTCAATTTATCCAATTAGATTACTGAATTTTTAAATCTCACAATTTAACCACTAACACGATGTGGAGGATGTTACAAATCTCCATCCCTCAAGAAAATTCGTCGTCGAATTTTCATTGCACGAACAGATGAGGATATTGAAGTCGCATATCTTCTTCACGTTCGCACGTGGATTTTTCTACCTTGTGATTCCTCCAAAGAACTTTGACCAATGAAACCGATTTATTTCTCAATTGTTTAACTTCGTGAGCCAAAATTTGTATTGGTTCCCTTCACTAATATATTATTCTCATATTACTCTATAGTCTAATCTTATTTAATTCATCACCTTTCTCATGTAGTCATATAAATCTATTATATTGATTCTTATAATTGATCACGTATACTATGTAACATATATGGTCACCTATCACATAACCTATTTCACATTCCCATGCAATCATATAGATCATTCATATTAATTCTTATAATTTATCACAATACATATATTCACACAAATCATTTAATACATACCATAATATATATATCACATATACCCAAATCAAACATATGCATATGATCATAAATTCATGCATTCTAATATAGGAAATAGACTCGTTGCAAGTCTTATTTTCATTAAATATCATAGACTAGCTTGTATACACTCACATTGGCCTCACTAAGTTCCAATCCCCTTTTATGATTTTCTTTCTTCCGATCGAATCTTAACTTGATGGTCATCCCGTAACTTGTTCGTGCTCGATATCTACATGTTTATACATTGATATATACTCCAGTAATCATAGTTACATTATCACTTAAATTATTCATATTTATATAATTCATGGTCATATAACTTCTATCACCAAGTCACTTATCTCTTATTCTCATATGTTCATATTTATCATATAACACATAAGATTTATTGCATATTTATATCGCATTCCTACATCACTAATTCATAATATAATTTATATCGTATCATCTATCTTATTCTTTATTTCTTAGTATGCACTTACATTACATAACCTATATTATACTTATAAACATATATATATATATATATATATATATATATATATATATATATATAATACTTAATTTATTTACACGTGGATCATTATCATACCTAAATCATATAACACCCAATTCTAAATCATATAACACCTAATTCTTCCTCATAAAATTATACTATATATTCATATAATCTCATATTATCCTATAAGTAAATACTTATCTTATGGTTTGGTATCATCATTTATACTCAATTCCCTTTCATTTGAAGAAGAATGAAGAAGAAGAGAAATCTGGAAACTTTGGTTCTCTCTAATAGCTTCCACGTGGAAATAAATATCACCAACTAAGATTTATTTATTTCCTTGTTAAAAAGACTTATTTACCCCTTTAATTCCTCATTCTTTGCTAATGGATCCTACACCAAACATATCAATCAATTCTTTAGACTTTTCAATTTATCCAATTAGATTACTGAATTTTTAAATCTCACAATTTAACCACTAACCCGGTGTGGAGGATGTTACAAATCACTTCTTCGACACACTTAATTACATAATGGAACCCTAAATTGTATGTTACTGATTGGTACATAAGTTTTGCATATTTATGTTTAGGTCCCTAATCTTGTATAATCAATTAAGTGATTGTCTGATGTCCGATTGGTATGAAATTTTACGTGATGCTTCCTTATGATGTTGTTTAGTATATGGTAACCTTAATTGGGTGATTTAACTTGTTGATTTATTATATGATGTGAAATGACCGAAATACCCCTAAATGTTTAAATATAATATTTGCATGTTTAATTGAGATTCAATTTCATGTTAGTTATATTGAACGTTGCATGTGATGTAATTTGTTTGCTTCCATGAAATGTGCGTAATGTGGAACCTGATCCGTCCAACACGATTGTAACCTAATGTATGCTAAAGTATCCGGCTCGGACTCTTGGACCGAGTATGGGGTGTTACAGTGCCAGTGTTATATGGACTTTGGGCCTTAGATATGCATGTATAGTTGCATCTGTCCAGTACCCCGGTTATCAGAAAAACTTGCTTTAATTCTGTGTGATACCAAGCTAACGCTTCAGTTGAGTGGGAATATCCAATGCTATGTGATATCGGGATTCTTTCTCAATGGTCTACCTGATGCTATGTGATACCAGGAGATCATCCAGCAGCTTAAAAAGGACCTTACTGATATTATGTGATACGTGTACCCCTCTCAGTAAGCTAGTATCTAATGTTGTGTGAAACCAGATACTAGCATAACAGAGCCAGTGCTACATTCAGATAATGCATAACAGAGTTAATGTCGCATTTAGATAATGTGTAGCAGTTACAGTCTTTAGGGTTAGAGACCCTTTGAGGTGTACTTATGGTGAAGCCCTTAGAAAATGATTAAGGGAAGTGTGAGACCCTTATTTCAACGATAGGACAGCCAAGCCTTAAGTAGGTAACACTTGATCTAGATCATGCATGTACCTACTACTTAGTATCATGTCTTCAGCATGCTTGCGTTTATGAAATTCTTATGCTGCTCTAGATTAGCGATTATACTATTGGGCTTTGTAAGCTCAGTCTTTATATGTTTTTCGTTGGCATGTCAGTAGCTTGAGCAGTTCGTGGAGCACCATCGCAGTAGGACTTCCAGCATCTCCTTTAGAGTATTGTATTATAGCTTTAGTGGGTATGTGTATTCATAGAACCTTACTCATGTATTCAATTTATTAAACTCAGAGTTTGTATTGGTTTGGTTTTAAATTATGTGTCACAGAGCTCCTGCTTTATAAAATGTTTTTGTAACAATTATTTATGTTTTAATTATGATACCATTCAATATGTTTGAAAAGAAAATAAACAAATTTTGAAAATCAAGGGTTGACTCGGTAACCCAGAATGGCACTTTAGGCCCAATCGGGTTTAGGGTGTTATAAGATTTAACGACACCATGACTGATCTAGATGATGTTTATCTGAAATCTTATTGATTTTCCATGCTATGAACCTTCGGATTAAATTTGGATGCACGATTTTGCATTCGTGGATAATTACTCACATGCTTGGTTTTGATTTGCGATTCTCGGTGGTCTTTCAATAGTTTAATTCTTTTTTGTGGTTCGTTTGTCGATGCAATCAAATTTGTTCATACATACTTTTGTTCGAGTCTTTTGGTTAGGTTTTAAATCTTTTCCATGTATGATTCTTATATAATATAAAGTTGCTAGTTTCAATATGACTAAATTGCCATTATGGGTTAATTAACCCTAGTTTATGACATCATTGTGATTAGGGTTAGGTTTTTTTTCTTTCATAAAGAATAATAATTTTGCTTGCCTTAGAGCAACATCCAAATCTAAACATGAAAGATTGGGATTGATTGATCTTTTGTCCATTGCTTCTATTTGGTAGGGTATCCAATTTTATGAGCAAATTATTTGAGTTTTGCTTGTCACAAAAGAAATGAAAATTTCAAAATAGTATATCAATTTCTATTATATTTTTTGAATTTCCAAAGTCAAAAAAAATTGACTCTAATCTTTTCTTTTGTTATTTTTCTTTAAAAAAATTAAGATTTTTCAACATAAAATTAAAACCATATTTTAAGCATCAAAACTCTCAATAGATGAGTTTGATAAAAAAAAATTATATGTTGAACTTATTTAATTAGGTACTGTTGTTTATTTTAATTATTATTTTTTATATAAATGTAGTAGTTCCATTAAAAAAACTTATCACATATTTATTACCAATATATTGATACTTGAATTTAATAATAGAAAATTATTTATAATATTTAGTTTATTTTAATGTCATTTTTGTTTGATATAAGAGTTTTATTTATTTAAATTTTAATATTTTTTATTTAAGTTAAGGTTTAAATTAAGATTTAACATTAGAATAAACATAATTATATAAATTAATTTTATACCCTTTTAATATGCAATAATTTCTCATAATAATATGTATATTTTTAAATAAGGGAATGGAATAATTTCTTTGGGATTGCACTTGAAACCTAATATAAACCAAAAATAAAATAATATTTTTTATCAATATAACATAATTTTAATTGATATATATATATAATAAAAAAGTAAATAAAACAAAAAAAATCTAAGAATATTCCATTAATGTTCATTAATAACGTGATAAATTACCAAAAATAATTAATTAAATTCTAACTTCATTTCTTTACAATTTGACAGCACTCGCCAACAAGGACAGAAGAGTCATTCCAGTCCCCATTTTCCTCTTAATCCATTTTTTTTAATTTCCATATCCTTTTTCTCTTCCATCTTTCTATGCATTCAAAGAGTCATCCATGGCAGCCTATAATATTTCCACTATATTTTCTCTCTTCATTCTCCTTCTCCCTCTCTCATTCTCATACTCCAAATCAACAATCCATGATCTCCTCGTTTCAAGAGGCTTACCAGCAGGCCTACTCCCAAAGGAAGTGAGATCCTATACGCTTTCAGATAATGGAACCCTACAGGTTTTCTTGGACGGACCGTGCTTGACCAAGTACGAGAACAGGGTGTTTTTCGACAGCGTCGTGACGGCTAACCTCACCTACGGCAGCCTCATCGGTGTGGTAGGATTAACACAGGAAGAGCTCTTCCTTTGGTTGCCTGTCAAAGACATCATTGTGGATGACCCTGGTTCCGGTCTCATCTTGTTCGACATTGGTGTTGCTCATAAACAACTCTCTTTGTCCCTCTTTGAAGAACCTCCTTCCTGTAAACCTAGAGGTAAACCTAGGGTTTCTGTTGTTATATCGTTTGCAAATACAAATAGCTTTTGGTTTTCAATTACCTAAATATATCAGTTCCTCTTTTATTTTAACTATATAATGTTAAATGTAGGGATTATTGATTTCAATCAACAATTTATCAACAAAAGAAAACTGAATTTAAAATTTATTTGTTTGAATTTAGTTTAACTAATAATGGGAATGTGGTTGCAGGGATGTTGAAGAATCAAGTGAGAAAGGAGAAAGAGTTGGAGGCTGTGAAATGAAAACAAATAATTCAATCCAAGTTGTCTCAAACTTTTTCCCTTTTAATTTTTGTTTAATATATAAAATAACTAATTAGGGTTTTTTTTCTCTATTTTTTTTAATTAATTACTGGTATCTGATCTATTGACTGACTAATCTAAATCGGATACTGTAGAAGAGATGACGACCCTCCCAACCCAGTTTTCTCGATTCATAAATATCGAATTCGAATCATTGACCTTGCTTAAAAGACCTAATGCCTCATCTCACTACACCAACTAGTAGTTAAATATAAGCATTATGTTTGAGAGTTGTAAAAATGTGTTTCTTCTTGGAATCTGGCTTCCTAATGAAATTAGAGGGTCTAATCTTTTTCTCTTTCAATATGTTTTCATTTTCATTAGTTTTTATCCAACCCAAAGATATTATAATAAAAGTTTACTTAAATTATTAATGAAATCATTATTTTAATCTTTGCTTAATGAAAGTACTTTATTTTACGCGGGAAAAGTGTGTTACCAATAAAATGGTCCCACACACAAGATGTAGGATACATGAAGCATTTATTTATTTATTTATTTGCCTTTAGTTTTCTGGCATTATCACAGTCTTTGCACTTTTAGCACAAATTTTCAGTTCCAAAGTTACAAATTAGTTGTGTGTAAAGGTTTCGTGCAAATCAAGCAATGTTACAACAAGAATCTGTAGACCTAGAAAACTAGCTCTATATATTCCCCTTTTTCATGTACTCGTGCACAAATTCGTGCGAATATTTGACAAAACCTAGCTCTAGATCACACTGCAAGACCAATACAGAAGGCATGACCATAACTAATTTATAGTACTTAATAAACCAAAAAAAAAAACTCAATGGAACTGTTCCGATTAAACAGAGGTTAGATTAGAATAGTATTTATATGGCTAGAAACCTCCATTTTCTAGAAAAGGGGTTTGGCATGATCAAGCATTATACCTCTTCTGCTAATGACTTGAAGAGATGGAAGGGACTTGAAGATTTAAATTTCTGAACCATGTCGTAAAAGAGTGTCAGAACAGGATTGAACATCAATATCTTTCTGTAAATGTAGTTGCAAGGCAAATGTCATTCACCTTGTCGGAAAATTCATCATCAAATCGTATCCATTAGACACTGTTGCCAAAAGTCATTCCTTCAGCTGCATAGTTACAGGGAAAATAGCATCCCAAATCAAGAATGAAGAATTCAGTCTGTCAAGCCCAACAATCCTAATGCTCAAATATGCCAGGGATGAAACGACAAGAAACAGAAGAAAGCTTTACACTATAATAGTAACATACTCCAGAATGGAAATAGCTAATGATGACTAGATAACCTAAAACTATGTTCTTGCTTTGCTAATTGATCTAAAGAAACCATAAATTGAATGATGATTTAGGCACCTACATATTTGTGGAAACCAAATTTCCTATTTATTCTATTAACCGTGTAGTTATACATGGGACACTTCTTAACCATAAGTTTCAGTTATTGCTTTACTTAACTATCAATTTTGCATAAAATTTAATCGAGTTATTTGTAGAGAAACAACTTTCTATAACATTTTCTAAAGACAAGAACTACAAGGCACGTTGCAATAGTAAACCTTCTCTAAGCTTTTTGATTATCACATTGGCATCGGCATTGTGCCGATGAAGGTGCCTCCAGGACGAAGTAAAGATGATACATTTGTCAGTACCCGACGTGCACGTGCTTCTGTAGACCAGGAATAATGCATGGCAAACTGCAAAATCCAAGAGTTTCTTGTAACAGCCACGATTATGGTTTCAACTAAGGTAACAAATTGTTAAATAGCTTCAGAATATCTCGATAAACTTTTGTGGTAACTTAATCATATGGAAGCAGAATAGATGTAACAGTAGATTTTGCAAATTCCAACTATTGAAAAGAACATAAACGGCACATCAGTCACCTGGAAACTGCAGATACCAAAAGGACCATCATTTGCCAAAACTCTATCGAGGCGCACCTGAAAATCATCAACTCATAAAAATTAGAAAAATATCTTGCAATGCCTGCTAAACCATGTACATCCTTGGTTAATAAGTTGGTGCCAAGGTCCAATTAACCAAAAGACATTTTTTCACTGGTAAGATATAAAAAGGTTATCAACAATCTCATTACCTCAAAACAATCACCACACATGAGAAGGGCAGGAAAAGTGAACTTTTTGCGACGTTGATGATGGTCTGCATCACCATTACATCGTGTACGACAATCTTCAATCTGTGTGCATAAATGGAGAATGCAAAATCAATATTGCAATTGGTGACACAAGCATATACCACAGAAAGGATTACTTTTTCCTGCAGCTGTTTTCTACTTTCTAATTTCCTTTGGGGTTTGGATGAGCATGGGAATGAAATGTGTTTGGATAGACAACTTGACTGCAGGCTATTAAAGGCCTTAGAGGCGCACAATTTATCCGTGTTTTAAGTTAGAGAATATCTACACACCCATGCACTACTGCACAAGACTCATGTTTCAAAAGGTTGTATTTTGATAGTTATTTCAAGAAGTCAATGGTAGAACAAACCGTTCAACAAATCCAAGGATTAATTCACATGTGTCTACTTGAAAACAAATTCAACGTGTTGCTGCTGCAAATGCAACTGCTTAAAGAAATTAATAGCTTCGAATAATCATGGTATGTACTCAAAGAGGCCTAGACAACAGATAGATTGCCCACGACTTAACTGAGCTGCTAATCTGATAAACATGTAAAGAAAAATAAGAAAACGAAAGCTGAGAATTTTAGCACTTTACCGAGCCTTCAGCTATATCAATGCCAACATAATAGTCAACTTTTGCTTTATCCCACCCTAAAACACATAAAAACAAACCATAACACAACGTCTAAAATACATTGAATTTGGAAAGAAAAATAAGGGTCCAAAATACCTTGCCGCAAGCAAGATCAAGAACAGCATCACCCCTGCGAGCATAAGGCTGAATCAAGACACTTTTACTCTGTCCAACCGAGAACAAAATAAACGGAAAAATGACTCAGCAAATATATTATAAGTTTAGAATGCAGCTCATGTGATTCGACAACATACCCAATTATTCATCTTCTTTAAGTGAATGATCGGACTCGCTTCTCGTTCTTCCAAAGTTGGATTTGTTCATGAACTATAAGGATCAGTTACTTTCCTAGCAAAAATCTTTGTGCTCTCATCCTCCAAAAATTGTGCACCACGTACCCCAAACAGATTCAGCTTCTTAATAGAATTTTATATTGAATTCTAAATATTTAGTTTACCCTTATTATTATTATAACCTGCGGATACAAACATAAAGGCAACCTAATATAAAAATTATATTAAATAATTAATCAAAAATGCTATGATCATCATTACACATTCAATGCATCAAAAACTCTTCATTAATTTAATTGAAGTCTTTGTTGCACTCCTTTAGTAAGAATAAAATATTTGTTTTGTTTTGTGATCCCTATAAACTAATTCAACATGGGCTTAATTTATTTATTTATTTTCTTTTTGATACATAAAAGTTTAGGTTGACTCTCCAAGTCCAAGTCCAAGTCCAAGTTCAGGGTATACCTAAGACTCAATTACGATTTACATAGAAATTTACAGATTATCCATCAAAAGTAACGATGATAGGATTTGAACTAGGGCTTACAACATGGGCTTAATTTATTAATCACGTGAATTAAGTGTTTTAGTTATTAAAATCTAAACATCCCTCATAAAAATCTTCACCTACCAAATATATAATAAAAATCAAAATAATATTTGGTAAATTTTAAAGTAAATATCAAAAGATTAAGTACTAGATTTTTTTTATTTAAAATTTGATTATTTGATATATAAACTTCTTGGCATTTCCCCATAGTAAACACCAAACCACTGCCAATGCTTTTGTTCATATAAGTCCAAACCTGTCCCTTTTTTAACTATTCTTTTCCCCCCTTTTTCTGGACAAATAAAACCTTTTGATGAGATTTAAATAATTATTAGAAAGAGTTTTTTATCATTAATCAGGGTTTTAAAAAATATTATGCGATCGTGATTTTGTCCACAATATAGTGGTTTTGTCGCCGTCCGAGTTACCCGCTACATCCACAATAGCGTCCAATAGCGCCCGTGACGGCCGTAATAGAGCTTGCGACGGTCACAATCACTATAAATCTAAAATGACCGAAAACACGACCGTGACCGTGATTTAAATCTCTGCCATTAATTTTAAAAATTAATATTTTTAAAATTAATATTTAGATATCCATTTCAATGAATAAACAGTATGTGGTTATTAATATTTAAACTCAACTCCGTTTCTTTTTCAATTAATTGGGTGCCTGTAAGTTACACCCTGCTTCTTCTCTTTGTTTCCTCCACTTATTTCCACATACACAGTTCTTTTGTCATGAGATTTTTCATGGACTGTGTGTCGTGTTGGCGTCCGACGATGCGTGAAGTGGCGATGACCGAGGAGGCGGTGTCGATGGCGGCGACACCCACGAGGGGGGAGGAGGAGGAGGAGGAGACAAAGTCCTTGATGCCTGCCGATAAGGCAGCAGCGTCGAGGACAAAGATGAATAGGGAGAGGGTAGGATCTATGAATCCACAGTGGAAGCCCTCGTTGTGTTCGATAACGGAGGATAGCGTCGTGGCGGAGAACGGAGAGAAAACACTGTTGAAAATTCCGACGAGAACGCCGACGGTGGTGAACAGGAAGAACTCACCGGGGTCACTTTCTAACGTTCGTGCACGAACCTATAGCAACGACACCGGGTAATTTCATTTTACTTTTTTTTTTTTTATAATTTTAGTAATTATAAACATTTTATTTTCTAAAAAAATGTGGTAAAGAATAGTAAAAGTAACTCATTTGCTTGTATAGTTGATATGTCAACGTAGGGGAGATGTTTTGAGTGAGAAATTGACTTTTTTTCTTTTATTTTAATAAATGGTGATAGAGAAAGTAAAAATTAAATAAAGATTAAGTTTAAAATTCATTTTATTACTTAAAACAAATTAAATGATATTTCGATCCCCGAAGTTATATTTTATTATCATTTTGACACCTGAAACTAAGTAAATTATAGTCGTAAGTTGAACTAAAGAGTTGTTGATGAAAAATTGCAGGCGAAAATCAGTGCCAGTGTTCCTTCCCACGTTTTCCCCGACACCTTTCATGTTTTGAAAATCTTTCAAAGTGTACAGAATTCGAATATGTGTAACTCTCGTTATTAATATGCAAAGCAATTTGTTAAGTCCTGTTTGGCATTAGGGATGATAATGGGTCGGATTTGGATTGGATTCAGCTGGACCCAGAATCGTACCCATTTTCACATATTAGATCCAGATCTGCCTTGGATTCACGAGTCTAGAAAATTGGGGACCATATCCATATCCAAAGGATCTCACGGATCTGGGTCCAAACAGATCTAAAACGGGTATGTTAAATAAACGATCATTTGATCTATTTTTTAACGTAATAAAATTGATATTGACTAATTTCACAATATATCTCCAATGGAAGAAAGATTATTTTCAATACAGCTAATAACATAATAAAAAACGATAAACTAAAATCTAAAAAAAACTCAACACGATTACACAAATGTCTTTTAAATAACACAAACATTAAAAAATGTAGATTAAGAAACATTCTATTTTTACAAGTCGAGTACCGCACTTCTACCCCTAAGAGTGTTACTCTTCATCACTACTTAAATCATCAACATCCTATAAAATCAAAAGTAGACTTTTCTATAAATGGGTAAACGGGTCTAGACTCGGTATCTTAGTGTCAGATCAAGACTCAAATTCGTACTTTAATAAGAGGATCCAGATCCGCCGAATCCAAAATTTTAAGACCGAAATCCTATAAAACAAATCTGGATCTACAAATTTAGGTCGGGTTTAGGATCCATTGCTATCCTTAGTTGGCATATTTAATCTTTTCATTTCTATCATTTTTCTTTAATTTTTCCCACTAAATTAAGCAAACTCTTAACATGAGCAAGAAAAAGAGCACATGTGAGTTAAACAAAGTTAAAAAAATTGTTTTTAAGAATAAAATTTAAGAACTCTATTAAAAAAAGTATACAATTTAGTAATTACATTGTAACTGAAATATTTAGCTTTATATTGATAGAAACAACTACTTTTATCAAAAATAGAAAATATTCAAATTATAATAAAAATTTACAATCACAACCGTAAACTAAACACATAATAAATATATTTTCTTAAACACAAGAAAACTAGTTATTTTATATCACGAGGACCATACAAAGAAAATGTTAAAAAATCTAATCAAATAAACTCGGATAAAATGTAGGTACGAATAGATCTTACTACATCGGTAAACGAACCACAAAAAGGAATGAAACTATTGAAAGACTACAGACAAATTGCAAATCAGAATGGAGTAACGTGAAAAAATATTATCCACGCAAATCCCCTAACAAAATCTAATCTGAGAGTCCAAGGTAGGGAAGATTTGTAGAATAACAAAAAAACACAATCTTGATCAATCTGATGATATCAAATCCAAACTTAAAGATAATAATAAATCAAAATAAAGGTCAAACGATCGAAAATGTGTCATAAAGACATAGAAAATATGTCATAAAGGCATAAGAATACATACTATAAATATAGAATTATTAAAAATAAAAGAGAGAGAAAATTAAAGATAATATTTAATAAAGCAAAGGAAAACAAAATGAATACTGACAGTCAACGATCAGCATCAAGGTTGATACCGTAGAAGAAAAAAGACTAATGACAGTTAAAAAAAGATAAAAAGAAAAAATCTTTAAAAATAGACACACACACATATATATATATATATATATATATATATATATATATATATATATATATATATATAGTTTTATTAAATATTATTTTAGCCAACTAAATGATATTATGAAATTAAAATGATCATATTATATAAAATTAAAATATAATTATTATCAAACTAGGGTGACATCAAGGCCAAATGGACTCGTTGAGATAACACGAAGGAAATTCATATGCTTGTCAAGTGTCAACGTATAAGTGATCAAATTAGTATTGGTAAATAATATACATGATAAAATCGTAATAATATAAAGTTAAGTGGCCAAAATCAAAAGAAAATGGAATAAAAATAATTATAGTTTACCCAAAAATATAATTACTAAATCATATTAAAAGGGCGAAAACTAGAACAAATTTTCTCAAATTTGGTTGTTTGATTTATTTTTCTTTTTCGGTTGCTCTCCCGGTTCTAAGGTTTTATTTTGACTAATTCGAGTCGACTCGCGTCGTACAACTGACTTTGGTGGGTGAGTCTCCTAACAGAGATTTTCTACATACACAAAGATTCGAACTCGATACATTATTTAAACGATATCAAAATACTTACCATTTGAACCAAACTCTTTAATAATTCACTAAAATATGAACTTGGTCCGAACATAATTAATTTAAATCAAGTCCTTTTCATATTCTTTGTCCTCACAATTTCAAATCGCCAGTCACTATTATTTGGAAGAATTACTCTAATAGAACAAAAACACTCTCTTTAATTATATATAAAAATAATTTTTTTCAATTAGCCGCCTTTGTTTGTACATAAATATACTTCAACCGACAAATTTTATTGACTATTATGGATGATATTTTCGCACTTATCTCTCGCATTTCCACGTTGTTTATCAATTGTTATCCACAATTTTGTATTTTTATATATAAATATGAATCGAGAGGGCGGTCAAGGAATTGTTTTTTAAAAAATTTAAATTACGATATATTTTAATATTTTTATTGATAATTTATTTTCGTTTATAAAATTTTAATAGTTCGATTTTCTTTAAAATTTTAAAAATTTATCTCTTAACATAAATCATACACTTATCTCTGTTTATATATACTTATGCCATAAAAAATATAAAATTAATTTCAGACAGTTAAATATACCACATCATATGATTAAATGTGAAATTAGACCAGATATTATGAAAAAAAGAATACCTTAACTTGTTACGACGGAGCAAAAACTTGTTCTTATTTTGATTTTTTTAATCTTAAAATTAATTTTCATCTCATATAAACTCCGAATTATTAAATTCTTTTTTTTAATTTTATATCTTTAAATAGTTTTTTATTGATTTGAAGTAATTATAAAATTATATTTATTTTATAGATTTTCAACTATTTAACAAGAAAATCATAAACATTTTTATATACGACGTCCTATCTAAACCTATAATAATTATTATTTTAATTATTTATCTCACTTGATTCGTATACATGTCTTTCAATACTTATTTAAAGCACATGCGGATTTTTCATCTCATTTTGAGAAGTTGAGTAGAACTGCAGGGATGGATCTAGGTTCATCCTGGGCGAGGATGGATGAGCGCGGTCGCCCTTAAAAATATAAAATTATTATATAATTTAAATTTTTTATATTTTTTCTTAGAGTTAAAATTAAAATAAATATAAAAAATAACAAAGATCTAATCATATCAAATTATTAAGAATAAAATATTGAATTTACGGAAATGTACCTGAATTAATTGATAGGTTAAAATATTTGAATCATTTTTTTATTGTGATCTTCCAAGAAGATATGTTTGTTCTTACCGTAATAACTATCTGAAGGGGATAAGAATAATACAAGTTAACATGTTTCTTGGGAGACCACTACCTCTTTATATAAATTGAATATTAAATCAATCTTTTAAGTATTTATAATTCTGTCTCTCATCAATTTATAAATAAACTTATGGTATATACATTTTAATATAATATAATTGGTCACTTAATTTTGTGTTTTACTTTATAATAACATTGTACATTATATATATATACCCACAAATATGTTTTCGGCTCCTTAAAATTTTATAAGTTCAAGTATGTTCCCTCTAATATAAGATTTTGCGGTCATCTCTCCATGCGTAGAATATTTAACTGACCCTATTCTCATATATAATGGGATAGGGGAGGTAGGGTAATAGGCTGCCCCAACGTCAGGTTGAGAGCAGCTTCCGTGGAAGACCTCCGTTATGAATTGCCCTCAATGAGACTCAATCCTACGACTACAAGGTTAAGAACCTTGTACTCTACCAACTGAGATACGACTGCTCTAGCATTATTTATATATGAGTATTAATTATCATTTTGCGCTTGATTCAAATTCTGCAACAGGGAAAGATCAAATTATTCATTATCTTTTTTCCATCAAACCTTTGTTCAACTTAGGACTTTGATTTCTCTTACATCAACGATCTTAAACCACATATTAAAGTACTTTGGCCTCCAATTCTGGTTATGCTTCTGCCAGTTACTCGCTCTTTCTCCATTTCTGTTGCAGAGAAAAATCCCCTTTTGTCATCTTTAAATGTCCCGATGTTGAAATGAAGCTGCCATACGACGAAATTTGACAAAAGGTGTTTCAAATTTCAAGTTTCAAGCAAGTTCCCCCTCTTCCAATCCTGTCATTGTGTCATACAACGGCTTGTTTAGTGTCTCCGGCAAGTAATATGCAAGCATTCCTCCAATCAATCCACACACCCCGAACACCATGAATGGAAAACCGCCGCCCAAAACCACCACAAACGGTGCCAATATAGCTCCCATTTGTGCTGCCTGGGTTGCACATCCGAGTGCCACGTTTCTCACCACCGTAGGGAAGAGCTCGGCCGTGTAGATGAACAACAAATTGTATGTACCCGCCATGCCGAATATCCCGAGTATACCACAACACACTCTTGTTACTTTCCATATTCCTACACCCCCCATCATGCTCCCCATGAAGCAGAACATTGCACTAAACCATTGTGTTCCGATCGCCAATGGCTTCCTTCCGAATCTGTCGAGTAGAACCGCTGTTATGGCGAATGCTGGCATTTCGGCAACGGCATTGACGAGGACGGTGAGGTAAAGGTTCGTCCCGAGGTTGACGACGTTTAAGCTAAGGCCGTAGTACACAACAGAGCATGTGAAATTGATTCCCACTGCTAGGAAGAGTCGAATGCGAGTGACCGGTGACCGGATCACGTCTATAACGGAACCACTGATTGCTTCTTTTTCTACTGCTGCTGATTTCCAACTCTGATTCCCACTTGAAGCATCATTAGCTTCATCATCCAGGGCAAGGTGACCCCATCAGGGAGGTGATGTCCATTGGACTTGGCTATGGTACGCATGATTTTCATTGCTTCGTTCGTTCTCCCGCGAACGAGATACCACCGAGGGGACTCGGAGATGAAGGGAATCACCAGGACAAGGAACAAGATAGATGGAACAGAGGATGCAACATAAAGAGCACGCCATGTAGGGAAAACGTAAGCTATGCCGGAGAGTAATGCGATTCCTCCCGAAAAGAGATAGAACGTCGACATTCCAGCAATGCCGCGTCTCGATGGACCGACGGGTTCGGTGGCAAGGACAAAGGCACATAGGCCAACGCCTCCGGTGCTGAATCCCGTTAAGAACCGGAGCAGGAGATACGTAACGTAGTCCGGGGCTAACGATGTAAGGCAACCAAATAGCATTTAAGATGCAAACTGCTGTTAAGGAACCTTTTCTTCCCAGTTTGGAGTCTGATAGATGACCAAATACACCAGCACCTGAAAACGGTCGATCAAAAATCGAACTTCAGCCATGGATTTAATCACCAGAAGCTACACAACAGATAATTTTCCGGCATATTCATTGCGTATCAGTAAACGACAACAAAAAACAAATTAAACAAAGAAACAAAGATCAATTGGGTCCGTTTGTCACTTGATAGCAAAAGACGAAGAAAACACAAAAAGTAACCGGATATTCTTTCCTTAAGATAAGAAGCACCCTTCTTAGAGACGTGGTTGATTTCATTTCGCACCTACTCATTTGATTCGATTCCAATTATTTAGTAACTGAGTTGATCCAACTCCAAGACAGCTGCTTTGTCCATTTTTGTATTAAATTAAGCTAGGTTGTGACCAATACTCAATCATACGTTTTAAATATACCAGTTTCCTCTATCCTACATGTGGGTCAGATTTGCAAGTCTTACGACTTGATTGGAGAAGATTGAAGTGGCAAATAAAAAATATGGTCCATTAAAAAGACAATTGATTCTTTGCCTGCTATATGCTTATATAATAATATCAAATGCATTAATTAAGTTATCACCGCCGCTTGCTTAAATACATTTCTCGTCTCTTCTGATATGCCATGAACTTCGTTTGAATGTCTACTGAAACTTGGGTTAAATTAATGATGTAACTTAAATATATTTGCAGGGCTTGATTCGTTTAGCATATTCTGTGTGTTTTTGCTACTTTTTTTCCCTGGGAATTTGAGGTCCACATACGCATTAACTGCAACCATGCGCTGTTCCCAGGACAGCAAAGTTTTCCCTTTCAAGTTTAACAAATTAAGGTAAATTCAATACCATTCAATGAAAAACGTTGTCGAAAAACGACAGCAAGATAAGGATGAAAGAACTCACCAATCATGCAGCCGCCAAAAAACAAGGCCTGGACAAGCCCGACCTTATACTTCTCCCCACAGACCAGCCCCCACTGAGCCACCGTTGAGCTTCCCGAGCCGCCTTCCCATTCCCACGAACCTGGTTCCAGCCCACAAACACTGGCCACCTTCTCGTTACACCCCGACTCCGAACCTCCCACGCACGCCAGCCAGGTTCCCGGTCGGCAAATATCATCACCATGGTATGGAAAGCTTCCAAGGCCCACGCCAGGCTCGTTAACACGAAATGTTTCCGTTGCCAGTGCCCGAACTCGCCGCAGTAGGCCTGCAACATATCGTCTATGCAAAGCTTCTTGGGTTCGGATCCGAGCCCGGATTCCTCTTTGGATGGAACCAGAAGAGGTGAAGCTAACGATGAACCGTGGCTGCTGGGATCTGATTCTCTCGGCCGGTTAGCCATAACTGGACTAGGGTCTGCTCTCTAGTTTTGGTTTACTTTTGACGATGCTTTTGTTTTAACGTAGTCTACATATATAGGGTAGGCCGTAATATGATTTGTGTAGGCAGAGATGGTGTGTGACGTGCTGCGGCTGACACGTGGAGAGTTATCTATTCATTGATTCGGTGGGTGCGGCACATGAAAATGGAAGTACTGGTCATTTGGAGGGTTGGGATTAGAGCTAAAGTTCTCTCGAAGGAGATGAATTAAGGGAATGTTGATTTTATATTAATATAATTTTACAAGTCCAATTTTTTAAAAATTTTGTAAATTTATCCCATTCCAACTATATTTATTCCTACTTTGAGGTGATGCAAGTTGAATTTATTTTATTTAACTTGAAATTCAATTGAACTGAAAATATATAAAGCTAGTTGGAGGAAATATTATTGGTGGTGATGATGTGATAAAATTGACATTTGAGGTTCAAAGTAGAAAGTCCTTTTCATATCTCTAGAGATGGTGATAGTTGTCGGGTTTCATTTGAGCTTCTAAAACAGTTTTGCTGTATTTTGAAACAAAAGATTTTTCCAACTACAATCCGTTAACATGTTTTCGAATTAGATTTCATTTTATATAGAATGTGATGTAAATTTTAATTTTATGTAATTATATAAAAAAATAATTTAGTTTTTATAGATTTTTTTTGTCCTTTCTGTTTTTAAAGTTTTGTCATGACTAACCCGGGTCGTACATCAGACTCTGAAAGGTGAGTTATTCAAGTGAGAATTTTCTGTATACACGATGAGTCGAACTCGACACTTGACTTTGATAAATGAGTCTATCGGTAAAGATTTTTTGGTATTTGAGATACAAAGATATATTGATGTGTGATATCATAAGTTTAATTTGTTTATTTTAGGGTTTACTATTCAATTTTATTGGATCATATGAATTATTTGTTATTGCATTTTATGGATGGTTTTAGGGCAAAACAATTTTTTGAATTAATCATTGATATTCAATCTATTAACTGACTAATCCAGATTGAGTTTTGCATAGGCTCATTATGAGGGCGACCCTCCCAATCCAATTTGCTTCATACGCAAACGCCAAGATTCGAACACCTTACTTTGGTTAAAAAAATCTACTACCTCATCCTATTAGACTAATTGGTTGTTGGTAGGGTGAGACATTTTTTTATTTGAGTTTGATGAATAGTATAACACTTGTTATTCAGGTGAACATTATACAATAACGAGATTCAGAATGTAGTGTGACTTATCTGAAAATGTTTGGGGTAATTACGTATTTAATATCTAAACCATCAATTTTGATCCATTTTAATATTTAAACTTTTAATTTTTTTAAAAAAAACTATAATTAACGTTTAGTTCTTTTAATATCTCAATGTTAAAAGCTTAAAGGTGATTTGCATATGACACCTTTTTATGGGTAAATTACATCATTCATCACTCAACTATCTTCTCACTCCTATTTTGGTCATTAAAGCTTAATTTTTTTTAATTTAATTATGTAACTTTCAAATTACTCTTAATTTAATCACTCTAATTTCAATTTTTTAATTTTTAATTATATATTAGTAAAATAATAATACTAATAAATGCCATGCCTCAAAAATTATTAATAAAATAAATTAGAGAGATTAAAATAGGAGTAATTTGAAAGTTGAGTAGTTAAATTGAAAAGTTTTAAACTTTAATACCAAAATAGGAGTGAGAAGATAGTTGAATGATGAATTATGAATGATGTAATTTACCCATAAAAATACAACGTGATTAATATTTTAACAACAAAACACTAAAATGAAATAAAAACTAAATGTTAGGTATGCTTTAAAAAATTTAAAATTTAGACATTGAAACTGGCCAAAACTAATAGTTCAGATACTAAACACGTAACCTATCCAAATTTTTACTTACGAGGTTATTCATTTCATAGGAAAAGGAGTAAACTTAAGGTGTTAGACTTTTTTTTTCATATAAAAAAGGTTGACCTAAGGGGGAATTTAGTTTTGTTTTGTACATGAAATTGCTTTTTTTCTTCAATTTTAATTTTCTAATTTTTCATTTCTCTCATTTTTAATGGGTTAATAGAAATCTTTAAATGACAGAATCGATAATTTATTGTCTGAAATTTTAATACAAGTAATCTTGTGTGTGTTTTTTTTTTAATAATTTCGAATATTTTAGTTTGACCTGTAAAATTTTCACAGTGGGACAAGCTCGATGAGCAAGGAAGTGATCCCACCTTTAGCAGCTTTGCCAACATGCGTATATCCATCTCCTTCTCTGTAAAGCACATCCATAACCCTTGCGAGGTTCAGATTTCTATTCAGAACTGCCACTGGCATTTCCCTTGGTTTAAGGAACTCTTCATTAACGTCCTTCCAAGAACTCTCTATATGCCTGTTGAATTTGTCGTACGCCTCTTGTGCTGTCACGCCATACTGTTCCATGTAACACTCGATGGCCGAGCAATCGTCTTCTCTCCTGTGCTTGAACTTGTGTTCCGCGATGTCATCCATGAACCTGCAGGTTATTGTGGAAGCTTTGATGATCTTAGGGTCGGTGGCCGCCCATGTGAAGGTCTGTGGGGTTATAACATCTCCCATCCCCACGAAAGCCGTAATGGCAAGCATGGCGTAGCCTGAGGTTGGCAATGCATTGTCCCTGAACTCCTCGAATGTCGGTTTGTAGTTTTCATGTGTTCATTTGGCTTCAAGAAGGTAAGCTTGAGCAAGTCGTATCAACTGCATAACCATCAAAATCAAACAATTATGCGCTTCCTATGTATATATCAAAACTAAATCGGGTGTTAATCATTGGACAATCATCGACATACCGCCTTTCTAGCATATTCGACACGGTATTGTCTCCCTTGTTCTGCCATCAGCTGCTCCATTTCTTCGTAAACATCTAACAGTGCCTTGTAGCTTATCTTCATGAAATCTGGGAGCTGATCCATGCATCTAATATCCCACCTGATACCAAATTACAAGGCTAAATGTCTAGTATTCAATCATTGATCCTATATACACTTGAAAATGAATGTTGATTTCACAAATCAAGAAATCTAACCTCTCAATGGCATCAGTATAGGGAATGAGCTCATCATAGGTGGCATATGAATCATATGTATCATCCACAATAGATGCCATGGCTATTACTTTTGTCAACATCTTTCTACCAAGAGAGTACTGAGGCTCAAAGTAAACTCCCATTATCCAGAAGTAGCCTTCAATCACTCGATCTCTTGCAAATGGTAGCTTTCTGGTAAAGTCCAAATCCTTCCACCATCTATAGAATGCATACACATTAGCACATATAATCTTCATTTAGTAGAATAGAGTTTTGGATTTTTTTTAATTTCCAAAACACTTTCCTACAAATTGAAATCTATCTTTGCAAACTCCAGCAATGAGAACCTGCAACAAATTGAAATCTATCTTTGCAAACTCCAGCAATGACTTATTATGTGATTCGATATCCTGGTACACAGAAATGTACTGCCGAGCCTCAACCCTTGGCAGGCCTCTTCGGATCGACTGCTTTAAGGCATGATCAACCTGTTCCGACAATGGATAGTCTAAAGTTGGTGCTGCAAGAGTTAGGTGAGTGGTGGTGAAAGAAATTGCCTCATCCAATACATCTTCCCCATGGATCCGCATATAGGAAGCTTCGTAAAGTTACAACAATCCTCGTACATCAGTAGTCAAGGATGACTTCAAATTTCCTTGCTCACCCCTGAACTTGTTGAATGTCTCTGCTCAAATTAACAGTACCCGACGTCATTATCAAATACATTCTTGGTATGTGCATATACATCTGTATTAACAGTAGCATGTCATTATCAAACTTTAGACTATCCATTGTCGGAACAGGTTGATCATGCCTTAAAGCAGTCGATCCGAAGAGGCTTGCCGAGGGTCGAGGCTCGGCAATACATTCTGTGTACCAGAATATCGAATCACATAATAAGGCATTGCTGGAGTTTGCCAAGATAGATTTCAATTTGTTGCAGCTTCTGCACAGGAAAGAGCTAAGTGAGATTTGTAGGTAAGTGTTTTAGAATTTTAAAAAATCCAAAACTCTATTCTACTAAATGAAGATTATATGTGTTAATGGGTATTCATTCTATAGATGGTGGAAGGATTTGGACTTTACCAGAAAGCTACCATTTGCAAGAGATAGAATGGTTGAAGGTCACTTCTGGATAATGGGAGTGTACTTTGAGCCCCTGTACTCTCTTGGTAGAAAGATGTTGACAAAAGTAATAGCCATTGCATCTATTGTGGATGATACATATAATTCATATGGCACCTATGATGAGCTCATTCCCTATATTGATGCCATTGAGAGGTTAGATTTCTTGATTTGTGAAATCAACATCCATTTTCAAGTGTATATATGATCAATGATTGAATATTAGACATTTAGCCTTGTAATTTGGTATCAAGTGGGATATTAAATGCATGGATCGGCTCCCAGATTTCATGAAGATAAGCTATAAGGCACTGTTAGATGTTTACGAAGAAATGGAGCAACTGCTGGAAGAGCAAGGGAGACAATACCGTGTCGAATATGCTAGAAAGGTGGTACGTAGATGATTATCCAATGATCAACACCCGATTTAGTTTTGATATATACATAGAAAGTGCTTAATTTTTTGATTTTGATGGTTATGCAGATGATACGAGTTGCTCAAGCTTACCTTCTTGAAGCCAAATGGACACATGAAAACTACAAACCCACATTTGAGGAGTTCAGGGACAATGCATTGCCAACCTCAGGCTATGCCATGCTTGCCATTACGGCTTTCGTGGGGATGGGAGATGTTATAACCCCACAGACCTTCACATGGGTGGCCATCGACCCTAAGATCATCAAAGCTTCCACAATAATCTCAAGCTTCCACAATAATCTGCAGGTTCATGGATGACATCGCGGAACACAAGTTCAAGCACAGGAGAGAAGACGATTGCTCGGCCATCGAGTGTTACATGGAACAGTATGGCGTGACAGCACAGGAAGCGTACGATGAATTCAACAGGCATATCGAGAGTTCTTGGAAGGACGTTAACGAAGAGTTCCTGAAGCCAAGGGAAATGCCAGTGGCTGTTCTGAACCTTGCAAGGGTTATGGATGTGCTTTACAGAGAAGGAGATGGATATACGCATGTTGGGCAAAGCTGCTAAAGGTGGGATCACTTCTCTGCTCATCGAACCTGTCCCACTGAAACTATTTACCCCTTGGAGCAGCAAGACTACACACTAACGAATCACACGAAGCCCCAAAGAGAAGAGAAAAGACGGCAAAAGAAACAAGCATAAGCCAACAGTGAGCATGATAAAAATCAGCAGCATCCGACTTAATTTTCCAATCTTCAGTACCATAGACCACCACATCAACATTATAACGATCAAACGACGAAAAACATTGCTCAAAAGATTATATTGGATTTATTTTCCGAGTTTGAGTTCACGTTGAAAGAAAAAAAAATACAAGGATAATATTAATTCTTTTTTAAAAGTACAGGTACATATGATGCTTTTCGCCAAAGAAAAATGGACAAAAAAAAAACAGTTGCGATTTGCCTAATGGTGTATGCGAAAATGTCACCCTCTAGGATTTATATGGATGTTATTCAACATATCTCAACATCTATAACCTATAAACAGAATGAACTGATTATTCAGTGTTTCTACTTTTGTATGATGAATCTGAGCTTCTGTCACAGTGCCAAGCAGAAGCTGATATAAGGTTCCTATCTTTCCACCCCAACAACATAGCACCATCCTTCTCGGCAAGTGTATAATGCTTAGAGTAACACTTCAGCAGGCTTCGTATCACCGTATTGACGTACGAGCTCAAAGGGTATTGCCGAAATCCGGCCATTGTTAGCCTGGACTTCCACTTACCGAAGAGCTCGTGGCGTTCGACCCTCTCTTTTCCCTCGCAGGCGACGACATTCACGATATCACCGGCCAGGCAATGTTGCTCCACGTTGACTCGTTCCTTCCTGTCCCTTGGTAGTGTCTCGTCTAAGGACTCGAATATTGCCAAGTAGTAATCCAGAGTCTCGATGAATCTGGGGAGGAAAGGGGCTGTGTTTGTGTTTGATTCTTGCTCTACCAATGTGGTGACCTTGGCAGAAAGCGACTTCACCATTCGCAGAAGCCCATCCCTAGGATTGTTCACATCAACGCTCTCGTCAGGGGTGTGATGGAGCTGCAGAGGGAAGTTGACGGCCAGCGCCTCCCCGGGCCTGACATCAAGCATGTCCCTTGTGATATCTTCTGCAAAAACTGGCATTCCTTGAAACTCGACCGGAATATTGAACTTCTCAGATAGTGCTTGCAAAAATCTCTCAACAGCTTCCAATCCACCACCACGAGCATATTTTGAGAGAGGATCATCAATTCCTGTAATCCGGACATGAGGAGCTCCACCTGATCTGGCTGCAAGTGCCTGCAAGAGAGTCACCCATTGTGTTCCCTGAGCTATCTGGAAATCAATAATGTGAATGCGATCTTCGGTCCGGCATGCTTCAGCAATGGCCCCATTGGCTGCCATGTAACCAAACTTTAAGTACGGGCAGATTTCATACAGGATTTGCATGTAGGAGAGCAAGTCCTTGCCTTCAGGCTCTCTGCAACGAAGGGCACGATATATGCTAGACCCTGATGCTTCCTTCCTTGCCACCAAACCTTCCACCATGTAAGCTCCAAGACGCTGGATCGGTTCCCCACTGATTGACACAGCATCCCTCGCCTTCGCAATCAGCTTATCAAATTCGGCCATTTTGTTTTCAGAGAGAACCTTAGCACAAGCAATCAGCAACTGCTTCAGATTGCCAGATGGAATACCCTGCAGAAACAAACCCTCTACTGATTTCTGACGTTTCTCAACATGAGCAACTTCAGTTGACTGCCTATGGTCAGAGACAAAGGATGCCTGAGGCTGAAGCACCAAAGATCCTTGTCTTTCCCGACTCCACGCCTTGGATCGCTGGCCAGTCGTCCGTGGTCTACTACTTTCTCCACGGAAAACACTATGGATGGTTATCTCTTCATCCTCATCGGGCGCCATAAGTACGGTCTCCAATTCCTGCAAAGTGTATCTTACTTTGTGGCCAGAATTTGCATCTTGTGCATAAGAAGTTCCACCGGAACTGGATAGTAAGCTCTCACCCTTGCAGTCCAGAGAGGGACTCAAACTACGGAAATAAGTGTTGGATTCAAGTGAAGAGTTGCAAGAAGGGCTAAGTCCAGAGAGATTTTCTGTAGAGCCATGCTGCACCTGGCTGTCACTCAATGTGGTGTTGGTATCACAATCAAAGGAGTCGAAAAGGGCGAGTTCGGCCAGTTCCCGATGTTGGGTTTCGAAGAACTAACAGCCTGTTAGGTTTTGAAGGAAAAGTTGAACAAGAGGTCGAATATGAAAGGCCGGTATCAGTCGCACCATATCTGAAAAGCCGACGTGAGTCCATAATATGAGTTTGGCATCAGCTTTCAACCAACTTTGTCACACAATAACTATGAGAAACTTCAACGCTATATTAGAAGCTATGCCTTCAAGAAAACAAACTTGACCTGCAAAAACAATGCAAAGAACGGTTGACTTTTCAGAGTTCTGCATAATCTAAATTGAAAGGCAAAAGCCATGTTCATACGTAAATTTTGCCATACCATTCATACATAAATTTTGCCATACCAACTTACCAAGAACCTAAATACTTGTTACACAATAAAAGTAGTTTGATTGACGTTCAACTTATTGGAACATTCCAGTATCAAAGAAAAAATACACAGTTGGCGAACCAAAACGAACCTACAAATTGGAACAGACTCACTTGCAGTGATAAAAAAGTTGAAGGTTAAAGCAACTATTTTTTTCAATATATGTTATAAATTGGTATCCAAAACAAGAGAGCTAACCCAGAAAGAGAAAATAGTCTTATTATCTTTTCAAATGAAGAACTAAAAAACAAATTTGTCCCATAAAAAGGTTCTTCAATCCACATGGTAAGCACTCAACGTCAGCTGCTTTTTTCATTTCCCACGGAATTAACACAAACCAAAATGAAAACCCATAAACAAATATTAAGAATCTAATCCAAATAATGGAGAACGTCAACAAAAACAAAAACAAAAAAAAATCAATTTTAATACAGAATTTGCAAAGTTTACCTTGAAATTCTTGTTTCTGAGGAATCAGAAATCAAAACCCAAAGCTCCAAAATTAATAAAATAATCAAATAAATAAATAAAATTCTTATTCTTTCAGTAAAACTTGGACCTTTTTTGGTTTTAATTTTTTTCAAAGTTTAAAAAATGAGAAACAACGAAGCAGGCGAGTGAGTCGTCTATTCGTACGAAAATGTTAGGAAACAACAATAATATCTCAATATCTCGTCAACCTCACGTTTTCAGAAACCCGAGATATTAAATAATTATATTAAATTAAGTAATCTGAAAATTACATAATACTTTGTATCTTATGTTGATAAGACGTGAGATAATTCTATATGTACAGTTTGAAATATTTTTTAACAAAATATTAAGGATTACTGTTTAAAATAAATAATTAATAGGAATTTTTAATATAATATTACCTTAGATTCCGTCGTACAATAAAAAATGTATTATATATAAAAATATATCAATAAAAGAATTTTAACTAACAATTGCAATCGAAGTGGTATATGTTTATTTTAAATTTGATCTTTAAATAATAAATTTTATTTATATTATAAAAAATATATAAGCATTTTCTTATCAAATGAATTTTAATAAATATTTTCTTATCACTATTACAATATGTACAAAGAAAAAGTCATTTTCCTTAAATTATTATTTATTACAGTCATTGATTAAAAACATAACAAAGACATGAAAAACATGTATAGTAAAGCAAAACAAGGACTCACTATGTTTTTGTTTGGTTTAATTCAATAACTCATTATATGAAATATAATATTTTTTTTAATATTTTGAGGTAATTATAAGAAAGTAGTTGTTTGTTATCGACAATAAATTTATGTCATGGGGCCTAGTTATTCAAACTTAAAACTTAGAAAAATATTTTTTGTTCAATTCAATTTTATATCATGTTCATTGATTTAATATAAAAGGTTGGAGTTAAATACAATTTTTCGGGAAATGCTCACGTGCGACAGTCTTAATATACGGCTAAAAAAATGCGTCACCGATTTTGTTATTATTTTAAATAATGAAACCGATAAAAAATGACTGAAAATATTATTATTTCTACATGTTATAATTACCGATATAGGTAAACGAACCTGGTAAAAAAATAATGTTTTCGGTAAAGCGCTACCTAAAACATTATTTTTATCAGATTTTTTCTACTGCGTTTACCTATATCGGTAATTAGAACCGGTAGAAATAATAATATTTTTCACAGATTTTATTATTTAAATAATAATAAAATCGATAGCGTCTTTTCTTAACCGTATCTTAAGGCTGTCGCACCGTAGAACTACCCTCAACTTTTTAGTTTTTTTTTCTTTGTAAAAGTATTTTTGATTGGCAGTTGGTTATCATAACTTTCTAATTTTCAGGCAACGATGGTGGTTTATCACGGTCATATTCTTTTTTTCTTTAATTATAGGTCTATTTGTTTCACGTAAAATAAATTTTGTAAATTTTTTTATCATTTTCTAGTAATTGGTTGGAGGAAAATTGGCTGGTAAACGTAAAATATTTTTTTAATCAACAGAATTTCCTTTATATTTTCTAGAAAATGACTTACAGTCTGATTTTTCGTAAGTCATTTTCTGAACTTTTCATTTTAAAGAATAAATACTCAAAATAATTTTATTTTATGTATTTAATAGTAATGTTATATTTTAATATCATTTTAATAAAAATATTAATTATTAAAATATTTAAAATATATTTATTAATATTGTAATAATATATTTATAATATTATAATAATATGCTCAATTATATTATAATAATATAAGATATTATATTATTATTTTAATAATATATAAAAAATTATTAATAATGAATAATATTATTTATATATTTAATATTAATATAATAATCTAATAATATTTTAATAAAGATGTTTAAATATAATATTCTTACTTTAATAAATAGTTAATATAATTTATAATATTTTTATTTCAATAGAATGTACTAATTTTAATATCTTATTTATAAAATTATAAAAAATATGTTTTAATAATAATGAATAAATTATTCTAATATTTTAAAAACAATAATATTAAACTTTTATAATAAATAATATTATTTATTGTATTTAATATTGATAATAAATAATTTCTAAAAAAACTCATCAACTAGTGGAAAATGATTTACAAAACATCTTCTAAACACCGTAAAACATTTTCCAGAAAATATAATTCATTTTTCGAAAAATATTTTCAATGAAACAAACTAACCCTAATTATTATCTAATTTTACTAGTTTTGAATTATATTTTAACATATTTATAATAATGTTTTCTCTTTACTCTTTCTCTGGTAAAGCGTATCATGGGTACTGGTGTTGTTGGACTTTCGGTGTAATTTTTTTTATTGTTCTTCTTCTAGGCTTGTGATTCTATATGATTTTGTGATTGGTTGCTTTCTCGATATCTAAATTCTTCGTTCGTTTGTATATGACGTTCAGTTGGTTACCCAATATCTGTGTCGAATGGGATTACACAATCGATTATTGTTATATTTTACTTATAATAGTCATGAATATATTTATTCAATATATATTAGACAAGATGTTATTGATGATGCTTTCGACAAATGAATATTTCATAGTCCTACATTTTAAAAGAAAAAAGACATACTCAACATATTTGTAATTTAAAAGGAAAAATCATTCATTAAGCATACACGATTTCTTTACATTTTTAAAACACTTTTTTTCTATTTTTTACAAATATGATTTTTCTCTTGGAAATTATCATTGACTTTTGAAATACTTGCTCATGATATTCGTGATACTTTCGTAATTGTCAACAAAATGAGTGATTGTTGTCCTTTGAATAATAGGGTTTTTTATAGAAAAATCCTTTGAATAATAGTAGTCAACTATAAGAGGTACGTAGCCAAGAAGCATAATATTATATATAGAGAGAGATTTAGATTCAATTACAACATAAAATTAAAAAGTTTTACATTTTTCTAAGATCGTTAGACGAGAAAAAATTAAATATTGAAATTAACAATATAAAATGTGAAGATATTAAAAAAATAAATAAAGAGAAAATCTCAGTCTTTGATTCTCATCATCCAATGATTTAAAATGATGTAAAACTAAAAGTTTTACTTTAGGTATAAGTTGATCATAATCTATATATTATTTTAACTGAAATATTCATCTAATTTGTGACCAAGGAGCAATCATAATATAGGTATAACATCTATAACTATGGCGAACTCAATTGTTGGTAAATAAACAATCATAAACCCGCATTGGGTTTGCTCATAATTCTTGGTGTTAGCTATATGTTGTTGTTTTTGTTCGATAAGGGTGGATACAATATCTTCTATTTTCAAATTAAAAAGTTTTAGGGTAAATTTGAAATGACTTATTTGATGTTTTAATATTAGTTTAAGGGTTAAACTAAATATTAATCTCTTTATTAGCGTTGCCACATCATCAATTTAACGGAGGTAATGATGGAGTGATCATTTTGTTACAAAACGAAAACTTCAGTGATCAGTTTGTTACTTTTGAAACTTCAATGAGAAAAACAAAAATTTACTCAAACAATAATGACCAATGATGTAATTTGCCCTAATTTAAAAAGTTCCAATTTGTGGCAAAATAAGGGAATCTTTCTTTTTGCCACATCAGCAACATATAGTGGACTGTTTTATATATTAAGAGCATGAATTTTTTAAATTACGTGAGATAATTATAAGGTAATATTTATTTATTTATTAATTTTAGTATGTTAATATATTTATATATTTTTTATCTTATTAATATAGTTGTTTGAACTCGAAAATTGTTTTATAATTTTACTCTAAAAGTTGAAAGATTGCAGTCGAATATTTAAATTTACATTTTCGTGAACAATATAGTATTTTTAATTTATGTATAAGGTCCGTATTATTATCTTAATATACATGCAAATTAGCAACCAACACCAAGCCTGCGTTTACTCATTTAGGGTTTTCTCAAGCCCAATTACAAACCCATATTTTTCTCTCTTTACATTATTGGATAATGTTGTTTTCTAGGTTTAGTCTTACTTAATGATCACATCACTCGAGTCGGGTCAGATTTATATTCAACTCAAAATTATTTTGAAAATTGAAGTCATTCACCTTAGTCTTTTTAATATTTTAAGTTAAGATCCACATCTGATCTGACCTAAATATGTGTATATAATTTTTTAAGTAAAATAAAAATCTAATTAAAAAATAAAATAGGAAAATATGTTATTACAATTATCCTTAAATATATACATAATGATTATAATATCATGTTGGGTCGGGTATGGTTAATTTTTTATCCTAAACCCTAATCCAATCCAACCACACCCTAAAAGATGTGATCTGGTCCAAATTCAAATTTTCGAAATAAAAATTGATCCAATCAAATTGAATTAGATCAAAACCACTGAATCTGAGTAAAATAGCTATCTTTAGTCTTATCTATATGATTTAATTCATTTCAAATGAACATCATACTAAACTATTCTTATTATAACCAAAAAAAATGCTTATCTTCTTAATTGATATGTCACAAAATTTCTATTAAATTTAGTAGACATTTGATATTAATCTAGAATTTAATTACTAAACGACTTTTACCCTCTAACAAAACAAAAATCTACACATTTAACTCAATTTATATATGATCCTTATTTAAAAAGGATCATAATTGGGATCTTATCTTCCAAATGAAAAATGCTTAAGTCTTTGTTTTGAAAGATGTAGGGCACATGCACCCACATGTGTAAAACTCACATGCTCCCCTTGGACCCAACTTTGCTTCACTCTCATGCGACCAAAATTACATGCCCCAAAAATAAGCAATGGAGGAAAATGGTAGGGTTATCTCTAGGGCCGTTCATTCGGTTAAAACCGAACCAAACCGAATTAACCATAACTGAATTAACCAAACTTTTTTTTCTTTAACCGTTAACCGAACTAAATTTTTTTTCGAAAATATTAATCGAATCGAATAAATTTCGGTTAATTTTCGAATTAACCGATTTTTTTATTAAATTGTCTAATTTATATAAAAATTAAATGTTTTTTTAATTCAAAAAAAAGTTTATAATTAATTTAAATAATATATAATTATAAAATAAAATTTTAAGATACATTTTTTAATTAATTAATATTGATTTAGGTTTAAAAGTTATTGGATCTTAAATTATTAATTGGGTTTTAAATAGTTTGGGCTTAGCCCATATGTTATATATAATATATTTAATATTTTTCAATTAAAAAAACAGTTTACAATTAATTTAAATAATATATAATTATAAAATAAAAATTTTATATAAATTTTTAATTAATTAATATTGATTTAGGTTTAAAAGTTATTGGATCTTAAATTATTAATTGGGTTTTAAATGGTTTGGGCTGAGCACATATGTTTATATAATATATTTAAAATTTAAAATTTAATTTCGGTTAATTCGGTTAATTAATCGAATTCAAACCGAATTAACCGTTAACCGAATTCTAAAAATTTTCTTAACCGTTAACCGACCGAACTAATTCGGTAATCAAACCAAATTAACTGAACTAATTCGGTTCGGTCGGTTAACCGAATTAGTTCGGTTATTTGAACACCCCTAGTTATCTCTGCCTCCAAGGTAATGTGAGAACAATCAATTGAGGACACATAAAGAATGGAATGGAATTGAATATGTGCCTCACCTCATGCTAAGAGAGTGATAGACTTTATTGGGTCATCCACTCCTAGGACTCTCTTTTTTTTTCTAAAAAAAAGAGAGAAAATTCATTAAAGAAATTATGATTTTCCTATGGTTTTTGTCATTAAAGTTTTAAAAATATATAAAATAGTCATTAAACTTATTGAAATATTATAAAATAATTTTAAATTTTATCAAATAAGTATAAAATAGTCAACGAAACTTATCAGTTTGTTACAAAATGGTCATCGTTTTATAACATATATTGGTCATTTATAATTATTTGATAAATTTAATAATTATTTTATAACTTTAAAAACTCAGTGTCTACAAATTTATTCTAATATTATTTAATGATCATTTATGTATTTTATAAAACAACTTATTTTTAAAGTTTAAACCCTAGTGTCAAAGCTGATTTATGTTATACCATCAAATCCAAATCCAATGTGAAAACAAAGAAAAAAATAAATGAAAAAGCAAGTAATTTGTAAAGCAAAGAGTAGGCAATGTTAAAAAAGGATTGTGTTTTAAGAACTTTTCCAGTTGTTGGAGGAGACAAATGCCGGATTTGCCTTAAAAAAAAAAGGCAGCTTTTGAAGATTGAGGGCTCATTTGACCGTTTGTTTCTAATAATCAAATGTGCTTTCTCTCTATTGGAGGAGTTGGTAAGATTGAAGGACATAATCCAAAGATTTCCTTCTTTTAATATATTTTCCTTAATATTTAAAATACGTTGCCCATCGTACGAACCAATTGACATATGTGATAAAGAAATTATTTTCATTCCTCGTGGACCCAAATTCGAGCACCGAGAATGTTAGAGGTGGTGTGAACATTCAATGTCAAGAGGTTGAGAGTTATCTTTAAACACATATTGTTTTGTGCTTATCACAGATTAATAAAAAAAACTTAACCCATCATATGCTGGCGAAATTTATCTATTGAAATTTTATGAATTAATATTCGATTCCTATCGTGTTTAAATATTATATTAAATGCGCATTCAGTCATCCGATTATTTTTATAGTTTTGTTTTAGCCATCGAACTATTTTTTCAAATGATACTTAGAATTACGTTTTAAATTCTATTTTGGTTACTCGTCGTTAAAATAAACAGAACAGTTAATGTGGGTTTTTTTCTTTTTATATTAATATGACATTATCTTATGATGACACATAAATATCAACGTTACTTTTTTTTACGATGGGTGATCAATTGATAAATTACATAAAATTTAAGCACTAACAATTATTATACCATGTGTTAATATATAACGACAAGGTGAATAATTTATACCGTTAAAAAAAATAAGATGTTTGTTACCATAACCGTAATTATCTTTGGGTGTATTTTTCCTATTTAAAAGCATCTTTTTCATTTGATAAAAAGTTAAAATCTCTACCATATTACTTAAATAAATAATAATTGATTATTTCATATATTTTAATTATGCTGTAAAAAATTTGGTAGGAATTTTATTTTCAACCGCAATGGAATTCAATGGTTTAGATTTTGAAAGTGGTTTAGTTGAAAAACAATAAGTTTATAAGACCTTATTATCTTTGAATTTAAACCAAGAGAATGTCATAATTTTTTTATTGTTTACTATAATTGAAGTTTTTTTTTAATTAATCACTGGTATCCTATCTATTGACCGATTAATTTAAATAGGGTACTGCAGAGGCGAAGACAATCCTCCCAATTCAGTTTGCTCTATTCGCAAACGTCAGGATTCGAACCCCTGACCTTGCTTAAGGAATCTAGTGCCTCATCTCACTAGACCAACTTCAAATTAAAAAAATTAATTTTAATAATAATTATTTGAATGTATGTATTTGTATTTATAAAAATAGATATGTTTCTTCATATATTTATGGATTTTAATCTCCCCATTCAGATTAGGTGCGTTAGGTTGACAATTACCCACTGCCTCCTATATATACGAAGAAGTCTCTTAAAAATCAACAACTTCTTTTTGTTTATAATGTAAGTGATAATCTCAGTTTAGTTAAACTAATTTCATCAAATATTGCACGAACCAACTTATTTCATTGATTAAAAGAATTATTGTTGTTTCTTAGGTCACGGGTTCGAGCACCAGCGACTGTAACAGGGTGATTAAGCATTCATTATCAAATGGTTGAGAGTATTTAGAACAGATGCTATTTTATAACCACCTTAGCTTAATCCAAAAAAAAATCATCAAATATTTTCAAAGGTTAAGTGAAACTAAATAAAATAAGACACCAGATACCCTAATAGTTGATAAATGTTATTGACCTAATGCCCGTTTGTCAGTAGTCACGTATGGCTATATATCATTTTTTAGTAAAATGTTGTTTGCCGATGTAATCAGAATTGTATAGCGAAGAAACTTGTCAGATTGTTTGGTTTACTCGGAGTTTTTACGAAAGCTATTGGTTTTGATGTTGGAGTTTAATCAGAATTGGTCCAACTCCATGAGGAGGAAATCAGTCATAATCTAAGCCTTAATTGGAATATTGAGATTATTAATTATCCTTCCTAGCACGAGTTTAGCTCATAACAAAATAGATTCTTCTCATCTTAATTTTAATTTAATTTTACTGTTAATTGTTATCAGACAATTATAAGAAAAGGTAAGATAATTTTAAATCAAAATTTAAAATTTAAAACCTATTCAATAAAATTATTTTAAGCAATAAGGTTTAAATAAACGTAATTTCTTAAATATAATTACACGTATCAAATATGCGTTTTTATTAAAACAAAACACAAATGATCAAATTTACTAGATTAAAATTCAATAATGTTGTATATAATTATAAATAAAAAAGTATTTAAACGATTAAGTCTTGATCTAATTAGGGTAAATTCGTATTTAGTATCTAAACTATCAATTGTGAACATGATACTAAAATGAGAAAAAAAACTAAAGTTTTTAACGGTAAAATACTAAAATGAAATAAAAAGTAAACATTAAGTATGTGTTTGAAGAAATTGAAATTTTAGATACTAAAACGGATTAAAATTGATAGTTTTGTACTAAAAGCATAATTTACCCATCTAATTAATATAACATTTCTCTTACAGAGCAGTCGCGCGTTTAATATACAAACGGCGGGTCACGTATAGGAAACATTTCTATGTAAACATACTGACCGATTTTATTTAGTTTTTCTTTTCAAAAACATCCATCCTTCTCAGTTCTCAAGTTTTAGATTCGTTCTCTCTTTAAGATCCCACTCAAAGAATTTTCCATCTCATCATTTTCCACACTTACTGTTTTCTCTTTTCCTTCTCCTTGCTCCAAAGAGATCATGTAACTGAAGCAATGTATTTTAAATGAGGTACCCTTCAAACTTAGTTTCATTTAATTTGTTCTGGCCTGGTTGTCATGTATTCATGGGTTGAAAGTTCTATTTTCTGGTTTTATTTTCTCCTTCCTTTCTTGCTTTTTACTCTGTTTGTTTGGTGAGAAAGCTTAGGAAGAGAACTTGGGAACTGAAAGTAAAAGAAACTCAAATAGGTTATACTTAAAAGCTCTTTGCTTTCCTTAAACCTTTTTGGAGTTCATAAACTCTTTTTTCTTAGTAACCATATAGATCAGTCTATGATATTCTTGTTTTTAAATCTATTATCAGCAGAAAATTTTAGTTTTTGATTCATATTAATTAATAGGTTTCTGTCCAATGCTAATCAGATCAAGTATATTTTTTAAATCACAAGCTTTGGGAAAATTATTGGTTTCCTTTTTTACTGAATTTTGTTTCTGGGGATATTTCCAATTTGTTTCTTCTATGGTCATGTGAATTGGAGCAGTTTTGGTATAACACCATTCAGAAAGTTATGTTTGTCCCGTTTATCAGTTTTGACATTTATTCCATTTCCTGTGAAAAATGTCATGAAACTTCTAAACTTTACCTTCTAGTTTTCGTTAAATTAACATTATTTGACTCTGAATTGCATTGCAGATTTTAAATTTTACTCTTCTTATTATCAATGTCTTGATAGTTTAGAATTGGCTTGATTTGACCCCAGAATTGTCTTTGCAGTTGTTTCAATGGACTGGAGGCTTGAATAGCAAATAGCGAAAGGAGTAGATATGAGGAGAGTCATCTGGTTTGATCATTGGGGATTTCTATAGGAGTGGTGATCGGTGTGCTTTTAGCTATTTTTGCACTCATTTGTATCAGGTATCATAGAAAGAGATCCCAGATAGGAAACAGCAGTTCCAGGAGAGCTGCAACTATCCCTATCAGGGCTAATGGGGCTGATTCGTGTACTATGTTATCCGATTCAACTATCGGTCCTGATTCACCTGTGAATCTGGAAGAAATGGAAAGTCGGTGTGGCTCAACGGGCTTAGAAAAAGCAATGTTGTCTCTATGTCTGGAATACCCGAGTATTCGTACAAGTATGTCTCTTTGAAAGTTATTGTACTTATGAATCATATAGTTAATTTTGAGAGAATTCATTTTTAACAGATACTTTGGTTAGTTTTTTGTGAATTATGAGTCAACAAGATGTTAGTAATTGGTTTGTTTTGTTATCGGTGTGATATGATAAACGAGTGAATTGCTATTGGAGATATTTTTTTGGTCCACTCGTAAATCAACTTACTTAGTTTACCATGTCTGGTATTTGTGTCCTACCATAGATAAGAATTTTCAAGGTATCCTGTTTTGGAATATGTGAAGTTGTTTGTTTTCAGTAAAAGTGAGCATTCTTTATGAGAAATTAACTGGATTTCTCGCAGTTCAATATTTTTAATATCAGGCAACTAATACCTCCAAAACCGAGCTAATGGCCTGGATGTAAGAATGCGCTTGAGCCCTTACACTTTTCATTCTTGATATAGAAAACTAGTAGTGTAGTTGGGTGGTTTGAGGCATGAATGTGTTATCCTTACTTTGTTCTTTGCTAATTAGTTCAAGGTGTTACTCGTACAGGGATTTGCAGAAAGCAACTTATAATTTTACAACACTAATAGGACAAGGAGCCTTTGGTCCAGTTTATAAAGCTAAGATGTCAACTGGTGAGATTGTCGCGGTGAAAGTGCTTGCTACTGATTCCAAGCAAGGGGAAAGAGTTCCAGACTGAGGTGGGGACGGTCTATAGTTCCAGACTGAACTTATTGTTTGCCTTTTAAATGGCTTTGCTGATTGTATTTCTCCATGTGTTTTTTGTTGTTCTTTCCTGCACTCTCTGCTTGTTTCAGGTTATGTTGTTGGGAAGACTGCATCACAGAAACCTTGTAAATTTGGTCGGATTTTGTGCGGAAAAGGGTCAGCATATTCTTGTCTATGTGTACATGAGTAAAGGCAGCTTGGCCTCTCATTTGTACTGTAAGTACTCTGTCAACTCTCTCGGTAGAAAGATTAGTATAATTTGAATGGCCTAAGCTGAAATATTGTACTATTATGTCAGTGCTAAAAAACTCGATTAATGAGCTGGCTGACCTTGCTGGCAGTACTTAAATATAAGACCATAGTTAAGGCAGTACTTAATAGAGGTTGGATTACATCACTTACGCTCCCGTGTAGCTCACAAGGCCCGACATGGACAACCTACAAGTGGTGGTCAATCTCACATGGGGTTAGGAAGGAACATAAAATACACTTTGCTTTACTAAGGAATCTAACAGAAAATCAACAAGTAATAGGTGGTGTGTCCAAACTCGAATATAGGACCATGGGAAATCAAGTACTTCAATATGTGGGATAACATCACATAAACTTTACATACTTGAATTGTGCTAATGAACTGGTATGGTGAAACTAAGTCTATGAGTATGCATTTAGCTTTGATTATAAAGCTTCGAGAAGTTAGGGTTTAGGCGGAACTTTATAGTTGCCTGTTCATTTAAAATTTGGTTCGTATACACTAGCTTCTATTGAAAACTGAATTTCATTTTGTGCAGGTGAAAACGATGAACCTCTGAGCTGGAATTTTAGGGTCCATATAGCTTTAGATGTAGCGAGGGGCTTGGAATATCTTCATGATGGGTAATACTTCTTCTTACTTGGACTATAAATGAACCTATCTGCGTTTGCAGGCATGTATTAACAGATTCTTGAGAATTCATTTTGTGTTTCGGAAAACATTCAAAACTCTTCTTGTTTCTTTTCCAGGCAGCTCCTTCTGTAATACACCGGGACATTAAGTCTTCCAATATTCTGTTGGATCAGTCCATGAGAGCCAGGGTATGTTCCTGCAGATTGTTGGTTATATCTCGCGTTAAGTTGGATAAACCTTTTAAAAGATTGGTACGGTTAAGTATATTATCGAATATAACCGCCTTAAGCAGGTAGCTGATTTTGGGCTTTCAAGAGAAGAGATGGTCGACAACACGCTGCTAACGTACGAGGAACGTTCGGATATCTTGATCCCGAGTATATATCTACGAGGACCTTTACTAAGAAAAGTGATGTTTACAGCTATGGTATTGCTGTTTGAACTCATTGCTGGCAGAAATCCATTACAGGGTCTCATGGAATATGTTGAGCTAGTAAGATCTCTCTTTCACACTCTCGTAAAAGTTTAAGCTTATATATCCATGTTGTTGTGAATCACTGTGATATAACAAACAGGCAGCTATGAGTACTGAAGGGAAAGACGGGTGGGAAGAAATCATGGATACGCGATTGACGGGAAATTCGACCTGCAAGAGCTCACGAAATAGCAGCTCTTGCATATAAATGCGTGAACAGCGTTCCCAAAAACGACCTTCCATGAGGGACATCGTGCAAGTGCTAACCCGAATCCTTAAAACAGACACGGGAAGAAACATCAGAAGTCCCAATCTGCAACTGCGGACGAGGTCTCGGTCGACTTAGAGCAAGGGGAAACTAAGAATCAAACAACCGAACACCAGAGAGACGAGTCCATGGACAGCAAAGGTGACACCTTTGAAATGTAACCCAGTGGCTCTTCCGTTTGTTTACACGTTTCTTGGATTTGGTCTTTTTGTTTTGTGTGGTATAATGTTCAGATGTGGAGGAGGGTATGCTTGTAGCCTTGTAGTGTTTGAATTATCTTTTGAGTGAGTCTTTAGGGGTAAAAGGACTGCTTATAATTTGTTGTAACATTGTTAGATTTTGCTCCTTCATTAGTTGATCTGTTTTTTGTATATTACTAGTACTTTAGAAACACAACTTCAGCGTTTAGACACTCTTATACCACCCTTTTTCTTTTGATTTAAAATTAATGATATTGATCAAACAGGTTCTTAATATCACATCAAATTCAGTCATTTGGGTAATTTAATCTTGAATTTGATAAATATGAGCCTTAATACTAAATAAGTGCGCAAACTATACCACTTTTCACGAATAGGTGTCTAAAGTAATTCTTAAATCATTCTGGTGCCTAACGTTATTGTTTTAGGTGCTCAGGCCCAACGGCGTTAATTTCTTCCTTTAAGTGATACATGTCACAATCTGATATTTTGAAATTTACTTTTTCTAGAAAATAAAATATTATTAATTTATAAAAAAAATTAATTTCTCTTAAATTATATATATAAAAAATAAAATCCTTAAAATCTCCGAATCATAATCTAACCCACCCACCGTCTTTTCGGCCACAAACACCACCGCTGATGTAGTCTTGTCATCCTCCTAGTCATACGCCGTCGTAGTTGCTGACGATTGGCCGTCGAATCGTATGAGATCACTATTTCATCATAGGGTTTGCGGGGTATAAACGTCGATTCATTGTCATCGACTGTTGATCGATCACGATTTCATAGGGGTTTTGCTGTGGGTAGGAGAGATCGATGGAGCTTTGTCGACAGCAAAGGACAACGGTTCGACTTGAGTTTAGGGGTTGAAATGAATATTTTCAAAGTTTTGAGATTATTTCAAATGTTCGTTTTTATATATATATATATATATATATATATATATTATATATATAATTTTATTTTTTAAATTTTAAATAAAACTTTTAAAATTATCATATTGTGACACTTGTCACTTAACAGAGGGAATTAACACAATTGACAGCTCGGGCACCTAAAGTGGTAACGTTTGTAACGTTAGACACCGAGATGAGTCAAAACTACTTTAGGCACCTATTCATGAAGTAGTATAGTTTGAGCATTTATTTTGGTATTAGCCTAAGTATAACTATTGGTACTTAATTATAATATTTATGTGAAATGCAGTACCTATTTTTAGTGTATTTAGATATCTAACTGCATCCTTAATAAAGTAGATATCTAGTTGCATCATTAAGAAAAAAGTAAAGTATATAATGCATCAAAAAGAACAAATTAGGTACCAAAAGTTAATTTACCCTTTAAATGATGAAATTTATTGAATTCCATTATGAAGCCCAAAGTTCATTTTGGACCAATGTCCATCTATCCTCGTATCCACAATTTCCACACCCCATATTATCGTCATCACCTCCTCTCTCCCCTCTTCATGTAAGTTCCCTTCTTCCTCTCCCTCTCCCTCTCAATTCCATCGATTACTTTGCTCTATTTTACTCGTTTTCAGTTCTTTGAGTATATATGGAAATGGGTGTTTCATAAATTTTAATCTTTTGTATCTAGGGTAAATAGTGATTAAGTGTTCATGTGCTATACATTGTGCTTTGTAAGGTTGATGAATGTTCTTCAGTTTAGAGATGTCATTTTGATTTGTTAGGTCGTCATATGTTATCTCTATGCTTGAAATTTTTATAGTCAAAAAGGTCGGTATTCAGGGATGGACCGACGAGGCTGGTGAGGCCGCCGCCATGTAAATTCTAATTGTCCTATAATTAGGCATTTTCTTATATTTTATATTGGTAACTTGTTTCCGGCTCCTAAAATTTTATAAGTTTGTCCACAGGCAAGAAATCGGTCTGTACTTGACGAGCTCCATAGCTTGTAACTTTGATTTCTTGCTGGCTTTTATGTGCAATCATTGCTCGTCCAGCTCATTTGGTAGAGCGTAAGGCTCAACCCTTATTGCCGAAGTTCTCCCACGGAAGCTGGGGCAGCCTACTATCCTACCTCCTCTTACCTCATTACACATGGGAATAGGATTAGCTAATTTATTTATTTTTAATACAACAGATGAAAGAAGAGAAATGAAATGAGTGTGCTTTGTTTAATTTACAGTTGGTACATATGGTAACACTGGATTCTCTTTGCATTCATGGGAATACGTTTGAAATTTCGAGCTCTTTGGCCCTAACATTGTTCTTAAACTAGATTTCGACTCTGCGTTTTGACCGTAATGAGAGATCTGGAAATTCCTATGGAAAATAATTCACTGTTTTTATTCCATGCAGATCAAGCCAATAGAGAATCCTTGTCTCATTGTAGTCAAGGTCGGTACTCCGCTTCCCTTTTACTTTTGTGCAATTCTTTTCGTATTTTAACCGTAATATCCATGCAAAGAGGAAAAAGCACGATTCATAGGAACACTTGCTGTTGGCTGTTGCCCTTTGATTATGTACCGTAGAGTTTTTGTGGCAATAACACATCCGAATTTAGACTGTTCATGGTGGAATTTTCAGAGGGAAGATGTTCGGTCTTTCATCGATAGAAAAAAGGGATATACTTTCATATTAATTTAGATTTCCTAATCCAAATTACGTGTCTGTTCATGCTAGTAAATGCATTGTTAGTTTAACCAGATGAGCTCTACGTAGATACGTTTCGGCCTTGTAATTATGGGGATTATTTTGAATTCTGCATGGTCTTTGAAAAGAGTATTATTGTGGGACTCCTGTTTTGTTATGTATAACATGTTTAGTTTTCCATGGTATTACTATCCCTTGTTTTTTCCCCTTGCATCTCACAGCTTAAACGATGGGAACGGAAGGAATGTAAACCGAACAGCCTTCCGGTTTTGCATAAAATGCATGTTAAGGTCGGAGATACGATTAAAGTGATTTCAGGCCGTGATAAGGGCAAGATTGGAGAGATAAGCAAGATCTTCAAGCATAACAGCACCATTGTAGTGAAAGATATAAACCTCAAGACTAAGCATATGAAGAGCAGAGAAGAGGGTCAACCGGGACAGATAATCAAGGTCATTTATACTAATTCTGGTTTTTTAATACTACGGTTGTAGTTACTAGAAACCGCAAATATTTTAACTGCGGTCATCCTTTTCTTCCCTCCCTATATGTATCTGATGCTTGTATTGCATGGTGTTCCAGATCGAAGCACCGATCCACAGCTCAAATGTGATGCTGTATTCAAAAGAGAAAGAAGTGACCAGCCGGGTGGGTCATAAAGTGTTGGATGACGGGAAAAAAGTCCGGTACCTCGTAAAGACCGGAGAAATCATCGACAGTGACGAAAACTGGAAGAAACTGAAGGAAGCTGCCGAAGAGAAAACTGAAGTAGCTGCTGCTGCTCCTGCAGCTGATTCCCCTTGAGCCTAGCCTAGCCTATAATGTCATAATTTTGAAAATATTGTGGCTCCCGGAAATCTAGATGCTTTTATCTGTAGGCTTTACATGTTTATGCTTCAATTACTTTGAAATATATTGGAAGATTGCCAATTCATTTTTTATAACAGCAAATATTTCTGTTGATCATTGATATGTACAAGTATTTGCTGCGTTTTATACTGTTTTTAATATTATGTCGATATCTAATTGATACTTGAGTTTGACCTTAGGTAGTTAATTCAAATTTTAATTCTATTAAATGTTTGGTGTGTTGTATCCAATCAATGAATATCACACGTCTTCGAAGAAGTCTGCTTATTTGGTTAGCTCACCACGCATTTATCACATCGTTAAGCGTCCCGTTTAACAGAGACAAGGAGTTTTATGAAGGTTACTGGATGTTTTGATGTTGGAAGGTTTCATTCTTGTCGTATCTTTGGGCTTAATATTTCAATTCTATGTAAGAATTTTTTGTGACTATTGTTTCTAATTTTCTCTTTAGATATGTTGTGATTTTGATTTCTATATTTTTATTAATGAAATTCAGTTGACATTATTAAAAAAATAGTAGAATATATTGAATCATTTCAGTAGTAAAAAAAGGCTTTAACATACAAAAGGTGTCAAACATATGCCTTTGGTTTTAGTTTAGTGCCTAACGTTTACTTCGTTCCAGTTTGGTGTCTAACGTTTCATTCCGTAACTCAAATTGGGTCAGGCAGTGAAAGACAATTAATTTTGGCCGTTAAGTGACATGTATCACAACATGGTAATTTAAGAAATTTTATTTAAAACTAAAAAATTAAAATTATATATATATAATTTAAAAAGAAAACACAAATTTTGAAATAAAACTTTGAAAACCTTCATTTCAACCCTTAAACTCACGCCGACCGTCGTCTTTTGCTATCGATGATGCTCCACCCGACCTCCATTCCCCTTGATGACCAAAACCCTCACGAAACAGTGAAAATTCACATGCATTTATTTTTTTCGAGTCAAGAAAATAACTATTTCGAATAATTTTCCCACAAACATTTAAATAAAAAATATTTAAAATTTTGCAGCAATCAAGAAATATTTAAATAGATAATGACAAAACGATGCTTCGTTATTTTCTATAAAGGTTCTATGATTATGACAATTTCATATAATTAATGCATGGTGAGTTGTTAGATTAACTCTTAATTATTATTTTAATAGTAAGTCGAATAAATATTTATTAATGACTTATACGGTTTGAATGGGGGAGGCCTTAGCTTTTGATTAGAGGAGAGTATTAAGAAGATGGAGGGTGAATTTAGTGCTCCGGCGGAGGAGAAGACGGCAGTGGCGCCATCTCCGACGTATTGTGTCACCGGATCCACGGGTTACATCGGTTCATGGTTGGTGAAGCTTCGTCTTGAAAGATGTTATAAGGTTCATGCCACAGTGAGAAATCCAGGTTTCATCTCATTCTTTTAATATTATTTACATGCAATTCTGTTTGTTAAGAATTAGATAGAAGTTGTGTCACCGGATCCACGGGTTACATCGGTTCATGGTTGGTGAGCTTCGTCTTGAAAGATGTATAAGGTTCATGCCACAGTGAGAAATCCAGGTTTCATCTCATTTCTTTTAATATTATTTACATGCAATTCAAGTGTTTGTTAAGAATTAGATAGAAGGTTATGAATATTAAGACTGGATTAAGTTATTTAGAAAAAACATTAGAGTTAAAAAAGAGAAAATATAGACATGCATGCATATATAGAAAACATTACGGTGCAGTCGAGTCGGATCGAATTCAAGGTACGAGAAGCTCGAGTCAATTCGGAATTCGAGGCTCGAATTTTGAATCGTGCTCGATCAAGTTTGTTTAAATCTCAACTTGATTCGAGGGGAAAAAACGAGTATTAGGACACTTGATTGCTCTTGAGCTTGTTTGATTAGCTTGATTAAGATTGTTTATCTGGTGAAAAATAAGTTTGGTTCCAAATCCATGTGCCATCTTGAGTCATATCCAGCTTGCCGTAAGGAACGATGAAGAGCTGAGAAAACTACTCGGTGATGTGACCATGCCAACGGTGGTGAATGCCCCACATCCATAACCTTCTCCTCCCCAAAGCCGGTACCTCCTACGCACCGGTGGTGACGACGATTAGATTAAATTCAAACGATATCCTCTCTCTGTTCAGTCTTGATCCCATTTCCCAGATTGAACCTAATATGATTTTAGTTTCGTTTGCTGCTCTGTTAGTAATTTATGTGATTTGAAGTCTTGTTTTCAATGAAAACTGAGCTTGTTGACAGTGTCGTAGAACCCGATAGGTAGTTTAGGCGTTTAGTTTAAAATGTGAATAATTAATCGTGATCTTCTTATTACATATGCTTAATGGAATAGGCTTTGACCCATTTTTCTTGAATCATATCATTGATTTTGCTTTTTGTTTCTTGAATCATATTATTCCAAGGACTTGACAGATAACAAAAGTTGTTGCTTATGCTGTAATTTTAGTAGTAACATTGTTATCTCTTAGCTCTCGTAGAGATTCTGGAGCTAAGCTCGACTGAAATCGCTTGTGCTATTGTTTCTGCAGATGCATGTATTGAGCATATTCTGGAAGCTGCCAACTCAGCAAAATCAGCAAAATTGGTTATCCAGCTCAGCAAGATTAGTTACTAGACTTAACAAATTTAACAAACTCAGCTGAGCTGCTACTGCTAATTCTGTTACTATATAAATACAGTGTAGTGTATTATGAACGATGAATGAAAAAAAAGTTTTTGATTTACTTCTTCAATCTATTCTTTCAATATGGTATCTTTCGCCATTGGTCTTGGAGGCTTCTTCCCTTCGTTGCTTCTCTGGTAGTCGCTGCAAAGTTTTTTTTTCCTTCTTCCTTCACTGGTGTTTCATCCATGGCTGCTGACGATGGTGTGCATAGCCTTGATCTGGAAGAGTCATCGAGGCACAGTCGATTGTTCACTAACAAGAAAGTCAACATTGTGCTCAATGAAATGAATTACCTGTTGTGGAAACAACAAGTTCTTTTAACAGTAAGAAGCCATCGCCTGGAACGGTTACTCGCTGGAGAACTTAAACCTCCGCCGGCGCAAGTTCAGTCCGATGATGGCACACTGAAAGTCAATGAAGAGTATGAGATTTTTGTAGCACATGACAGTGCCTTAGCCTCATGGCTGTTGTCAACAATCAGTGATCACATTTTGCCTTAGTTTGTCGGCGCAGAAACAGCCGCGGATGTGTGGTCAACGGTTCTCAAGTTTTTTGCCAACCGATCCACAACGACGGTGATGAGCCTTCACTGCAAATTAAGGACGATTAAAAAAGGTGACGAGAGTATGCGATCGTATCTTACACAGATCAAAGAGGTTTGTGATGCACTAGCTGCGTGTGGTAGTGTAGTTTCAGATTTGGAACAAATAACCACTATTTTAAATGGCTTACCGTTTGATTATCAGCTGTTTATGGCGGTTATAACAGCGAGTAAAGAAGCTTTCTCTCTTGATGGAGTAAAGTCTGTGCTAGTTGATGCAGAAGCACAACTTAAGAGTTTCCAGCTTCAATCTCAAGTTTCCATGAGTGCAAATGTTGCTCGTATGCAGAACAACAATAAAGTCATGGTCAGTACAACCGACCTTATAGTTCGAGTGGCAGATCTGGTGCACGATCAGACGCTCGTGGTCGAGGACGTACTAGGCTTCAATGCCAACTATGTGGCAAGATAGGTCACTCAGTGGACAGATGTTGGCATCGCTTTGATCAGAATTTTCCAGGAGTGCTAGCTCAAAAAGACGAATCTACTGCTATAGATGTTAACTCGTGTGAGGTAACTAATTCATATAGTAACAATGTGCATCCTCAGGTTCATGTGGTCTCTCCAACATCAGACATATGGATTGTAGACTCGGGAGCCACGCATCATGTCACCCCCGAGGCTTCCAAAGTAATCGATGACTCGGACTACACTGGTCCAGGTAAGCTGGTCGTGGGTAATGGTCAAGCCTTAAACATTAGTAAAACTGGAACTGTGGTTCTCAATGCTAAGAATCGAGCTTTGTTTCTTCATAACTTACTGCATGTTCCATCAGTTACTAAAAACTTACTTTCTGTCTCAAAGTTTGCAAGAGACAAAGGTGTCTACTTTGAGTTTCATGCAAAAGAGTATCGAAGCCTGGTGGGATCACTCTTGTATGCGTGTCATACAAGGCCGGATATTGAATTTAGTGTAAACAAGTTAGCTCAATTCATGCATGCACCCCGGGAATAACACTTTGCAGCAGCGAAACGGGTTCTACGGTATCTCTGAGGAACTCTTGATTATGGTCTGGTGTTCTCTCCGAGTAAAGAGCTGGTTCAGCTTATAGCTTTTTCAGATGCTGATTGGGGAGGTAGTATAGATGACCGACGCTTAATATCTGGGTGCTGTGTGTATTTAGGTGGGAATCTTGTTATGTGGAGTTCAAGAAAACAAAAAACTGTATCAAGATCCACCACTGAAGCAGAGTATCGAAGCTTAGCTGACGTTACATCGGATGTAACTTGGTTGGATGCGTTGTTAGCAGATATGGGTATTCGAGTACAAGCCTCGCCTGTTATTTGGTGCGATAACTCAAGTGCAATTGCAATGAGTGAAAATCCTGTGTATCATTCAAAAACCAAACACGTTGAACTTGATGTTCATTTCGTTAGGGAAAAGGTTGCAGCTGGGAAGTTGAAGGTCAATTATGTGCCCACTGAGCACCAGGTAGCTGATGGACTAACCAAGGCTCTGGCAAAAGACAGGTTTATTGAGTTTCGGCAAAGGCTGGGAGTTTTGTCATTTGAAAGCTTGGAACAACAGGTAGGATGTTGAAGAATTGAAGCAGCAGGGGGATGTTGAGCATATTCTGGAAGCTGCCAACTCAGCAAAATCAGCAAAATTGGTTATCCAGCTCAGCAAGATAGTTACTAGAGTTAACAAATTTAAAACTCAGTTGAGCTGCTACTGTTAATTCTGTTACTATATAAATACAGTGTAGTGTATTATGAACGATGATGAAAAAAAGTTTTTGATTTACTTCTTCAATCTATTCTTTCAATATGTAAAGTCCCCAAACTATTATTTTTATTACGTTTTGACGGTTTAATTATTTTTTTTAAATTATATGTTATGTTTTAGTTTCATTTTAGTTACCCATTATTTTTCCCTCATTGGTGATCAAAATGAAACTGAAATTAAATATTAGGTATGATTTAAAAAATGATCAAAATATAATAAAAGTTATAGTTAAGGGTTTAAAAGTGTAGTTTACCCTATATTGTAATGGGTCTTTTAGACCTAAATCAAGCCCACAAAACAAGGCTTCAACTATGACTGTGCTCCACAAATCTCCTACATGAGCAGATCCATAATTTAACGGCCCCAATGTCCTTGGGAAAAACAAAAATAAAACTAAGGGTAAACTATGCATTTAATATTTAAACTTTCAATATTTTTAAAACTATACGTAATGTTTTATTTTCATTTTGTTTTAGTATTTTGTTGATAAAAACTTAATGTGTTTAGTACCTAAATATTTAATTTTTCAACAAACTTAATGTTAAATTTTGAATGGGGGTACTAAAATGAAACAAAAGCTAAAATTTTTAACGATGGGTACTAAAATGAAACAAAATCTAAATTTTAGATATGATTTTAAAAAAATTAAAAGTTTAGGCGTTAAAACGAACTAAATAGTTTATATACTAATTTTACCAAAAGCTAAGGAAAGTTTTATGATTTTAAAGTAATATTATAAATTTAGGTGTTAAAACGAACTAAAACCGATACCAAAATTAATCGGGTCACCCTTTTCATTTTAACCATCATTTTAAATTTTTATCGATCGGGTCACCCGAGAGCTTAGGGAAAGTTTCATGAAATGTTGGGTTTTAAATGAACCCTAAATCTAGTCACATCCCTGATATCAAAAGCAGCAGAATTTGACATTTTATGATATGTATGCTATAGCTGACATGGCACCATCCAAATTTAATTCCAGTGATGGGATCTAGCAATTGGGTTGTTTTCAAGGTCTTATTCTTTATACCTTAAACAAAACAACAAAAATCTTCTTCCTTTCCTTTTTGCTGCAGGCCCCTCATCTTTTTTTTAATCCGAAATTGGTAGTTTAAGAACTTTGATTAACTTACTAAACAGATTTATTATTATATATATGGTAAACTATGCTTTTCATCCCTTAACTTTGATTATTCTTGTTTCCTCACTCAATTTTAAAGATTATTTATTTTCACTCCAACTTTTCATCCCAAACTTTCAACCGCCCCGCTCGACAAACTAAAAAACAATAATCACTCGTACAACAAGAAAAAAACGAAAATAACCAAAATCGAAAAAATAAAAATTAAAAAACTAAAAAAAAATCCCCTTCAACTTTGGTGGATCTATGATGATCGAAGTTTCTATTTCAAGATCCCAATGGTGGAGAGACCCTTCCTGAGGCATGGAGTAGCATATTTATGTTCGGTCTCTATCTAATGGAAAAGGATGAAGATCAACAAATAAGAAATCAAAGTGTTTAATGGTATATTAGTGGAGTTTGGGGTGTTTTCTAATTAAACATATACTAGATTGATGTTCACGAGGGAGAAAATAGTTTGATAGAAAATTTAGGGATCAACAGTTATCGTCGATGACAGTGGTTGGTTGTGATGAGATGATTGAAATCTGGATTGGTTTAGAAGTAGAGATAAAGAGAAGAAGATGAAAAGAAAAAAGAAACTTCTATAACGATCCAAAATGACATTGTTTTGGGTTTAAATTTAACGTTTTACATGAACTTGAAACAACACTATTTTGGTGTAAATTGTTATGTCACCACATCATTTGTGATTTAACGGTGAAGTGACTAAAAAAATTTAATCTTCAAAATTGAGCCATCAAATTGAAAATTTTTGAGTGACCGAAATAGGAATAAGGTCTAAGTTGAGTGATGAGAAGCTTAATTTATCCATATAATCATTCAAGCTAAATATTTTGAACCGGCCACTTATTTAAGTAAACTAATTATATGAATCATCTGCCATGTGCTTAAAAGTGCAATCCCACACACATTGGCCAAATATGACATCCAAAACTAATTAAGTAATTAATTAATTAATTAATTAATTAATATACATTATTTGTGAGACATTATTGATTAAGCAAAAGTACTAAAGGACAAGAACCTACAAGAACCTTACATGCAAGACAAAGAGGAAAATGCTCTGTTAGAAACACAGAGCATAGATCACATCAATGCTTGTCTTTAGTACAACAACTAAACCGTAGAATTAAATTTAAAAAAAATTAATTTTTAATTTCTTAATGTACCAAACTATACATTATTTGGCAATTGTGTATTAATTTCTTCACACCTAACGTTTTAATTTATTTTAATATATGATTTTCCACCATGCATTTAATCAAGAATATTGCAAGAAAAAAAAATGAAAAAAGAAGGGTTTTTCCGAGCTTAATAATCCCTTGCATCATCTTCAAGTTAAAGCAGGAAACATTAGAGGACAGTTCTTTTGCTTTGCAAAGAGGCAATTCCATACCATAAAGTCAAAATTCCACCTAAATGTAATATTAACCCATCAACTTTGCTCACATGCAAAACCCTAACTTTGTTTCATGTTCATTCATAGTTAAGGCCCTCGCACACGTTTGTATTCGTATTAACACGTATTTTCAACATGCAAAACGTAAATATTTTTATTCGATTTAATCCGTGATTTATCCTAAAACCGTCGACAGTTGTGCATGACTTCCATGGTTTTCTTTTTCTAGACATATGATATCTTTGAAAAAATTGTATTTATTCGAGAACGACTTCATCAAGTATTATAGATTTTGATATATATACATAAATATTTGGCTTTATTCTCGATTATCCGATCAAATTCAATCGAAAAATAAACCAATAATTCTATAGAAAATAGTAAAAAAAAGGGCGAGACATGAACATCAAACAAGATTATAAAAGAAAGACAAGTCAATTTTGTTTTCTTTCTATTAGGTGAAGAAAATCCATGGATGTTGGGGCCATAGATTAAAGCTGAAAAGTGACCAAAAATAGCACAAATCCATGAAAGATCTATGTATGTGTATCTTTCAATGGAAGGTGGGTTGATGGAAACCGACATGGGTAAACGAGAAGCCTCTCTTTGGAAGACAAATGAAGAAGATGAAGAATTATTCTTTGTACCTAATGGTTAAAGGGATATGCCAACCATCCTTTTTTTTAACACATCTCCAAAGTCGAAATCCTAATAATTTTATGCTTGTATTTAGGGATGAATTAAGATTTTATGTAAGGGTAGATTTCAAATTTGGTAATTGAACTTTACGTTTTCTCTTATTTCATTCACTGTACTTTAGATCTTTTTAATTTCCTCAATGAACTTAATGTATTGGGTTTTTTGGTCACTCAACCGTTTCTTCACCAACGACGTTAATGAGCTTTTATATAGATACAAAATGATCGTTTTGCTGAGAATTTTGTTCTTTAAAACGACGTCATTTTAATGCCGTTGACTATTTAACGACAGAGTGACAAAAAAACCTAATGTATTAAATTAAGGGGAAAAAATTAAAAGCTTTTAAAATACGATGAATAAAATAGGAGAAAAAAAAATTCAATTACCACTTTGTACGAGCCGAGTCGAGCTCGAGTATTGCTGAGCTCGACTCGACTCGAAAACTCTGAATGGAGCTCGACTCGAACACGAAATCCTGAACTGAAGCTCGTGAGCAGCTCGAAAAGGCTCTCTGATGAAAAAAAATTCTTAAACTTAACTCGATTGAAGCTTCAAATTCAAACTCGAATATGAACCTTAAATGCATAAAATCTTACTATATTTTAAAAAAAATCAATACATAAATATTAATATTAATAATAATTTTTTTTTAAAAATAAATTATTAATATATTATATTTACGAGCTGCTTACGATCTTTTCGAGTTGAATTTTGAGTAGCTCGTTTCAGCTCGTTAAAAAATCGAGTCAAGTTCATTCAATCTGAGTATTTATCAAATCATAATCGAATCAATCTCGAGTAACTCGTGATCTATCTGTCTCATTTACAGCCATACCTTCAAAAATTCCGCGAGATCCCCACTTATAAAAAAAATCAACTCCCAACGGCAATAAAAGTCCAAAACCAATTTTTTAAAAACAAAAACCACTTTTTCACCCAAAAAATATATAATCTAATCATCATCATATTATTTCTTGTAAATTCAACGGCTGTGATTCACTATCGGTAGCTTTGAATGCAATTCATGGCCCCACTCTACTAGACACAAAAATTTACTATCACCCAACATCTCACAGCTTCGACTTCTCTCTCTTTTCTACTTGAAAAAAATGGGTTCAAAGAACCAGAACAAACCCCCATTTCAACATAACACAACTACTTCCACTACCACCCAGAGCCCTTTTAAAGTAAGTTCATTTCTTTTCCCATTTTTGAAGTATTTTTACGTATTTGAATTATTGAAAGTTGTTTTCTTTTCTCAACTTAGTTATTTTGATGAAGATTCAATCTTCAAGTTCTTCTTGTTAATGGGTATGTTTTGGTTTTCAATTTGGATTCGAAATTTTGTTTTACCCCAAAATTAATTCGAAACGAGAGTTTTTTTTTTCTTGTTAAAGATTCAATCTTCATGATTTTCTTGTTTCTAGGTATGTTTGTTTTTCATTATGGGGTTCTGGGGTTTATTATTATTTTAAAATCCTTTTACGTTTTTTTATTTTATTTTCTGGATAGGACTATATCTACATGGTTTATTTGTTAGTAAACACATTTTGCTTGTCATTGGGGTTTAGATTGGCTTTTTGTTCCAATTTTGCAGCTCAATTATTTCCTGCTATTTTTGGGTACTTTCCTTTCCTGGATGTAAAGTTCCAATTTATATGTTATTCTCAATAGTGGGTTTATTTTTTTTTTTATTGGATTTTCAGAAGAAATACATCGCTGATGCTGTGAGTGAAGATAAGGGACAAAGGCTAGGATTTGAAAAAATGGTTGGCACTGCAAATAATGGTCGGCTTCGGCTAGCTTTCTCACTTGTAAATGGATCCCAAGATCTTGACCCCAATAGTGCGCCTCCGAGTAATGCGGGTTCGGAATGCGGTGGCATCGAGTTCACTAGAGAGGATGTGGAAGCACTAGTGAATGAGAAAATGAAGTACAGGAACAAATTTAACTATAAGGTGAGTGTGCCTTTTTGTTGTATTTTTTGGTAGTTTAGTTGGAATTAGCTTTGATTTTCGCTTATTTTGGCCGATTATCCAGGAGAGATGTGAGAATATGATGGACTATATAAAGAGGCTTAGGCTTTGCATCAAATGGTTCCAAGAACTTGAGGGAGAATATACATTTGAGCAAGAGAAATTGAGGAGTGCTTTGGAATTGACCGAGAGAAGATGCTCTGAAATGGGTATGTTTGATTCCATCGCTTTGATCTACATGATTTATAGTCATATTGGTTAGTTCTCTTCTGATGTAACATAAAATGTTTTCTTGTAGAGGTGTCTCTAAACAACAAGGAGGAAGAACTTAATTTGATTATTTTGGAACTTCGAAAAAGCTTGGCTTCCTTACAAGATAAGCTCACAAAAGAAGAATCGGAGAAGAAGGTAAGAGTGGTTTTAGCCATAGAATTTTTGTATCTATTGTTTTTTTGGGTTTGGAAATGGGAAAGTGATTAGTTCTTCTGAATGTGACAAATCAGGCTGCAGTGGATTCACTTACAAAAGAAAAAGAAGCTCGAACTAGTATTGAAAGATTGCAAGCTTCTCTGTCGGAAGAGCTCGAGAAAGTTCAAGGCGAACTTGACGGAGCCAATAAAAGGGTAAATATAAGAATCAAAGAACCTCAGTTTTTCTTTTTGCTGCATTTTCATTAAGTTTACTTTTGTTAACTCTTTGGATTCTTGAACGATGCAGATAGTATCGGTCAATGATATGTACAAGCTACTACAAGAGTACAACTCGAGTTTACAGTTATACAACAGTAAACTCCAGACCGACCTTGATACCGCTCATGAAACCATTAAGCGTGGAGAGAAAGAGAGATTAGCCATAGTGGAGAATCTTCACACCTTAAGGGGTCAACATAAATCATTACAAGATCAACTCCTTTCATCTATAGTGAGTTTCCATGCATGGGAGAGCCATCTCTTTTGTTACATATTTAGAAGTAAAATACGGGTTAAAAGATGTTAAAGTATCGACATAATGATTGCTGTTGCATTTTCTTCTTCTTTCTTCGGGTTAGGCTTCCCAAGAAGAAGTTATGAAGCAGAAAGATTCTTTGCTGAATGAAGTTGCTTGTCTTAGAATGGAGCTATACCAGACCAAAGAATCTGGTGAACACTATCAACAGCAAGTGCAAAGTCTAACCGCTGAAGTATCGAAATACAAAGAATTGGCTACCAGCTCGAGCGAATTAGAGGTTACTTTTTGCTTCTTCGCTTTCCCACTAGACATGAATACATTCTGATATGTTTGTATCATTCACAGGAAAAATGCTTGTCACAAGGTAATCAAATACAAATTTTGCACGACCAACTAGCTGTTGCAGAGAGGAAACTACAGGTTATTTCATCTATTTTTGAGAGAACTATTTATAACATTATAGTCATTTAATTCCTATTGTAATCTTGGTTCTTCCCCAATTTTAGATGTCTGATATGTCCGCATTTGAGACAAGGAATGAATTCGAAGCACAAAAGAAACTCATAAAGGAGTTGCAAATTCGCTTGGAAGATGCAGAATTTAAGCTTATAGAAGGGGAGAAGCTGCGTAAGAAGTTGCATAATACAATATTGGTAATGGTCTAAACTATATACTTATGTTAACAATACCACAAATACTTTTCCTAACAGGCCCGTTTTTCGGTTGTAGGAATTGAAAGGGAACATCCGTGTATTTTGTAGAGTGCGTCCTCAATTATCCGATGACATTTCAAGTAATCAGGGGAAGGTTTTCTCTTACCCCACATCAATGGAATATTTGGGACGTGGCATCGACATGACACAGAATGGTAGTGAGCCGATATATTTAAATTATGAAACCCTATTAGAGAATCCCATTTGATTGCATTACCTATAATTTTGTTTCGACCATTGAAAGCTCATTTGATGTTTGTCTGTTTATCAGGGCAGAAGCATTCTTTCACATTTGATAAAGTATTTATGCCCGATACGTCACAAGAGGAAGTTTTCGTTGAAATATCGCAACTAGTCCAAAGTGCTCTTGATGGTTACAAGGTTATATTCTTTTTATATGTAAATATTGTAAGACTTTCCGAGATACAATAATGTAATTAGTAGTAGCATCGTAAATGCTTAACCGTGCAACTGTTTTATCTTTCGAAAGGTTTGCATTTTCGCCTATGGGCAAACAGGTTCGGGTAAAACCTATACCATGATGGGCAAACCAGGCCAACCAGATGAGAAGGGATTGATACCACGTTCACTTGAACAAATATTTCAAACGAAGCAAGCTCTTCAACCTCAAGGCTGGAGATACGAAATGCAGGTCTCGATGTTAGAAATCTACAATGAAACCATTCGTGATCTGTTATCACCAATCCGGGATTTATCACGAATTGAAAACGGTACCACTGGAAAGCAATATACAATTAAACATGATGCAAATGGAAACACACTAGTTTCAGATCTTACTATTGTGGATGTTCAAAGTAGCAGAGAGGTCGTGTATCTTCTAGACCGAGCTGCTCATAGCAGGTATACATTTTAGAGTTTGCTTTCTATTGAAAATTTCGGATGAGAAATATGGACAGTGCTACAAACAAGAATCATACACGTGGAAACGAATGATATAACTTTTTTTTTTTAATTTCGGATGAGAAATATTAGAGAAGCTGAAGTGAGAAATATGGACTGACAAGTTTGTGCTTTTCTCATTCAGAGCTGTTGGGAAAACTCAAATGAACGAACAGTCGTCAAGAAGTCATTTTGTTTTCACCATGCAAATAACCGGTGTTAATGAGGTACGAGTGCTGATTTTGTTATAATCCGTAAAAATATAAAGCTGCTTCGATATCAATAATTTGTTCCACTGGCTGAGACAACATATTTTAGTCTTTAACGATATTCCTCTTGTCCACCAGAGCACCGAACAACAAGTTCAAGGCGTCTTGAACCTAATCGATCTTGCTGGAAGCGAGCGTATTTCCAAGAGTGGCTCAACAGGGGACCGGTTAAAAGAGACTCAAGTATTTTTAACAACGCTTATTATCGTATATTGCTCCAAGACTAATTAATTAGAGTCTCGATTTTAACTTTTTCTTCTCGATTTTATTCAGGCAATTAACAAGAGTCTATCATCTCTAGCTGATGTTATATTTGCATTGGCAAAGAAGGAGGATCACGTACCATTCAGGAACTCGAAGCTCACTTATCTTCTTCAGGTAAATCTATACACGTGCATGCAGTCTTTTATCCGACATTCTTTCTTAATCCCATGGTTTAACCACAGCCGTGCCTGGGCGGAGACTCGAAGACTCTGATGTTTGTAAATATATCTCCGGAGCCCTCCTCGGCAGGCGAGTCCCTCTGCTCGTTGCGTTTCGCAGCGAGGGTTAATGCATGCGAGATAGGGACTCCACGACGACAACTCAACATGAGGACTTTGGATTCTCGCTTGAGCTATGGCTGATCTTTGTTTTTTGCTTTTGCTTTACCTGAACCTATATTTTACTAGTAGCAGATTGGAAAAACAATGGACAGTGATTCTAACATGAAAGCGAGGTATACTCTGTATAGTTGGTAATTGCACCTGTATTACTTGATTTCTTCAACATTTCCATTAACGGAGTTAAATACAATATTAAATCACATCATTTACTCTACTTTTTTTTAATCTTTTTTTATGCTGAATTTTTCTCTCCTGGATTCAAACTAAAATCTAACACCATCACCATCACCCCAGAGCATATTTTTAGTAGCATATGTTCCACGAGTCTGTAAATAAAGATATCTACTAGTTGGCATCTATGGATCTGGACCACTCACTACCTTATACACCATGTGGATTTTGTGCCATTGGTGTGAAAACAAAGGGTGGGAAATAGTTTAAAAGAAAGGCTATGGGGAATCCATAGAGTTAATTACTCCATCTTAGGGCATCATTAACTTGAACAAGAATGTGAAAACATGATTAATGGTGATAGCACATTTTCTTAATCAATGGTGTAGACTAGCTAGAACAAAAAAAATAGCCTAACCCTCCCCTTTTGACTTGTGTGTCAAGGTAATCAATAGTGACTCATCACGTTATATTTTGTTTTATGTTAGCGGTGATGATACTTATCATTCGTTGTTGATAATGATGTTTATTTATATATTTTATCTTCTCGAATTGTTTGATTGAATTCTTTTATAATCATATTTTCATTATGTGGTGGTTAAATTAATGTTCTTTAATGATTTTTTTTTAAATAATCAATTATTACAATCTTAGTTTTTATAAATATTTTTTAAATTGTAATTTTATTATATTTTCTTCCTACATATTCAACAAATTCAACTCTATTGATCAATAGGTCCTCAAGTTGTTAACCAGGTTTACATAAAAGCTGTGCACAGATTTAATAAATGACCACGCTAAGCAGGATTACATATTTAAAATCTTATTTAATAAATACTTTTTTACATACATGCACATATATATATATATATATATTTAATCCGAGTCCGAATCGATATATATTCGATATAAGTACGTGTGACATTTAAGTTTGTAGATATTTTTGGAAAATTATCACCCTATTTATATTGGAATATGGTTTCGGATGTTGAATAGGGGGCAGCATCCAAGATGGAAATCACAGCAATGCCAACATATTTGTTGATGAATCAAGGCACTCATGTCAACAAGCTTGTTGGTGGCAATCATGATGAGATTAAGAAAACGATTGCCGATTTCGTTCTCCACTTTCGCTCTTCTCAAATTTCTACATAAAAGTTCGATCAAATTATTATTATTTTTGATATAATGGTTCAGAGTTTGATCTCTTAGCTATATCCCATCCTCCTAAATTTGTAACGATAAAGAACACAGTTCTTGTCTTTCTTTCCTTTTTGAGGCTTAATCCTTTGAATTTCTTATGTTGTGGATTTGGCTTGTAATTTAATAGTTGAAGTTTGAAGATTGTGTTTTGATTTTGATTACGTTTGAGGAATAGAAGCATGTTAAAGGAAAGTTGCTAACGAACTCTGAGAGGCTTCGCCGCACTCTCACCAGCAAAGCTGCTTGCCCCATCTGTGGCCACGCTAATGAGTCGATCGTTCACTCCCTCCGTGACTGCCTCCAAGCTCGGAACATCTGGCACCTTGCTTTTCCGGGTTTGATCTCTCCAGATTTTTTCAATGTGAATGTTGATGAATGGATCCTTCATAATATCAAAAGTGATTCATTTTGCAATGTCACGAACACCAACTGGAATACTTCCTTTGCTTCCCTCTGCTGGCAAATCTGGAAAGCTAGGAATGATGTTACTTTTGCTAACCTTCATCCAGCTCCTCATGTTGTTACTCAACGTAGCTTCATTTCGGCTCAACATTTCGCTGCTTCGCGTAACATACCTTCTCCACAAACCCAAGTTATCTGCCCCGATGCTGCTGTCAAATAGTCCCCGCCACCCTCGAATTGGATCGCTTTGAATACCGATGGTTCAGTCGGCTTGTCTTCAGGAAGAAATACCATTGGGGGTATTTTTCGTGATTACTCAGGTGCCTGGATTCACGGCTTCTATCGCTCAATCGGTATAACGACTCCTCTCCAAGCCGAGTTATGGGCTATTCATGATGGACTCCACCTTGCTTGGCAACTTGGATTCGAGTTTGTGCAAGTCCAATCTGATTGTGCTCGTGCTGTTCCGCTGCTAACGGATTCCGATTCTCATCAAAGTCATTTGCTTCTCGTTAGGGCCATCACTATGCTTAAAAATCGTGCTTGGGCCATCGATTTCATTTGGATCCCTCGAGAAGCTAATCATCCTGCTGATACTTTGTCAAAGAATGCTCCTCCAGATTGCCTTGAGTTGTTCTGCTTCAAAGATTCACCAACCTCCTTCTGCAGCCTCTTTCACGTAGACATTGTTGGACCGCCGTATTGTAAATCTAGACTTATCTAGTAGCTTAGTTATTTTCCACTACAATTATGTAAATTTGTTTGTTTCTTCTTCTGCAACTTGAGAGTTCTTTTTTCTTGTTTAAACAATTTTTTAATATTAACAATTGCTTTCATCATTTTGATGTCATAAGCATATCATCCAGGGTGGGATTTTACCAACCCTATATTAAATTTATGGCTAAATTGTACAAATGGTCTTTGAACCTTTGGGGAACTTATATCTTGATCATTGGACTTTTAAAACTTACAATACACTCACTAAATTTTTATTTCGCTTTCATTATTGTTATTGTTGTTGTTGTTAAATATTGTTAAGAAAAATTGACTTGATATGATAAAGTCCTCTTCTTTCCTAGAAAAATCTTAAATTTCCCATGCTTGAAAATGACTGTCGACACTCCTATTTTTTTTGTCAGTTTTATGTCATTCGACAGTTTCTCCAATCAAGAAAATCACCAAGCCACTTTTTCTTCTTGTTCTTCTCTTTCTTTCCTTCAACTCAAACTCGTCATAAAAACTTTGCAATCTCCTCAAATCACAATCAAATCTAAAAGATAATTTTTTTATATGTCAATGTCAATCGTTAGATCAGCTTAAAACAAAAGTATGTTAATCTTTTGGTCAAACTAAGCCTTCTTACCATTAGGATTGACCGATGACTGTTTCGTTCATCTAAATTTCATCAAGATTGAGATGGTTAGTTTTCCTTTTCTTTTTTCTTTTACTTATTTGCTTGCTTTTGTTGTTGTTTATTGTTTGATACTATTGATGATTGTGGTTGTGGATGATGGTCAAATGGGATAAGTGATGGTAGCTCGGGTTTTGATTGGTTTGATCAAGAATCATGGCTGGGTTGTTGAGACTTGGATTAAATGGTGGGGATGAATGGTTCAACGACTCTGGGAAGATGATGAAGCTCTTGAGTAAGATGCATGAGTATCATGTTCAATGAAAACAACTATTAGAAGAATATCGAACGGTGATAACGTAGATCGAAAGGAAACCGACGACTATCAATTTGGAAGAAGACTATATGATCTTTTTTTTTCTAAGAAAAAGAATTTAATGCATACAATTTTTTTAACAATTGTGGCTATAATGAAGGTAAATTAAAACTTCAATAAACACATTACAAATTTTGAAAGTTCGATGATCAAAATTTAAATACCCTAAAAAGTTAAAGATGCACTATATTTAATTATGATTCTATGACTTAATTGTCCTTTTAATTCATTTTACTTTAAATTTGTGTGTAAAGCAATATAATAGTACAAGACACATGAACTTCACATTTGCCCGACCATAATTTATTAACAGTGTCACTAAAAGTAACCCACAACTATTTATTTCCTCACTCCTGCTAAAGTATACCATTTCTAGCCGTAATTCCTCGCAGCAAAACCCAAAAAAGATTTAAGGGCAAACTACACATATAGTACCTAAATTATCAATTTTGGTCTATTTTAATACCTAAACTTTCAATTTTTCAAAACCATACCTAACGTTTAGTTTTCATTTTAGTAGCCCGTCATTAAAAACTTAATGCATTTTGTACATAAACTATCACTTTTGGTATGTTTTAATACCTAAACTTTCGATTTTTCTTCAAAACATTAAATTTTGATCAGGGGATAATAAAATGAAACAAAAACTGAAGTTTTTAATGGCAGACAACTAAAATGAAACAAAAACTAAACTTTAGATATGATCTTGAAGAAATTGAAAGTTTAGATACTAAAACTAATAATTTAAGTACTAAATATGTAACTTACCTAAAATTTAAATGAAAGCCACCCACATCACATTTTTAGTAGCATATGTTCCACGAGTCCATAAAAAAAGATATCTACTAGTTGGCATCCATGGATATGTACCCGTCACTACCTTATACCCCATGTGGATCGTGTGCCATTGGTGTGAAAACAAACAAAGGGTGGAAAAATAGTTTAAAAGGAGTTAATTACTCCATCTTTGAGCATCATTAACTTAAACGAGAATGAGAGAACATGATTATTGGTGGCAACACAGTTTTTTAATCAATGATGTAGACTTGCTAAAACAAAAAACTAGCCTAACCCTCCCCTCTTGACTTGTGTGCCAAGGTAACTATTAACGGTGATAATATTTATCGTTCATTGTTGATAATGATGTTTGTTTATATATATTTTTATTCTTCATGTTGTTTGATTGAATTCTTGTATCATCGTATTGTCATTATTCGGTTGTTAATTAATGTTCTTTGATGACCTTAATAGTAGTGAACTTATTCTAATATACATGATAAAATCCCTCTATAAATTTGGAAACATATTGCTGTTCCCAGTTGAGAGGAGGAGGAGAAAGAATGGACATGAACAGGAAAACTAAGACGCCGGCATCAAGAGTTGTCAGAATAGATTCAGAACAATCCTGGGATTTCTTCATCACTCAGGCTAACGGTCAAGGCTGCCCTGTAAGCATCTTCTTTCCCTCTCAATTACATGAGTCCAAGTATGGATGGACATCTCCCCAAACTTTTAAATTTTCATATATTTTAGATACGGAAATCTCATGAATCATCTTGCAGCACACTGCACATATACGTATTATCTTTTTCAGTTGATCTGGTGTGTTGTTTTGTAATTGCAGATAATGGTACATTTTACAGCAGCTTGGTGCGTGCCCTCAGTGGCCATGAGCCCTTTGTTTGAACAACTGGCCTTCACCTACCAAGATGTTTTGTTTCTTTCCGTCGATGTGGACGATGTCCAGGTTTTTTTTTCCTTCTTCTTCTTCTATGTAGCTTCTCTCATGTTCTTATGCAACCCTAAAAGGAAGTTTATATTGGAATACGGTTTCGGATGTTGAACAGGAGGCAGCATCCAAGATGGAAATCACAGCAATGCCAACATTTTTGTTGATGAATCAAGGCACTCATGTCAACAAGCTTGTTGGTGCCAATCATGATGCGATCAAGAAAATGATTGCTGATTTCGTTCTTCACTTCCGTTCTTCTAAACTTCCTACATAGTTTATTATCATTATTATTTCTGATAAAAAAAATCAGTTCTTGTCTTCCTTGCTTTTGTGAGGTTTAATCCTTTGAGTTTCTTTATGTTGTGGATTTGGTTTTGTTTGGCTTGTAATTTAATAGTTGAAGTTTGAAGATTATTGTGTTTTGATTTTGATTATGTTTGAGGAATAAAAGCATGTAAATTTTGTTTGTTTCTTCTTGTGCAACTTTAGAGTTCTTATTTTTCCCTTGTTTAAACAATTTTTTAAGATTAATAATTGCTTTCAAATCATTTTGATGTCATAAGCATATCATATTAGAGTATTTTGAAAAGACATAATGCAATAAAATAATCCTAAATTTTATACTACGGTCAAATTTGTTCGTATTATTTTTTTGAAATATTTGACCACAAGAGTCGTGGCTATGTTGTTGGAAGCCCTGTGCAAATTCTTGTAAAGGGGCTCTTAGATCTCGAACTTATTTTTCTGAAATAATAAATGACTAATTTCATTAACTTAAAAAACTTATAGATATACTCTATTCTGGGCCCCGATGTAAATTTGAACTTGTTTTTCCCAAAAATAATTTTGCTTGTTAACGAGATTCGAACTTAGGATCAACAAAGTCATGTGTCCCAATGATCTAATCACTGCTCTATACCTATTTTTATACTTTTTAATGACAACAATTGACAGATATATTCTATTTTAGGCTCCTATTTTTTGATGTCATGCACCGTCTCGTATTTAGTGCATGCTCAGCCACGCCCCTGTTGTCCACTCAACTTTAGTTTTTGGTTAAAAATCTATGTTGGATGAAAAATATTAATTAATTGACCGTCAGCATTTGATGCTGATGAAGTATACACATTGAGGAAAAAGTTGATGTGACTAGTGGTTGTGCTTGATGACGAGGCATTATTACGTAAATGTTTTTAAAACAAAAATTTTAAAATTTATTAATAATATTTAATTATTTGTTACTCTTTATTGATGCTTTTTTAATGAAACTATTAAAAGGAAAATTGGGAGATTCGAACTTAAGTCCAGGGTGTGAAATAGAAATTCTTTTGCGATCAACCCAAACTGCTAACTTGTTTAGATAATGAAACAAATATTATTTAATAAATACTTAAGTTTGAATTTCAAATTTAAGAATCGTTTGTTTCATACTCCCATTCACGTCAGATTTTTTAAAAATAAAAATATTATTATTAATATTATTATTTAATTATTTATTTCCTAAAATGCTTTCTCCATTTATCCCTCACATCTCCATTTATCTCTATCATGTTGGACCACCGTTGATCACCGAAGTCGTCGGTGTTGTCGTACTGAAGATCATCGCTTCAATCGTCTCGATCTCCTTATCACAGATATGGCCTTCGATCTTCGGGATTCTAAACATGGGGTCGTAGATCTACAAAAAGACCATTCAACACGTAATCGTTTAGGTACCAGACTTGGGCGTTGTGGGGGTGTTCATCCTTACCTACACGTAATCGACACTCGAACTTTTAAAAAGAAAATTTTGGTAAAATGCAAACCATTTTTAATCTTTTAATGATTTTTCTAAACTCATTAAAATAATTTTAAGGTTTCCAAGCTACTTAATTTAAAGGTTGATGACGAATTCAAAATCAAATTATTTTCAAAATTATATTTCATCACTTTTTTCGAATTAATTAATTTTTAAAATCTAACTAATGACGTTATGACACCCTAAAAAGTTAAAGACGTACTATATTTAATTATGATTCTATGACTTAATTGTCGTTTTAATTCATTTTACTTGAAATTTGTGTGTAAAGCAATCTAATAGTACAAGATACATGAACTTTCACGTTTGCCCAGGCATAATTTATTAACAGTGTCACTAAAAGTAACCCACAACTATTTATTTGCTCACTCCTACTATATTGACACGTGGCATTGCAAGCAGCCGCGTTTACACATACTCTTGGCCCTTATCATATCATTTGTACAATAAACATGAAATTCATGTTTCCCAAAAACTCAATCATTCTTATTTAGAGAATTTACTGAGTTATCCGAGTAGTAAAAAATATATATATTTTTTAATTTTGGTTTGAATAATTATGTTAATAAAGAATGTGTATACTTATTTAGAGAATTTACTGAGTTATCCGAGTAGTAAAAAAATATTTTTTTTAAAATTTTGGTTTGAATAATTATATTGTGTTACTAATGATTAAAAAATATTTTTAATTAATATTATTTTATAATTATCTTATACAATTAAAAGTATAGCATACTTACATATTTTAAATTCATATTTTTTTTTTCATTTCATTTCAATCAATTTTTTTTGTTTAACATTTCAATCAATTTTTATACATACATGTCAATGAATCAAATGATTATATATGAGTAAATTATATAATTTTTCATTAAACTTTATTTTCTCTCCTATTTTATTTATTATACTTTTATTTTTTTTTTAGTTTGCTCACTAGACTGTCTAAGTGTTCATATTTTGATTATTTGAATTAGTTTAATATTATTTTTATATGACGTGACATTTTTATTATTAAAATATAAAAACAAATTAAAATAAATAATAAAATACTATTTTTATTATTAAAATTAAAAAGATTTAGAAAAATAATTGCTTATCGTCAACCACAGTCGACCTTTACAACCGATAATCGAATGTCCTGAAACTTGTTGATCTCAATTGAAATATTTTGATTTCTTCATTTTCGATATGATATTCGTGGATTTTAGAGCATGTTCCTACAAAATGAAGGTCGGATTCAGACATAGGGATTGAGGTGAAGCGAAACATGAAATTTGGGATCGAATGATCACCATCTACAATAATCGACGACGGCTGACGTTTCTATTTTATCATTTTTGATTGGATTAGGAGCATGCTGAGACAAAACAGAGGTCAAATTCGATCTCAAGGGATCGAAACGAAATAAATGATGAAATTCGGACCGGATATCCATCATCTATTATTGTCGACGGTGGCATATAATGTCGACGAACAGTGGACGATCACCTTTTATTTTTATTTTATTTTTTAAATTATTTTTATATTAAATAATAATAAAAATAGCATGTCACATTAAAAATAACAATACAATAATTCATAATGACCAAAGCATGAGCAATATGGAATTTCAACGAGTAAATTAGAAAAATTAAAAGTACAATGAGTGAAATAAGAGATATCAGAGTTCATCGAAAAATAGTATATTTTACTCACTATATATTACTAAAAATAAATATAGTTTTAATTTTTTTATATAATATGGCATTACTCAGTTCATTAATATAATTTATTTGTGACAACCAAATAATTGAGTGATCTATTTGTATACTTTTAAATTATATGACTTATATAATCTTATAATAATTGAATGATTTGTGGGGGTAATTTATCCAAAATTAAATCTAAAAGCATATGATTGAACCCCCTTGTAATAATTCTTTTTCTTCCCAAGCAGCTCCCGCCCTTCTTCAAAGCCGGAAAAATATAACCGAACACTTCAATCTTTCCGGCGGAAATCGAAGTCGGCGGAGAATGGTGTCCCCGGAAAACTCCAATTATTGGTCACACTTCGATTATACAACCTTGATCGACGATATCCCTGTCCCTGACGGACCTTATCCCGGTTTTTCTTGGTCTACGCAGCCAATCGACGCCCCTTCTAACGTTGTCAGGTCCCCCTCTTAGAAAATACCTGCTTTTTATCGCTCTTTTTCTTCCTTTTAGAATTTTCAATTAGGGTTTTGATAAATGTTTATTTGACTTTTTTGGCTTTGTCAGATTCCTTTAATTCTCTGGGGGATTTACTTTTGGTTTAATATGATTAAGTTTCATGGATGTTTTCATAAAGTTTCGATTTTGCATCTGTTTTTCATGGAAAAGGTTATGAAATGCTTGTGTGTGTATAAATTATGTAAAATGGTTGGGTCTTTATCTGAAGTTTATGAACAGATTTATTTTATTTTTAGGGGATATTATTGTAAGATTATTGTTTTAAAAAGGTTGCTAATAATTTATTTTTCTGAAAATTTAGTGCTGAGAATTGATAAAATTCACCTATTCTTCATCCTAGTCAACGGTTAAGATCTACGAACTTGCACAAGGAGGCATTATGTTCAATCCACCTGTTATGTCTTGCATTTGGTTAAGACTATGGTGTTTGTTTGTATGTCATGTAACTTGCAAATTTAGTTCTTGAGTGCTCATATGTTAAGGGAGATGTGGTTTTATTAGAATACATGCCATTCATGCTCTGCAATCTACTACTTGCTTGTTTGGAAAGCATTTTGTGTTTTAATCCTGAAATACAATTTTCATGAACCGGGTTTGTGGTTAAAGTTATCAGAGGATTCTTTAAATCGAAGCAGTGTTATTATTGGAATTTGGAACATAGTGCTTGAGGAAGCATGTTTTATGGACATCTTTTAACGTATTTTGGAAACAAAATTTGTTGCAAACTGAGTCAGTGATGACTGAGGATGCTGTAGGCTTGTTCATTTGCATCGTATTACCATGCAATAACACTGTTGACTTGCCTTGTCGTCTTTACTTAGTATGGGGTTTTATGCTGTGCTTCTTGAGTCTTTCAGATATTTGTGGAATTAGAAATTCTGATCTATTGGGAGGGTAGGAGCATGTCTTGATTAACTTTTTGGAAAAGGTTAGCAGGAGTCCTTATTCAGGTCCTTGGTCAATGGTTATCATTCTGATCTGCAACTGTATTTGGTGCTTTATCCATTAGACCTTGAATTTTTGAATGAAAGAGAAACCTTGCTTCTGAAATGGCTTATTTTGTAAGCATTCTGAAATGGCTTATTTTGTAAGCAGATGTCTCCATCAAGATCTTTATGTGCGTTGGGATTTTAGTTTCGGCATAGTTAATTATGTCTATTCCAGTGTAGATCTTCCAATTCTTTGTTGTTTTCATTTAACCTTGGCAGTTGTGTTATGATTTAATATTATTGGCAAGTGAGATCCTATACTTTTTCTTTTTGGAGGGGGGGGGGGGGTGTTCTAACATTGTCTTGTACCTTTTCACTTGGTTATTTTGTTGGTTTTCTTTTCCTGGCTCATTTTCTTTATCATCCATTTTGATCTGTTCCTAGTGTGGGAATCGATGGCTCATTTGGAGATTCAGATGGTCTAAAGGAATCTGGTTCAAAGAAGAGGTAATACTGTCTTTCATGCACTGTATGGTAAATAAAGTAGATTAAAAACATATACCACCCGTTCCACTTTCCCACTTGTACCCTGATATGTTTATTTAGAAAACTGTTTAGAACTTGGTCCAATAGGTGGACACTTCTGTGTTGTGGGGGTTGTGGGGCTTAGAATATTTTTATTGAAGGAATAATATAGAACTATTCAAACTTTTAAGCCACGAGATATTGAATGGACAAAAAGAATAATATCTAGGGACATTTACTTTTGAGAAGCTGAAAGCATTTTCATTTGTCTGGCGTTTAATTGATGCAAAACATATAGTTGCTCAAGTATGCTGCAATTCATGTCCTACAATAAGATGATTTAGATGGAGCATCATCTATTCTTCTTGAATGTTCCTTTTTCATTATTATTGACATGACTGACTCTGAATCTTCAAGTGTTTCAATTACAAAACAAAACAGACGAAAGTGTTATATCAGAGGAATCTTGTTTCTTACTCCTTTTCTATTGCAGGGTTAGATCCGAATCATGCAATGCATCAAGCTCCAAAGCATGCAGGGAGAAGTTGCGTAGAGATAGGTTAAATGACAAGTACTTGCATCTCTTTTCTCTTCTCTTGGTTTCTCTTTTGTTTGCTTTCTATCTCTTCCAAGCATGAATTGTTCAACATTGTGTAAATAACAGGTTTATGGAGCTGGGTTCTATTCTGGAACCTGAAAGGCCTCCCAAAACTGATAAGTCTGCTATTTTGATTGATGCTGTCCGAATGGTGACCCAGTTACGAGGTGAAACCCAGAAATTGAAGGATTCAAAATCAAGTCTCCAGGAAAGGATTAAAGAGCTGAAGGTGAGACTGGTTTAAGGGTCTATTTTTGGGTGAATAGCCAAAATCCTTAGCATGCAATTTGCTATTTGGAACTACTGCCGTCTAAAAAATAATAAAACATAAAAATATTAAACTGCATTTCTTCTTTTTAGGCTGAAAAGAATGAGCTTCGTGACGAAAAGCAGAGGCTGAAGGCAGAGAAGGAAAAGTTGGAGCAGCAACTCAAAGCAATGAACGCACAACCTAACTTCATTCCGCCTGCACCACCGGCCATCCCTTATGCATTCACTGCCGCCCCAGGTCAAGCTCCTGGGAACAAGTTGGTTCCTTTCATTGGTTATCCTGGAGTTGCAATGTGGCAATTCATGCCGCCTGCAGCAGTCGATACCTCACAGGACCACGTGCTCCGTCCTCCGGTTGCCTAAGCTGGCAACCAACAATTGTTAGGGTTTGTATTTGACACAAACAAGGGTATTAGTCATGTCATTGTTTTGGGCTGTTTTAGTTTCACTCAAGTTTCTCTAACTGGCTTTGTTGGGTGACTGTCTGTAATTGTACTCTTATGATTTAGTGCTGGTAATTCCATGTAAATTTCTAACAAGTTCATCTGGCAACCTTTGTTTTTCATTCTGTTCTAGGTTAAGGTTAGGTACCCGTCTCTACAAAATAACTTGTTTTGTGGTCAATTTTCATAATTAATTTTATACTGCTTCTGTTAACCGTATGAATACCAAATTTAATTGCATTTAATTATTTTGGTTTACAAAACCTCATTAGTATTTATTAATAACAATATTTTAATAAAGGAAATCAAGATAAATGAGGAATAGACAAAACATAAGGTTGTTACTATTTACATGATAAAACTTAGAAATGGGAAGTAATTAATTTTCCACTTTCTTGTATTGCTGCAAAAAAATTATTAGTTTGGGGTGATTATAAGGTAGTATATGTTCGAAAGATTTTTAACCATTTGATAAAACTTCAAAGCAGACATGCACTCGAACCCGATATTTCTAGAGATAACAATTATTCCTTTAACTATTGAGGTCGCTTAGTTCATGTGAGAGAAGATGGGGTTTTGAGTGGGAACAATGTGCAGTTTTTGTTGAAGAAGATGGTGAATTGAAGCCGGTTTCAAGGTTCCAATTGCGACCGTCGAGGATGTCGAGAATGTGTTGTATAACTTGATGGCTATCAATTCACCTATTACCAAATCTGCCAAGGTCTTGAGAGATTTGGTCTCGAATGTTACTGGAAAGAAGCAAGTTTACTTCAAATTTTCCAAGCTTATCTGCTGAACATTTCCAATGCTGATAGTGATATATAAATATAATATTGTCAAAAGGACATATCAAGTAGTTGAAGTTGCCTTGTAGCTCAAAAAGGCAGCAATCTATTGTTATGCTAGTTGGTGTTTGATGGCTGAATCCTTTAACTTGATGTTTATATGTCACCAACCAGTACCTCATGGCCTATACCGACTAACCATGAATATTTGAACCCGAAACCGTTACTTACATCGGTATATTAGCAAGCTTTCAACCTGGGGTTCTTCATTAAGTATCAAGAATCAGAGATTTTGCATCTTTTATGGAAAGAAAAAAGAGAAATCATCATAAGGGAAGAACAGTCGAGGAAAAAAAACCCAGAAGGCCTTGAATTTGCAAAGAACTCTCTCCACTTATAGGTTCCTCGTATACAAACATTGTACATATGTTTAATCATCATTGCGGTCACTCACTGTCCTCCCAAAAAGTCCTTGTTAAGAAGCCCTAATATGACATCCCTTGATGAATTTATCCGAGAAATCAATGTACTTAGCCCACAACGGTCGGAGCTGAGGGAAGGCTATCGAGCCAAGGCTTCGCTCTGCCGTTGAAATGGATGACCCCGGCCGTTTTGGCATCGGATAAAGTCGTGTTATCTTGGTATCCCAATCCCAACATGTGCCAAAATGGATCAATCACATGAACATGCCCATAGAATGCAATTAAACCAGGGGGTAATGTTCCCAGTTGCCACAAACTGAGGTCTGATTTGAAGTTCTGCAGAAAAAAAATTGATTTAATCAGCATGGTAATCGAAGTATGTATGCATATATGTCTATGTGTGTATATGTTACCTCTTCAAGCCAGTGATAGTATGTAAGGCTAATATTTGTCTTCCTCCAAGCCTCAAGATCGAAAATGTTCATGCCATATGCCCATGCACATTCGTTTGGATCGAAATTCTGCATGATCAAAGGGTGGGAGAAGTTGAGATAGCTCTTGAACCGCTTCGACATTACAAATGAATCTTCACCCGTACATGTCTCCACTGCACCGTTAACTTTTCCGATCATATCGATGTCCCATAGAGGTGAAAGATCGTTTGAATCACAATGTCGTCGTCTAGGAAGACTACCTTGTTAAGGCTCGGAAACAACTGCGAAATCGAGAAAAGTCATTACTGTTTGGACTATTTCTTCCCTTTCCATCTACTTAAACTAACAAAATATAGTCTTATGTATTACCTCGGGTAAATGTATCCGAATGTGATTCATCAAGGAGTTGTACTTCGGACTCAATGCTTGTAGTTTCGCGGCGATAACTTGAGGCTTCTCAGTATTATTTGCTATGATGACGGATGATCCCCCTCGGAACTGTGACCTTACTCTCTGATCTTTTTCCATTGCTTCCAAAACAGGTATCTTCCCTTTCGAAAGCCAATCGAATTGATGTAAAGCCTTAACCTCGATTATTGCAGGGTCTAAAGGATGCAATGAAAACCAGGCCTGCATAGGGGAGTAAGTTTTCCTATCGGTTATTATGTGCAGCACGAATTTTTCGGGGTGTAACGCATTTTTAACAAGCGATGTCGCCACAACCGAGGCTGCAAGCACATTATCTGAGGCAAGGACAAAGTGGAAGTAAGAGTTATCGACAAGGGCCGGGACGAGTTCCGCTGAAGGGAGTTGGATGCGAGCGGCTGCATTGTTCGAGTGTTCGTTGGCTAGCTTTAGTGCTAAGCAATGAAGCTCTTTTGGAATGCTGCTCGATGCTACGTGACGGTACAAATATTCTTGGATTTTGGCTGTTCTGGTTCTTTGTTCAAGCAGAATTATCTGGAAAAAAAAACCAATGTTTTAGCTCCAATGATCTCTTATATGGGGAAAAAAACAGAACAAATGAAGTTAATACCATTTCTCTGAGCTTTAAAGCAAAGGTTTTTGCATCTATATGCTTTGTTTCATTTCAGACATAAACTCTTGTAATGTCTGAGGAACATCAGTCTTTCCCTGTACTTCATCTTTGCTTACAGGTTCATCTAGGATTTGGTACATCACCTCTGGGACCTATTTCAATTAAAAAACAACACTTAATTCATATTCTTAATTATTACCTAATATTTGAAAAAAAAAAAATGAAATAATTTGTTAAATAGTAGAATGAGTTTAGGAATTTACATTTGATTCAATCTTTCTTCCCAAGATCCTTGGTCCTAGTCTCTTTCCCAAGCAGCCTACCATAAATCCAAAAATAAAAATAAAAAAACCAGTAATTAATTGTGATTATTGGGAAATGAGCATGCATGATATATATATATATATATATATATATATATATATATATATATATATATATATATATATATGCATGTATGTAACTTTGTTTATTATCAACTAAGATTCCCTCTGAATCTCCCATTGATTTTTCTCTCTGACTATGGATATTCATCAAATCTTAATGACATATCCTATATGATTTTTTCCAGTGCATCTTATATCTGCAATATAGGAACTTGATTACATTTTCCATGAACACCAATGTTGCAGAAAACAATACCTATATGCATACATAGAGTTTGAATAAGAGAAAAGGTTACCAATGGGAACGTTGGAATGATCGCCATCAATGCTATCAATGGTGGACAAAACAAAGACGAACCGGAGAAGGAAGGTGAAGAAGAGAAGTGAATAGAAAAGCATCCGATAAGAAACCCTCCTGGTACCCACTTCACCTTGATGAATTCTCTTACACCTTTCCCAGGAAGCACCGTTACATGTCTCAAACTGGGTGAGATATAGAGCTGCATCTTTACTCTCTTGGTTTGTCTTATGAACCTCTAACAGTTCATTTGGGAAATGATATGAAGATGAAGAAGATGAAAAGGCCAAGAAAAATGGTGCAAAAAAAGGGAAGGAATTTGAATTGTAGTTGTCAGTCACCTAACCTTGCTTAGCATAGAGGCTATACATATATACATACATACATATATATATATATATATGGGGAAGAAGGGGGTGTTGTTAAAGAGAAAAGGACATGGGACTTTGTTCTTGTTGAGTTTTGGAGGTTTTGTTTTGAAGTAGGGAAGTTGAGAGATCATCAGAAATGGAAACTTCATAAGAAAATAAAAATCTTTGTTTGGCGTTACTTAGCTTTGCCTCCACATGAAGCTTTATGTTATTTACATCCATAAATAAATCAAATTTAATAACAAAAATGAGATGAGATTGGAGCTTGACAACACATTACGGAATGGAAAATGACAGTCTCTTGCACCTGGAGTGGGTATTGAAGCAAAGGGACTTCGGTTGTTGGTATGAAAACTCAGCAACAACTACATTTTTTTTTTGCACATTTTCATTGGCCAAAATGTTCACTTTTTTGGTTTTTTTTCCTATTAATCACGATTTGAGTGCATTATATTTGGTTTAAATTTATATTTATGAAGTGGTTTCGGTAGATTCATTTGTTAGAGATTCTTTTTTTTTTTTTAAAGTTAAACAACAATTTATTTTTTATTTTTATATAAAGGTACCTTGCAAAACAATCATAAGAATCATGATATATTGACCATATTATATCAGATATATTTAGTTTGATGCTATAAAGTAATGCTATTATTTACATTAAATATCACAGCTAAATATTGGTCTCTTATTTACAAAGTTTAACATATGAGAAACCTCACAACATAATATCCACAGGTTCAGCTTTGCCTCTGTTTACATATTTCCAGCCCCATAGTATCAGAAGAATATATGCACCCTGGAATTGGGAGAGATGTCGAATTCAATTCACGATAATAATAGGAAGAATCAATGCTTAGCCGAAGGAATTGCTGCTTCGTCTTGAACGACTTAATAAAGGGTTCAGATTACCTCTAACCATAATCTTCATTAGCTTCATCTTCGAAATGATTCTCCATCTCTTGAGGCTTTCGCTGTTATTATTTACAAACTTGAGTTGAGCTTTCCATTCTTAAGCTCTCTCTATTATAATTTCGAGATGCTATGACTGTTATTTACAAAAGCCTTCGGTTCCTATGGAGGCATATTAGGACCATTCAAACTGGTTCCTTCGCTGCTAGTGTGGAGTTCAGAGAGTGGAGCACCATTTTCAGTCACGGTGTCAAGAGAGCCAGAGCAGGTTCTATGTGAAAGCCTGCCATTTTCAGGCGGCCCGGACCTTTGATGCAGCAGGTGTCCATTGCTATTGCTATATACAGTTCGAATCCTGTAACCAGAGGATGAGAGTTGATGATGGATATAAATGTCAAACATAAGCCTGTTGTAATAGAAGCCATTTGATAATGGGAGAAAAATGAGGGCTCAAATCCAAGAGCATAATACACCACATTTAAATTGACAAAACTACATTACTTAGATGTAAAATGTATTCTTTCAGAATGATACTATGAACCAAAATTAGAAGTATCTGAACTTTTTTGTGGTACAAGGAATAAAAGAATTGACAGACATCCTGGGAAACATTACACAATCATTTATGGATAGCATTCAGCATACCTTGCTTGCTGGAACTTAGGAGTTTGAACGTAGTCAAAAACCGGAACCAAGTTTTTCGACCGTGCTTCAATCATGTGGTTGGAAAGTTTTCAATTTCTATTTCCCCGCCAAAAGCATTTTCTTCGGCCATTTTGATGCTATCCATCACCATTGATTGAAAGTACATCTGAAAGAAAATGAACAAGAAGATAAATATCATTAAAAAAACATGGTATTTCATATGCAGTTTTTGGACTAAGCTAGCCAGCAGCCCGGCACCTTTACAAATAGGCATATCTCCGCAAACAAACATCAAAGAAATTCTTAATCAAGAGTAATACCTGTGGTTTTCCCCACAGTGACACCCGAGTCTCATGCATCTGCAGTTCAGCTTCTGAAATATACAAATTATGTTTTTCCTGAGAGTTTGTATTTGCTTTGTTGACAGTACAGGAGGGGTTAGGGTATGTACTTTCCATCTTTTGCTTCTTCAGGATATACTTTATTGTTATCTAATGTTCCATTCTCACCATATATATCAACATTATCATCCCGCTCCCTTCGTGTGTGTTTCTGACATATATTCCACTTCTGGATTGCCTCGACTACTAACCTTACATCAGAATCTGTAGTTGACTCATATGTTGTGTTCAATCCAGTAACAACAGGTGTCGAATCAAGCTCAGCTGATGGTCGTAAAGCATATTGTATCATACATCCGGAAGGAGAGAAAACCAAAAGGTGGTATTTTCCCTTTAAAGAGCTGCTCTCAGAAAGCAAAAAATTATTGCCTTTGCAGTTATGGAAAGAGCAAGCAATGGCCCCTGAAAGGGAACCCATCCTGCCAGTCGCAGCAGCCGCAGCACCACTTACAGTACCTCTCCAACCATTACTCCCGTTTCTTATTCTGCTAACAACAGAAAGTGTAACAGGGGGTCCAGATGCACAAAGACTTGAATTTGGCAGCCGTGGAACTTGTGGCTTAGTCATAACACCCAAACTGCCATTTTTATGGGCAAAATCAGCATCACCAGACTGAAGACATACAGATCCTCCCATTGGATTGATAGCAAATAGATGGATTGTCCCTCTTGAAGAACTAATCATGATCCTGTTGCTATCATCACTGAAACTAATATCCTGTATTACCTGAAATCTCAAAGAACAGCAAAAGTCAAGGAAAAAACTCTGATTGCCAACAACAGATAAGAATTATACTTGGCATTGTCTTACAGCATTTGTAATACCACGCTGCAGCCGGTACAGATGAGTGTATGATGTTTGTGTATCACAAGCAGATGAGTTTCCAGGTCCAGGCATAATCTTGAATACATTGATATTATGACCCTGAACAGAAGCTGTCACAAAAGCGTCCCACTAGGATCAAAGCATAATGCTGTAATAGGATTCTGTGCGCCCTAAACTGAGTGATTACAACTTTACTGACAATATCTCTGACAATTACCTAATAAGCCCAGAGAAAAATATAGTGATAAGTAAAAAAAATGGTTTTGCAAGTAACCTTTTGGCAGATATAATTGGCACATAAGTAAGCACAACCTAAAACTCGTTCACGCTTAATTAAAGGATCTGCAAGCCGGAGACTAAACATATACAGTACATATATAAAATATTGAACAGAAAAGTTCCAACAAGAATGTCACACAGGATTAGCAACTTGCAGATGTAAATTAAAAAGAACTGAAGGGGCGGGGAAAAATATTAGTTTCAGTTGCAAGAGTTCAAACATGGGGAGACATATATGTACCATTCCGATGTTATCGACATCCACTAAATGGCCATTAACAGTTCCGTTGCCTTTCCATCCAGGACTTCCAGATTGCAGATAATTGTATGAATCAGGAAGGTATCTCGACAATTCCTATATCCCATGTCTCCCAAGGTTACAATGCCAGCAGCAAGTTGCTTGCTTGATTCTTTTGCATAGTGTGCAACAAGGCTCCCATTTGAAGAAAAACCCGGGAAACTTGCAGAAGGTGTAAGATGTTGTGGACTGACACGTCCACAATCAGAGCCTACAACCGGACTTCCACTATAAGCGAGCCACCTAGGACCAACCGCTACAGGTCCGTAACCTATACCCCCAGAACCAGGGCAGCCTGAGACTATCGGATTCGTAAGAATGGATATTCTCTCTCTAGTTTTGTGACATCAAAACAATGTATCTGTAAGATATAAAAATACGTTCTCAAACTGTGGCTAATCGTAACGGCCCCAAAAATGTATACATAAAGTGACATACCTGAGCTGCTTGAGCTACAGCAACAATTCGAGAACTGCACCTTACAGAATAAACAGCTGATCTGAACTTTAGCATATGTACATACGATTGAGATCTCAAGGAATAAAACAGGACAACGGTAGGCACAACAGTACCATTCCAGCATCATGGTTGGGTGTGCTTCCATTACATCTACCCTGTATGTCATTGTCCCTGGAGAGGGACCATCGGCACAAACTACCAAAAGGGGACGGCTGTCTGCAAACTTGTCATCCAATCTCTTTGCTGCCTCCAGTTTCGGTAGCATTTGCATAAATGACACAGGATCTTCGCGCTTCGAAACCAAGTCGCGGACATTATCTGCTTCTTCAACATCCCAAACCTGGAAACCAGACCGATAACCAAGAAGAAGAACTTGTCGAATGACATCTCCCTCGCCTTCTAACTTTCAAACCCAGCCCAATTAACCTTTACACCATAAAAAATAACAAGGGTAATGTAATATGAGTCGTATTGTCTTCTCCATCTTAAAAAAAAAAACAAACAAATTGATATTACTTAAGAATCCAATTCTATAACAACACTCAGCGTACCTATTTAGCCATTCAACTCTGCAACAGATTCTGCACGGTAATTATTTGGGAAAAAAAGTCTCTTCTTTTATTTCTTACCTGATCATACTCAGAATCATCTTCCCTATCAACAATCGATGATGCCACGGTAACTGCCGACCGTGCCACGGTGGAAGCACCGGAAGAAAACGATCCTTAAGTAGCTGGAAATGGCTCGGAACGAACTCCGAGCGGACCTAGAACGACACTTCCAACTTGAGTTTTGGATTGCCCGTGTCCATCTCCACTATTCCTCATAACCCTCAACACCCAATTAAGGAAACCCAAAATCAAAACTATCCACAAATTTCTCCTTTTAATAACCCCAATTCTATAATTAAAAAAAGGGAATGAGAAACTTAGAAGAAATTGAAAACCCAGAAAGAAACAACATTTTAATTGAAGAAAAAAAATCAGGTTACAGATATTCCATTTGAAAAAACAAATAAAATAAAACCAACTTTTTTTTATAGAAAAGTTAAGAAAACTAAACAGAATAGAGACAGATTCTGAATCCAAGCAGGACAAAAACAAACCGCTTTGATCGTTGTTTCTCTGCAAAAAAAACAATTTTTATACTCTAAAAAATTGTACAAATTTGAATTCTCGGATATGAGAGGTCCTGACCGGAACAAAACGAGAATAATTTAAAAATTTTCACAAAAATAAAAGAATTTTTTTCAGTTTTGAAACCGAATTTTTTCAAACAAAAAATTGGGAAATTAAGAACATGGGGAAAAGTAAAATTTTAGAGTGGTTTTTGAAAAAAGAATGGGGAAATCATCCAATGAAAGACTGGAATATGAGAGAGTTTTGAGAGAGAGAACAAGAGGTTGGATGCTTAAGAGATGAAGCTGTCTTTCTTTCTTCTTCTTTTTTCTTCTTCTATGCTTTGCTTTCGCTTTCGAATTATATAAACTTTGAATAATGAGTTGGTATTCTGACGTTGAATTTTATATATATTTTTTGTATAATTACCTCTACTATAGATTGACTAATCCAACTCAGATATTACATAGACAATGTCGATATTTTCAACTTAATTTATTTCATTCGTAATTGTTAAGATTTGAGACTCTGATTTTATTTAAGGAATTTAGTGTCTCATCCCACTAAATCAACGATTGTTGATACATGTAATTTTATATTTGATAAACGGTTTTAATTAATATTTAATAAACATTTTAAAATATTATCATTGCATTTAATCATTTTGATAAACTATTTACTGGTAAATAAATTTATTTATTAAAATTTTAAAAACATCTCATTCATACCTATTATAAAATTCTTATCAGATTAATATATAAATTAATTAAGTCCATCTAAGAAATATTAAACCATTATTCACTCAATTAGATATACGACGGGTTATTCCGAATAGTTCAAACAAAATCTTAGAACCGGAAGAATAAATTTTACTAATTATATAGTAATTAATGACGTTATATAATTGTTTTTATAAAGTAGTTAAAATTACAACTTTAATTTTTATAAAAAAGTTACAACTTTAAATTTAAATTCAACATATAGTACGAATTCGATTATCATAAATATCAGGAATATAAACATTTAATATCAAAATAATTAATAATTATCTTGAAACAAATATTATCTTATAATTACTCATATTATAAAAAAAATTAACATATATGACTTCACTTATATTTTTTTCGTTGAACAAATTTTAAAAATTTGTTTTTATATCAATATATCTATTAACTTACGTCATAAAGGAAGTTTAGCATTATTATTTATAATATTTTTTCGTACTTATATTTTAGATTAACAACAACATTTTAATGTTTTTAAAATTAAATAAACGTTCTTTTATTTTAATATTTTCCCCCTTTCTTTTTCGTAAAATTTGAAAATTTAGAAAAGTAAAATTCTTTGATGGCTCGAAGCACTTTTGCAAGTACGTGGAAGAATTTACTCGCTTAGTAACCGTCCATCTATGGTACACGTGCTGCGTAAGGAAAGAAAGCGTAGGGGTTTGATGGGAAACGCGAGTCGATGAACAAAAGTGTCTTACACGGATGAAACTAGTTCCTAATTACGGAATTGGTTTTTCCGAATTCTCGTGTTTGTTTCACGTAATTCGTTTT